>NC_081371.1:51991289-52313789 GCF_030684315.1 Stegostoma tigrinum
AGGACTGAGGTAAGCAGGAACTTCTTCAGGGTTGTGAATCTGTAGAATTCCCTGCCCAGTGAAGCGGTTGAAGCTATCCCACTGAATGTTTTTAAGGCAAGATAAATTTTTGAACAGTAAAGGAATTAATGGTTATGATGAGTGGGCAGTAAGTGGAGCTGAGTCTCAAAGATCAGTCATGATCTTATTAAATGGCACGGCTGGCTCAAGGGGCCAGATGGCCTACTCCTGCCCCTAGTTCTTATGTTCTTTCATAGTAACAATCATAAAATAAGCTATTCCACTACACTATGGTCATAGAATATAAAATATTCATTTCAGACACCAAAGACACAGCAAGTACACTCACTGGAGTTTAGAAGAATGAGAGTTGATCTCATTGGAAATACAAGATGTTGCAGTGGGTAGACAGGTCAGATATTGATGGGGTGCAGCTTGCTGGATAGGGAATCGAACACACGTGCATTCAGTGTCAGATCACAGGCCAAACACTTAGGAGAATTCTTCTACAATCAAAAGATTATGAATCTTCAAGAGGGAATAGGAACTGCAGATGCTGGAGAATCTGAGATAACAAGATATAGAGCGGGATGAACACAGCAGGCCAAGCAGCAAATCTGATGTTTCAGCAAGAGTCTAGGCCTGAAACATCAGCTTTCCTGCTCCTCTGATGCTGCTTAGCCTGCTGTGTTCATCCAGCTCCACACCTTGTTATCTCAGAATCTTTCAAGAGGGTTGGAAGTGCTCCAACATTGAATATATTTAAGGCTTAGATAGAGCAACATCTGGTGTCTCAGGGAAAGTGGAGCTGAGGTGGATCAATCACAAAAGCATCAGACGATGGAACGGGTTTGACAGCAGGCACATGATCAATTCCAGCTGCTTTTCCCTATTACCACTGGAAGGGAGCTGGGCTAATGTTGATTTGGGCAGAAATCCTAATATATAGAAGGCAAATATAGCTCACATTTAGTCCATTTCACCTCAAAGTTGTGATTGGTTTTGTTGCTGAGGGCATAGGAGAGAAATTTCAAAGAATATTTTTTCCCCATATTGTTCCGCAGGACTTTTTGTTCTGTTTTTCTACGCCAATTTAAGGAGATTACACCACTATGGACACAGAGGCACAGACAGAGAGGGAGCGAGACAGACAGGAGGGACAGACAAAGTAGGTTCCTCTGGTCATCACGGTGGGCAGACGTGATTGACCAGCCGATGATCTCATAACTGTCATGTTCAAAATGCTATTGCTCTATTGACTATCATCACTGTCAGCTGCTATTGATACACCATAGTCACAAATAAATCATCAGGCTGGAGAATATCGATCTGCCCATGGATCACAACATGGGCAAAAAAATTCTCAACAAAATTTTAAATTAAATTTAAAAGTTTATAACTCACTTCATCCAGTCATCTGCCACATCTAGAAAAGACTGATACTTTGCAACACATTCATCCCTGAACAAGGACACGGCTTTTGAAGCATACAGCCACATCTTCTGTCTGAAGCAGAAAATAAGAATACACCATTCTTAGTTGGTAATATATTCCAGTACAAAAATATAAGGTGTTTTACAGTATTTAATCATTGTCCACCATTGTGCAGTTCTGCAGCAGTAAGCATCCACTGTGCACTTTTTCAGATCATTTCAGTATCAGTACTGGGCTGCCTTGCACAATGCTGTACATTAAAATTTCCTTTTACAGTCATCGAGCATATTGTACTTAAAAACTCAGAAGAAACAGGAACAGGAGTAGGCTATTCAGCCCCTCGAGTCTGTTCCACTATTCAAAAGGACCATGGCTGATCCAACGCTCCTCACATCCACTTTCCTGCCCTTTTCCTGTAACTCTAGATTTCCCCTAACAAAGAGTAGAGTATTTTGAAACAAAGCAAAAAGAGGTTCAACAGAATATCATATTACTGAAACCAGGTGTTTAAAAAAATCCACAAAATGTTGGTTTGCCTTTCTTTGCTGCCAATTTAACTCCCTGACACAGTTTTGACTAATGCCGCAAGATCAAAAGTCTCATTAATGGAAAACAACGAAGAGGAAGAAATAGCCATAATTCTCTGCAAAGATTCTGAAGTCTTGGCAACTTTCAGGTGACTTTCCAGTTCCGTGGTGCACCACCCCACCTTTGCTAAAACGGAACAGATTTAGTGATGCTTTCTAGCAATAGAAGCTTGCTGTCCACAATGAGTCTGACCCACACTGGAGTCTTGTCTCAGATCAAGCAGGTTGCCTCTCAAACTGCCCTCTGAAGTGGCCTGGCATACCACCCCATTCACAGCAAGTATGGATAGTCAATAATGCCAGCGAAATTTGTATCCCATGAGCAACGAATAAAAAAACTGGATGCAGCACAGCTAGGAAGGACTCAAGTGATTGGAAAATCTGAAATGGGCACTCTCTCTGGTACAATACGCCCCTACATGCTGAACTCAGATGATACAAAGGATCAGAAAATAGAAAAATGATCCACAACACTGCCTGAACAAACACAACAATTCATACAGAATCCTTATTAATTATCATTGTAATGCACATTTTCTTACAGATAAAAATAGACTCATTAATTGCCAGCAATGATGGCATTTCCTGTTTATAGTAATAGCTATGGTGCAGAGGCTGCCCTGCAATCTAGTCACCAGCTCAGACAGTTTCTGGCTGTTGATCTCAAATACTATTATGCAAACACTGATATGAGCGAAGCTTCCTGCTAATTAAGTGGTACTAAAACCAATGCTAGTCTGAAATTATGAGCAGGTTCACACAAACTACTAAAAATTCCGTGCTCCGTCATCTCTATTCAAGGATACCTCTGAGAGAAGGGGAGACAAAATTAAACAAATCCATTCCAGGCAACAGAGGCTTTATCAGCACAGTCAGGATGAAGAAAGTTGATCTCGGAAACTGAGGAAGGTACCTGCTCCTAATACTAAGGAAGATAGGGAGATGGTAGTGGCATTGTAGTAGCAATCCAGAAATGTACTTGGGTGGGGGTGGGAGGGGTTTGGGGCAGAAATTCAAATGCCATCATAGCAATTCATTTAATAAATAAAGTCATAGTGTCATAGCAATGTACAGCACAGTCCAACTTATCCATGCTGACCAGATATCCTAAATAAATCTGATCGCACTTGCCAGCATTTGGCCCACATCCCTCTAAACTCATCCTATTCATAAACCCATACAGATTCCTTTTAACTGCTGTATTTGTACTAGCCTCCACCGCTTCCTCTATAAAGTTAGTCTTTGTAATGGTGACTATGAAACCATCATCAGTTATTGTAAAACCTCTTAGGTTCACTAATGAGCTTTAGGGTTGACTATCAGCTTTATCTGATCTGGCCTGGGCACAACTCCAGACTCACAGTATCAGAGATAATGAGAACTGCAGATGCTGGAGAATCCAAGATAATAAAATGTGAGGCTGGATGAACACAGCAGGCCAAGCAGCATCTCAGGAGCACAAAGGCTGACGTTTCGGGCCCAGACCCTTCACCACTCACAGTAACATAGTTGGCTCTTTCTTATCCTATGAAATGGTCTGAAAGCCATTTGAAACTGAATTCAAGGTCAGTCAGGGACAGCTGACGATATTGGCATTGCCTATCATGGCCATATCCCATGAAAGATGCAAGAAAATAAAAGGCTCTGGGAAAAGAGAAATCAATCTTGTTGATAAACAGATGAGGTTATATTCTCATCTTCAGGCTGGTTTGAGGGGCCAAATAAAAGTCTGGTAGGTTTGCTGGATTACAGCTGCTGCAACCTCTCAAGTTTTACCAGCCAACTTAAAATACTGCTAAAGAGCTGAAAAATAAACCAACTCAACTCTTAAATCATACAAGTAAACTAGTGCAAACGTTGGTATTGTCAAATAAAAAACAGGAAGTGTTGCCAGATACTGAGCAGTCAGTGCATCGGAGCATTTTCTGTTTCGATCTAAACGATGTTGACAATGCTGCGTAAGTTCATTACTCATTTGCACTTGACATCAGAGGTTGTCTTCTCCTCCAGCACTATTGGCTGTTGTATTTTTAAAAGTTGTGTTAACCACATTTATGACCTTACCAGCTTTAATGAGGGTCAGATGCTACCTGAGCCTGCCAATCTGATGACCTAGTGGTATTATCGCTAGACTATTAATTCAGAGTCCAGGCAACAATCCAGGGACCTGGATTGGAATCCTGCCATTTGAATTCAATAACAAATCTGGGTTTGAGAGTCCAAAACTGGAAAAACCCATCTGATTCACTAATGCCCTCTAGGGAAGAAAACTGCTACCCTTAACTGATAAAAACCAAAAGAACCGCAGATGCTGTAAACCAGCAACAAAAGCAGAAGTTGCTGGAAAAGCTCAGCAGGTCTGGCAGCACTTATGAAGAAAAAAAAAATCAGAGTTAATGTTTTGGGTCCAGTGACCCTTCCTCACCAGATCCGAAGCGTTAACTCTGATTTTTTTTTTTTCTTCAGAGATGCTGCCAGACCTGCTGAGCTTTTCCAGAAACTTCTGCTTTTGTTGCTACCCTTACCTGGTCTGGCCTGTACATAACTCCAGATCCACCGCAATGTGGTTGACTCCAAACTGCCTTCTGGGCAATTTCAGACGGGCAAGACATGCTGGCCTAGCCAGTCGTGCCCACATCCCATGAATGGGTTAAAAGTAAGGTAGACTTGAAGAAATATAAACTTGCACTGTCAAACTTCACATTCCCATCAGCTTAGCAAATGGCTAGCTTAGCATCTATCAGCAGAGCCATGTCCTGTGTTTATAAATTGTCCAACAGTTACAGTGATGTTTGGCAAGTCGGCAGCATTGACAATATAAAGCATCAGCTCCCCCAGAAAAATTCCCTTTTGTTGAATGAGCAAATCTCATCAAAACATATCAGCTTGATCACGCGTGAATTTAAACAAGACACTGTTTCACGATCCTGCCCTTAAAAATAATAGGTTGAGTAAACCAATTCAGAAAGGCAATATCCCCATTAAGGGTTAAGTTTGAGAGCAGGCTCCTCTTTGGTCTATTGCAATTCTTGGCTACTTCAGCTCAACCCTTTGGGGAGAGAATCAGGCATCAAATCCAGATCCAGATGTGGGGTGAAGAATACTAGAAATTTGAGGGTATAATACTAAGGGTTTTCCTACAACGAAGGCCAAAGGGTGGCAAAACCATGGGTACCATGTATCCTGCCCCGATCCTGGATTCTAATAATCCGTAAGTGGCAGAGAATGGCTAACCCCTGGCACCTGGGATCTGGAAACTACTACCATGATGTATGCCATAAAGGAGAAATGCTTTTGTAGGTAATGTTAACTTTCAATCGATTACAAAAGAGTAGGAATCACAGCTCTTGGGGCACAAGGGATCAGAATGAATTCACCACATGCGGAATACTTACTTATCAAATTTGTGAATCTGCTCCTCGTTATAAGGCAGCTCTGAAAGAAAAACAATGTTCAGGACAAAATCTTTGGAAATTAGAAGTCAACAAATGCTGTTGCTCAAACTCAAAAAGGAATACAGGAGAAACATATTTACCCAGAGTCCAGCTGGAATCCAAAACTCACTACTGCATGGATATACGGGGAAGCTAGAGCAGTGTGATAGAGAAGGGAATAGGATGTGTTGAGATTAGATGAAGAGGATTGGGAAGACATTTGGTGGAACACAACCAACAGCATGGACCACGTAGGCTGAAAAGTCTGTTTCTGTGTGCACACATTCTATAAACTACCATATCCGCTTACTTTCCTATCTTTGAAAACAGCTATTTGGCTAGGACAAAAGCAGAACTCAAAATTCTCCAGAGTGCATGAAGGTATTGAAACTGAACTGTCATAGTTCTCCAATAAGTCGGCAAACAACTAAAAACAGACAGTTCTTCTGTTCATTTTGTTTTTACTCATTCACAGAATGTGGGTGTTGTTGGCTGGACCAGTATTTATTGGCCATCCCTAACTGTCCTCTAGAAAATGGTGAGAGCTGCCTTCTAGAATCTGTGGTTCATTTGGTGAAGTTACCCCTACAAAGCTGTTAGGGACTTTGGCTTAGCAACACTGAAAGAACGGTGATATATTTCCAAGTTTGGGTGGAGAATGGCTTGGAGGGGAACTTGCAAGTCTGGCCATGCCATGAACTTACTGCCCATGCCCATCTTAATGGTAGTTAGTGTGGGTAGTTTGGAAGATGCTGTCATAGTAGGCTTGTTGATGTGGGTCCAATAAAGAAGGCTGCTTTATCCTGGATTCAAAAAATTGATTCATGGGATGTGGGTCCACTGGCTGGACCGGCGTTCATTGCCCATCCCTGGTTATCCTTGAGAAAGTGACAGTGTGTTGTCTTCTTGAACTGCTGCCGTCCATGTGCCATAGGTAGAATGCTTTTAGGGATGGAGTTCCAGGATATTGACCCAGTGACACTGAAGGAACTATATATAACCATGAGTGGCTTTTAGTTCCATATATTTATAGAATTCAATTTCTACAATCTGCCACGGTGGGTTTCAAATCCAAGGCCCTATAACAATACCCAGATCTCCAGCAGCATTCCACTGGGTCATCACCTCTCCACAAGCTTCTCAAGTGTTGTTGAAGCTGCTCTCAACTAATCAAGTTGGAAGTCTTTCATCACACTCCTGACTTGCACCTTGTAGATGGTGGTCAGGTTTTGTGCAGTCAGACGGTCAGTTCCTCATTGCAGATTCCTGGCCTCTGACCAGCTCTTGTAGCCACTGTATTGATATGGCTGGTCAGTACAATTTCTGGTCAATGGTTATGTGATGATGTTGATAATGGACAAATCAAATGATGGTGGTATCACCGAAGGTTGGATGGTGAATGTTAGATTCTCTCTTGTTGGAGATGGTCATCGCCCCTGGTGCATTGTAAGCTGAAATGCAAATATTGTCCAAGTCTTGGTGCGTTCGAACATGGACTGCTTTATTATCAGAGGAGTCACAAACAGTACTGAACACTGTGCAATCATCAGTGAACATCCCCACTTCTGACGTCATGTTAGCGGTAAGGTCATTGATGAAGCAGCTGAAGATGGTTGGGCCTAGGATCCTACCCTGAGGAACTCCTGCAGAGGTGACCTGGCACTGAGATAATATCGTTGTAATATTAGGTGAGGCTGTCGATTTGGAGTAGACAGGATGTTGTAGAAGAGAGATAACAAGGTGTAGAGCTGGATGAACATATGAATTCATGGTGCCATCTATTTGTTGTTCCGTCAGGAGGCTGGTATCTTTAACAAGTTTTATTTAAAACTTGTTCTGGGATTATAATGTGTCGGCAAGGATAGCAGTTATTACCAATTCCTAACTACTAGTGAGAAATTACAACCAGAGGACCCAATCACTGGCTCCTCCACACTCCTTTCAATCACAATGCACTGGTTTTGAGGAAACTACAACCTGCTATCTATGAAAAACCTTTCTGTGGGTTGCCACCTTGCTGTAATGGAAAGACTTAAATATTCCATTTATCTGGAAAGGGATGCTGTCAGGTTTTCGCAACTTCTGGGAGGGTCACCCATGATGGTAAGGCTGGAGGGAAAGAACCAGACAAAGCACAATTTAAAAACAGTCCTCAGCGACGATCCAGGCGGAAGACATTCATGTGAAATCATTGGCTGCAGTGGATGAAGGCAGCAGCCCTGGTGAGATCCCCGGTCGTTGAGGTTTTCTTGCTATTGGAACTGGATCTAATATCTGGACCACATGCACATGGCGGCTCGAGTGATTAGCATTTCTGCCTCACAGTGCCAGGGACCCAGGTTTGATTTCAGTTCTGGTTGACTGTGTGGAGTTTGTATATTCTCCCACATCTGCATGTTTCCTCCGGGTGCTCTGGTTTCCTTCTATAGTCCAAAGATGTGTGGGTTAGGTGAACTGGCCATGCTAAAATTGTCCTGTAATGTCCAGGAATGTGTAGGTTAGATGTATTAGCCATGGTAAACGCAGGGCTACAAAGACAGGTTGGGGAACAGGGACTGGGTCGGATACTCCTCAGAGTCCAAGCAGACCCGATGGGCCAAATGGCCTCTTTTCACACTGTAGGGATTATATGTGTCTGCTAATGTGCAGCAACATTCCCATGCTAAAATATGTCCCACACAAAGCTTCTACCTAGAAACTCAAATGAAAAAGAGAACCATGGAAGCGTTTCAAAGACTCCCTGAAGGCTTAGCTCAAGAAATGCAACACAGATATCAATGCCAATCATAATTTTTCTTTTATCCTGCCCCAATTTCAGAACAACGTACTCTACATGCTGATTCTGTTTTTAACATGTTTCATTCAAACCCGACAGCATGTTTACTCTCAGAATTACATAACTATTACGACACCAGGTAGTCAGATGGACCATCATGTCTGCATTTGCTCTCAGAACGAACAATTTACTTAGTGTCATTCTCCTGTAACTCTGCACACTCTTCCTTTTCAGACAATAGTCTCAATCCCTTTTGAATGCTATAACTGAAATAGCCCTGAATGTGAACAAAGAGCCACACAGCAGAGGAACATGCCATTCGGCCCTCCAAGCCTGCACTGGCACATTTTGCCCTTCCACATTAAAACCGTCTTCACTAACAGGATCCATATCCCTCTATTCCCTTCCCATTCACATAATAGTCCAGGTGCTTCATGAAAGCTGCTACTGTGTCTGCTTCCACCACCTCATCTGAGAGCGTGTTCCAGGCACTCATCACCCTTTGTGTGAAAAACCTGCCTTGCACATCTCTTTTAAACTGTTCCCCACCAAAACCTTGAACCTGTGTCCCGTGTTAATTGACCCCTCTATCCATGCCCGTCACAAATTGTATAAACTTCTACCAGGTCACCCCTCAACATCCTACGTTCCGGTGAAAACAAACCCAGTCTATCCAACCTTCCTTCATGGCTAAAATCATCCATACCAGGCACTATGTTGGTAAATCTTTTCTGCAACCTCTCCGGAGCATCCACATTCTTCTGGTAGTGCGGGGACCAGAACTGTACACAATATTCCAGGTGTGGCCTAGCTAGATTTCTATAAAGTTGCAGCATAACTTGTCTATCCTTATACTCAATGCCCCTTCCAACGAAGACAAGCATGCTGTAAGCCTTTTTTACTAGCTTATCTACCTGCCCTGCCATCTTCAGTGGTCTGTGGACCTGCATACCCAAATCCCTCCGCATATCAAATTCACCTAAGGGTTCTGCCATCCACTGTATAATTTCTACCTGTACATGACCTTCCAAAATACATCACTTCATACATGTCTGGATTAAATGCCATCTGC
Organism: Stegostoma tigrinum; assembly: GCF_030684315.1. Classification (NCBI taxonomy): domain Eukaryota; kingdom Metazoa; phylum Chordata; class Chondrichthyes; order Orectolobiformes; family Stegostomatidae; genus Stegostoma; species Stegostoma tigrinum. The sequence goes on from NC_081371.1 coordinate 52,000,593, forward strand.
CATTTTTCTGCCCATGCATCCAACTGATCTATATTCTGCTGAATCCTCTGACAATCCTCCTCAGTATCTGCAACTCCATTAATCTTTGCATCATCAGCAAACATACTAATTAGACCAGATATATTCTCCTCCAAAGCGTTTACGTAGACCACGAACCCCAGAGGTCCCAGCACACACCCCTGTGGAACACCACTACTCACAATCCTCCATTCCGAAAAGCATCCTTCCACCGCTACACACTGTCTCTTATGACTAAGCAAATTCTGTATCCATCTTGCCAGCTCATCCCCAATACCATGTGACTTCACCTTTTGTATCAGTATGCCAAGAGGGACCCTGTCAAAGGCTTTAATGAAGTCCATGTAGACATTCTCAACTGCTTTTCGCTCAATTATCTTCGTCACCTCCTCAATCAAGTTAGTGAGGCAAGACCTCTCCTGCACAAAACCACACTGTCTATCACTAGTAAGTTCATTTGCTTCTAAATGCATATAGACTTTGTCCCTGAGAATCTTTTCCAGCAATTACCCTACCACCGATGTGAAGCTCACAGGCTTATAATTTCCTGGATTATCCCTGTTACCCTTCTTAACCAATGAGACAACATTGGCTATTCTCCAGTCCTCTGGGGTCTCAACTGTGGCCAAGAGGATACAAAGTTGTCTGTCAATGCTCCAGCAATATGGTCTCTAGCCTCCCTCAATATTCTGGGATAGATCCCATTACAACCAAAAGACTTATCTCCTTTAAATACTTTTTAAGGACGTCCAACATCTCTTTCTTTTTATTGGCATCTTGGCTTAGAAGTTCAACACTCTCCCTTCCCTGAGATCATCCTCCACCAAATCCTTCTCTGGTGAAAACCGACACAAAGTATTTGTTTTAGAGCGTTCTGTTCATTATGAGTTGAATCGAGACATACCAGGTTAGTTTAATCAAGAAGCCAGACAGGGAAGATTTTAAATTTCATTCATCAAGGCTGAATTTGAAGTTTAAGTCTGCATGATATAGATATCAATATTCTGGGCAGTTCCCAAAGATAAGATAGATTAATGTTTTGGATACAAAATCTATTAATTGTGTTTTCAGTTGCTATTAATTCCAATAAGTTCTTCTTTAAAATATACAATAAAATATATTTTCTCTCGTAATTATGAGCAGAAAAAGAGCCAGAAAAATAATTGCAAACATCAGAAAACCGAGACAAGTACACAACAGTCGACATGCACACTGGAATTCATAGCAACTGGAAATAAAATTAAGAGGATTTGCACCCAAAGTACTAATCCATATTATCTCCCAGTGTAACATATTTTTAATAGTTTCGTCTTCGCTAAAGGCTGGGAATATCCCCCAGTGTTTTATGGGCACTGCAGAAAAGGCCAGCATTTATTGCCCTCAGGAAGGTGATGTATAAAGCTGCCTTGAGGGTTCACAGTGTTGCTGCAAAGTGGCTTTAGTATAAACCAGGAGTGAAGGAGTCAAGGTCAAAAGTCAGCCAGTGATGTTTAGCCACCTGGAGAAGGTATCTTATTCTAATCCGGTAATGTGCCAATATAACTTTGAAAAGGAGCACTGAAACAATGTGAAAAGAAAATCTTCTGTCCCATTATCAGCCTACAGCTACCTTAATCAAAGTTTCCCAGGCAGTCCACCTGCTTGCAACACTATTATGCACAGTGTTTCACTTAGCAATGAGGGGGACTCCCTGTCTTTAGCTCCGCATCATTATAAGCTAGACATAATCTTAAAGGGGTGAAAACACAGAATTTTCATTGTAAGAACACCTAGGGAAGAGAAAATTCTCACCTGCTACTCTTTCCCATACAAAAAATAATCTATTCAACATCAACTTATTTTTTGCTGCCCATCCACCCTTCCAACCTTTGGTTGCAATCATCTTGCAAGATGATGTGCCTGAAAGGATCATATCTTTCCTCGTCAGGTGTCTTAAACAGGAATACTAGCACATTGCAGACAGCTCATCTGCCTGTGGCTGACACACACTAGCCTTCAATCAGCCAGGTGACAACATATAAAAAGTGTGTGCTCTTACTGTGCAATGCTTTATCCTTTTTGAACTGATGATGGATTTCAGTTATCAAGTCCAGAAGTACCTGAAGCTTTTCAATACTGAGGGGAAAAAAAGGAAAAAAAAAGACAAATATGAACAGGCTGACAACTCCTGCTAAAATGAAACAAATAAAACAAGTAGGTGTTTGGAAATTTAAGCTCACTTTCTGTCTTCAGGATGTGTCCCTTCATGATAGGCCCAATGATCCGACAACTGACTGCCAGGTAAAAACGTGCCTTCAATATCCTTCATATCATCGTTTATAGATTCGATAGAACCTGCCAACTTCACAACAACAAAAAAAAACTCAAACTTGTAAAGCACAACTGTGAGAGGTATACTATGTGGTTAGAATTGAGCAGGAAAGAAGAAGTGGGCAGGAAAGTTATTTTGTAACACAGAGACACCTGCAGGAAACTGATCAGAAATGTACTATGCAACAGTGACTTACAGAAGTGAAGTACCAATCTGTATTGAAATATTTTTAAAAATACTGCTTGAGTTTCCTCTTATAGTTGCATTTAGCTCACTTGGCTGGAGCGCAGGCTTATATTGCAGAGGTTTCTGTGCTACATTTGTTAAAATGCTATTTTAATTTCTTCCCATAATTTTATTTAGTTCACTTGGCTGGACAGCTAGTTTGTGATATACAGCAATGTCAACTATTTGGTTTCAATTCCTTTACTGGTTGAAGCTACCATAAAGGTCTCTCCTTCTCAACTGCTCCCTTCATCTGGGGCATGGTGACCTCAGGTTAAACCATTACCAGTTGTCTCTCTTTAACACAAGAGCAGCCCCATGGTCCGGTAGGACTACAGCGACTTTATTTGCTGAATCCTCGTACAAGCTTTCTGGAAGAAGTAATTTCAAACGGTTTGGAAAGTGATTAGGAAAGTCAATAAGTCAACTTTTTCATAATTGTCTTCAAGGAGCACATGGCACAGAACTTCTAAGGGCAATGTTTTGCAGCCAGGACATACAAACAAAATCTAGAAGGCAAAAGGTAAATACTTCAAATCGTCTTCTAAACTGGGCCAGCTCACTAAAACAAATAACAGCAACATTCCTTCCACATTGACCTTAGCTCGTTTAAAAAAGTGCATTCATTAAGAGTGGTGCAGTAATATGGATTAGATATATGGAAGGTCACGTAATGATGCAACATATGTAAAGTTATACAGCATGGAGACAGACCCTTCAGTCCAACCAGTCCATGTTGACCATAATCCCAAACTAAATCAGTCTCACCTGCCTGCGCTTGGCCCATATCTCTCCAAACATTTCTTATTCACATACTTAACTAAATGGCTTTTAAGCATTGTAAGTGTACTCAGATCCACCACTTTCTCTGGAAGTCTTTCTCATGAACCACACTGTGTAAAAAAGTTGTCCCTTATGGCTTTTTAAAATCTTTCCCCTCTCACCTTAAAAATACACCCCCTAATCTTGAAAGTCCCCACCCCAACGAAAACTCACTTGCCATTCGCCTGATCAAAACCATTATGATTTTATAAACGTCTACAACTTCAACTCTCAACCTCTTACGCTCCAGTGAAAAACGTTCCCACCTATCCAGCCTCTCCTTCTAGCTCTCCATTTCCTGCAACATGGTGACCAGAACTGGACACAGTACTCCAGAAGAGGCCGCACCAACATCTTGTGCAGTCTCAACCTCATGTGCGTTATAGAACATGGAACAGTACAGGCCCTTCGGCCCACGACGTAGTGCCGAACTTTTACCCTAAACCCAAGGTCTATCTAACCGCCACCTCTACCTGTCTGGATATCCACAGAAAATATTTACAGAAAATTCAAGAGTATTAATTTCAATTTATTAGCGATAGGCAAGCTCTCAGTTTGAAAACGTTGGTTTCTTGATTTCCACAGAATAAACTACTCACACGTAAAAGCTTGTTGTGAATTTCTGGTATCTCTTCTAGTTCTGATGGCAGTATGTTTGTCTGCAGCAAACTGCTGTATCTGTCAAGTGTGCAAGGTGCATAAACAAAAAGAAAATTTAGCACTAGTCTGACATTGTTTAGCCAGAATCTCTTTCAACCACAAGGACTAAAATTTTAATCGAGATTATTAAGACAGAATTCCAATAGATATTCCATTAGTTGCTTCAAATGGTCTGGATTAAAGGCCGAGTTCCAAACTTTGAACCACTCATTTGACGGTAACTGAAAGGTGATTATCTTAAATTAAGTTAAACATTTTTTTTGCCAATTTTGCGAATGTTCCTTACAAGGGTGAAAAGTTCTCTTTTCATCAGAGGGTATTTCTCAAATAATTTGCATGTGTGACATGAATGAAGTTGGAGTGCAACCTAATAAACTTTCACAAGTGGAGCTGAAAACTGCAGCACCAGAATTCAGCACTATTATAAATGTAACATTCGGTGGTCCGCAGTTTTAATTAAAACCTACTAGAAAAGTTGCAGCAATGACACTGAATGATGCCAAATAATCTTTCCCAATTTTGTGACTTAAACAACTCAACAGCTCTTCTTAGAGGAAAAGAAAAGTTTTGAAATTTACATGATACAGGATGAGGTGAAACAACAGGTTCTGGCCTTTCACCTCTGTACCCTTTTTTTTCTCCACTGACTTAAAGAGTCTGAAATGACATGGGATGAGGTAAGTGGTGACACCAATAAGAAATAAGTAGCGATTACGTGCAATGCTAATACTTACAGATTTCTGGCTCTTTCAACAGTGGCCATGCAGAAGTTTAGTTTCAGAATCACTTCAGTCTTCTTGTGTAAAGTTTCACGAAAATTGTCCATGATGATTCGACTAGTGGAGTGAATGTACAAATTATCATTGAACTCTTTTATCAGAATGCATGCATATTGTATGTATTCTATGGGCACACATTTACAAGGCTGTGTTTTGTGGGTGGGGGAATCAGCTGCCCTGAATGTGAAACACTATATTTCTACATCCTGTGGCAATGGAACTGTTATTCCAATTAAGATCAAATGATGTGCTGAAGATATTGCTTTGATCCACAGAGAACATTTATCTGTTGAACAACATGATGAACACTAACACATTAGCAAATATGAGAGTCTCAGAGATGGTAGGAACTGCAGATGCTGGAGAATCTGAGATAACATGGTGTGGAGCTGGATGAACACAGCAGGCGAAGCAGCAGTAAGGATGACCTTTCATGAAGAAGGGTCTAGGCCTGAAATGTCAGCCTTCCTGCTCCTCTAATGCTGCTTGGTCTGCTGTGTTCATCCAGTTCTACACCTTGTTATCTCAAATATGAGAGTCTGCTGCTTTGCACTAATGTCAATGGTGAATGCCAATTGGACAGGTGACCAAATACTTGGTCAATGAGTTTCCAGTTGACAAGTGAAAGCACAGTCACCAATATAAATAATTGTGACATAGGAGAAAGCAAGGGAGGAAGAGTTTACGGATAATACTGGACATTCTTCATGTGATGGAATCACAAAATATGCTCTTAAAATAAAGAAATTCTGAAAGCTCTCTAAGGATGTCTTCAGTTTTGAATTTAACTATTTTTTTCCACACAAAGAGGCAAGCTTCTGAGCATCACAATAACAAAGAAAACTCCCTTACATTATCCACCGAACACCTTTCCGCACCAGCTCCTGATAATGCAAAAGTCTGGAGGCTATTTTCTGTGTTTGGTAGACAATACCAATCATATTCTAGGACAGAAAGTACAACATACAAATTGATGGATTGATGAGTAATTCTTAATGGAGTGCTAACATTGGTAGGTTAAGTGAAAGTAGAAAAAATTAAAATGAAAATCAAAGCAATCTTCACCTTTGCGTTGGACACATCAAGATCCAAATCGTAACGAGGATGTAACGTTGGAATTGAGACTGCAATAGAAAACATGAGCACTTCAGTATAATGCAAGGTCACAAATTAATATAGATATGGTCTGTATACTACCAGAACTCTCACATGCACATTCAAAAACTCTAACTGAAGCTGAATTTTCTAAAGGCCTACCTCCAAGTGCCAGCGAAAACAAATACCGAGCCAAAAAATGGAAAGATTTGGAAGGCTACCTAGCATGTCAAACAAGCCAGTTTTAGGATGAGTCTTAAAAGAGGAGGAGGCTGACAATATGGTGCAGAGAAAGGCCAAGATGAAGATGTTACAGCATAGAGATTATTTTTTCATTAATTTGTGGGATTTGAGTGTTTCTGAATGAACCAGTGTTTATTGACTATCCCTAGGTGCCCTTGAGAAGGTGGTAATGATCTGCCTTCTTGAACCCCAGCCCATTCTATAGGTATATCCACAATGCTGTCAGGGAGCGCATACCAGAATACTGACCCAGGAACAATGTCATCATAAGAGCCTTGGTGAATTTCTGCAGTGGATCTTGTAGATTGTATACACTGCTGCTCATGTGTGCTGGTAGTGGAGAAAGTGAGTGTTTGTAGAGGAGGTGTAAATCAAGCAGGCTGCTTTATCCTGGATGGTGTCAAGCTTCGTGTTGCTGAAGCTGCACTCATTCAGGCAAGTGGGAGTTTTCCAACATACTCCTGACTTTGTGTCTTTAAGTGGACAGGCTTTGGAAAGTGACTCTTGGAGCTACATTTAATCACATACTGACTGTCCTGTAAATAAAGTGATAACATTACGGTAAAATTCCGTTTCATCTCCATTTCTTCCACATTGCCAAGGATTGTTTTAAAGACCATTGATTATGGAAGAGATTGCTGCACTTTTTAAAAGCAAGCTACCAGCTCTCATTGTAAATGCTGTTTTTACTGTTGCTTGGTAACACAGTGGGAAAGTTTAGCAGCAGGTGAAATGGCACCAGGGAAGGTGCACAAAGTGAGACTTGGTCAGCAGCAAATAGCTGATTGGTCTGTGGATTGATAACCAGATGTCAATGACAATGCCAAACATCTGCCAAATATGAGATTGACTCTCAGGTAACTGAATAGTTACGGATATGAACAATATAGCCAGGAGTCGTTGGACCTTTAAGAGGGAGGTACTGTCCTTGTCTCTGTAGTGAGAAAAGACCTAAAGCCTGAAAGGCAGTTTATTTTCCCTCACCAGTTGTTGTAAGCTGCTTCATTTAACCAATAAGTTAGGGACTATGGACGAGAACAGGCCCCCTCAAAATATTTTAAGAAGATAGCCTCTCGACCCTAACCTTTTCTTATTGTCAAAGGCCAATGTGAAGTGCCTGTTCTAGATGCAATGTGACGAGTCAAATTACTTGACATTAAGCAAAACACAATTTATTTAAACACTGCAGTTAAAAATACAACAAAAGAAAGAGGAATTTAGAATAACTTAACTCTATTGGAAAACTCAACAGAATAACAGACACAGTAACATTTACTAATTAACTGTTCCAGTATAGTAATATCCCATAAATACACCCCTTAGCAAAAAGGAAAATTCAGACATAGATTCTGACATGCAGTTCTCCAATCCAGGAGGATAAAAACATCAAGAGAAAATCCAGAGAAAGTAGCAGCCAGGAGACAGTCACTAAAGCTTCCAATTCTGTTGAGACTCCAATAGCTTCTGATGCTACTGAAAAAACCAAAACCCAGAAATCTGGATCTGAGAGAGCTGGCTACACCCATTCAGCCTGTAAAAAAAAACCCAAAGCCTCCCAGGTTGTTTACATTATCCCAGATTTCTCATCACTTCTGTCTTACAACCTTTCTTCAAAATAAAGGACAAAATAACTTTTAAAGCCACAGCACTGTCGCAATGAGTTGTGAACCAGTCGCTCTGTGCTTCCTGCAGGGAAGTAAAAACACATGGAGAAGACAGATTGTGAAGCGGAAAGCCAAAAGGCCCATTTCAGTGAACCCTGCACCAACTGTATAGTGATGTGAATTAAAGCGTGGTAACAGCAAAAGATGGTCCCACATAAATCGGACAATGTTTTATGGTGCATTATTATTTAGATAAAAAGCCTACTGGATACAAGGACATGATCTGTAACTGTGGTAAATAAATTCATTCACTACATATTTAAACTTGCAATATTGCAAATCAAAATTTTAAACAATAAAATTTGGATTTTAATTCATGTGAGTAATGACTATAGGCAGAATGGGAATCTAACTCGTACTTCTGTATTCATTCCAAGCTTTTAAATTCACAGAAGTCACGCCAGAGTTCAATATTCCTTTCTTGGCCTGAATTACAAAAGCTCATATAACACCAGAAAAATAATCAGTTTCCTACCCACATCATGAGAAATAACACTGACATAAACCCAGCTCTAATCAAAATACTTAGGAAATGTTGCACCAATAAACATACGTTCCTGGTAGATTAATCCTACTGCACTCACGACCTCTCTGTTCACAAGTATCAGAGGGTTATCTTCAGAGGTTTTGGGAAAATTGTGAGCTTGTATATTGGGTTCAAGCTCAAGGTGCTGGCCCTCAAAGATCAATTCTTGCAAATGGGGTGCAATATCTGTCTGTTTATAGACCAAGTCAGCAAATAGGTGAGCGCTGAAAAGAAAGACAACACCATAAATATCAACCTATCCACACAGCAGAAGTCAAAAATTCAGCTACAATTAAGGTTAAACTAGGCTATTGTCAAATAAAAATTCACATCATTTCATCAATTGTCCAATCAACTGGTGATAAAGGTTGTATAATTATCAAAGGATACCATACTAGTTAAATATTTTAATTCAGACCATGTAAGTATGCGTACAAGTGTACAAAAAAAGTTATGTATAATCAACCTCATGGAGGTTGGGATGGTTAGATTAGCAGAGGAAGAACTGTGTTTTTTGGGAGAATTTCTTAGAATGATGTGTTGTGGATCCAACTAGGGATCAGGCTATTTTGGTAATCTGTGATAAATGACAGAGTAAAAGATCCCCAAGGAAATAATGTGGTAGAATTTAGCATTTAGTTTGACAGGGAGGAACTTAAATCAGAAACAATTGTGGCAAGGTTAAATAAGGGTAGTTACAAAGGAATGAAGGCAGAGGTGGCTGGAATGTACTGGAAAAGGAGGTTAGCAGTAAAGACAGTTGAAGAATGATGATAAGAGTTTAAGAAAATAGTTCATGACTCATAGCAAAGATATATCCCAGTGAGGAAGGAGGATTCTAAGATGGGGATAATCCGGCCATGGTTAACCAGTGAAGTTAAACTGAAAGAAAAACATACAATGGGATACATCCCAGAATATTATTTTATGACTGATATTGGTCAGGACACCATGGTTAACTCCCCTACTCGAGTTCAAAACTCTACAATAAGATCTTTCATGTCCAACTGATATAACAGACGTGGTCTAATATCTCAGCAGCAAAACAGCATCAGTGACAGTGCAGCACTCCTTGCAGTGACACATCAACCTTAATTTCTATGCTCAAGTCTTGGAGTAAGGCTTGAACTAGGAAACCTCTGGTTCAGAGGCGAGTGAGGACAGCTGAAACTCTGAATATCCACAAGAGATCAACGGGTATATTATACATTACTCATACAGGCAACACCCGGTTGAGAGGGGGTTCTGTTCCTGAGCTTGGCTGCAAGTTGTTTTGTACGCAAGTCAGAACACAACGCAGGACAACATAAAGCAGATGTTCATAAACATATCCTGTACTTATGTGTCTGATATTTAAAATTGCAGCCCTGTATGGGGTCACAACATGCATTCGTAAGTTGCATGTTAGTAAACTAGGGACCCCTTGTACTCTCACGTTGCTTTTATGAGGTCATTTTTACAGCTATTTTAAACGAACTGTTAAAACGATGGTCATATTTCTCGATTTAAAACACAGGACAATATTAGCCTATGATACTGTCTTATCAGTACCAAGTCATATTATGAATCTTGCTCCAGCCACCTCAAGTGTACAGGGAGTGACAACATAGAGAACAGATTTTCCAAAAGCAATAATGAACCACCTTGACAAGCCAAGACTAAGAACAACTCAAGAAGGACAATTTTGCTTTGTATTCATATCCGTTTTCTAAATAGATCATTGACCAGTAGAAAACAAAATGCTACAATTGAAAATTTGCACAATTTTCACACTTGGTATTATACATACGTGTTGTAGCTGTGAATGTAAATTTTGTGCAATGTCACTTGCTGCAGAGAGAAAATGTGTATCACTATCCTGTGCAAAACATCACTGGTTTCTGCAAAAAACTGATCAAAACCCCAGCACTTCTCCTGATCAGCTTCAAGAATGTTTGCCAGAATAGGAGTCAACAGGGACTGCAGGCCTCTGTGGAGAGAAAGAACAGTGAAATGTCTTGCTGTTCTAAAGCCAATCACTTCAAAATGAAAAAAAAAAGTCTTCAAGTTATTTCTGGTATATTTTTACACAATTGCCCAGTAAAAATCAGATTTGAATGACGCTGCAGAGCTCTGATGGAGGATGAAGAAAACACATTCTGAAATATTTGAGGATTATTCCATCATAGAGTGTAGCAAGTGCCATACAATGAGGCCTACATCTTACTTCAACATTCCCTTTGAACTCTTTCCCTGACAGATGAACATACAATGATTTTCTTTAAATGATCAGGTCTCCTAAGCCTCTTCTCACGTAGGAAAGTTATTTGATGTTCCATCTATCAAGTTTTGTGTGAATTATAACTCTCTTACAACACAGATTATCAACTCACTGCAAATTGTCAGTCAGTCCTGTTCACATACTACTGATGTTCCAGCTTACCAATCCAAAAGTTTACAAAATTCTTTTAATTTCTTGACTTGAAGCTTCACGTATCTGTGAAGCAGAGAGACTATGGCAAGTCAGCACCTTATTAGCTGGGTTACCTCAACTTGAGGTGGGCAGCAGCTGGCCAGTGGGATATAGCGATAGCTCCGACAGTCTGTAACACCCGTTCTCTACACTGATCAAGTTGAGCTCATCACTTATAACTGTTGTCTCCGTATAGTGTTATAACTCTGCAGAAAAATTACAGTATCTTCTCCAGACTACAAATTTGCACAAAACTTAGACAGATCATGGGCAGTCCAAATCTCAGAGATCCCCCTTGACCCCCCAGGTGGAGTCTGAAAGAGTACTATATCTGGCATGGGTTTTGCCACAGGAGTTGTTAAAAGGATGTCAAATTGAGACTTCAGTCTGGCTCCTTTGGGTTCCACTCAAAATATTTTATCAGGGTCAATCCATGTAGCCTTCAAATCTCCCAAGGTATTGACTGGTCAGTGGAACTATCTGTCCAAAGATGGGAGTTTGGTTCATGAGGGCCAGGGCATGTCCATATGCCAATGGGACTGTATCGAGGATGTTTGGCCTCCACAGCTAGAGATTTCCTCCAAAGCTTCAGTCTAGGCTGACAGGGGACTCGAATTCCATGTGTCACCACATGGAGGTACAGCTAAAACCCTGTTGATGGAGAGACTGTCTCATGACAGAAAATGACTGACAGACTTGGCCCACTTCTTCACCAACAGCGTAGATTGAAAACACAGAACAAACTAGCACACAACAGCGGGAAACACAACAACTGTCTCCAACCACACACAAGGCACTTCATGGGCATGTTTTAAATCATTGCAGTGGTTACAAGAGCTATCCTGAAAAGTTGTGAAAATATTGACATTCTTACAGGTAAAGGATTCACCAATGATAAAGCACAAGGAATCATATAAAAGGACACAGGTAAAATCTCCCAGTTTTTCATTCAGCTTACATACCACCCCCAGTCTGAAGATGGAGGAATTTTGAGACATTATCAGCTGAGGATACACATAAAAACGATCTAGATCTGGAATCATGGCAGAACATCCAACATAAAACTCAGTTTTTTCCAACAGACCCAGGGCCAGGTTGCAGCTGGAATATTTGGTCAGAGAAACAGTATAAAATTAGGGGAGAAAGGGGGAGAAAGGTACAAGATCATTTTTAAAGAATTGTTTGTTATTTATTCATTTCTCAGCAGACAGAATTTACATTCAAATCAAATGACTCTATTTTTCATCTCTACCTAAACATGAAGCCTAAAGCAACCATCAAAACTCCAATGATTATACGGCGCCACTTGTATTAACTTTACCTAAGATCACTGATCATAATAAAGAACAATTATCAATGTGCAAGCTAATGTTTTTCAAAGTGCAGACTTACTTGGAAAGACTGCAAGACACTGGTAACTCACGATGCCAAACAATAGGCCCGTTTTCTGATTTCTGAACCCCGCATATTGTTCCTGGGGGTTTTTCTGTGATTATTTTGTACCTGAAATACGATACACAGACACTAACTTTGGATCTTTTACAAGGATAATGTCACAATTACAAGCACAAGCCACAATATTTTAACAAAATCTTATTGTCAGAAATATCTCAAGGTCCACCAGAAGGAAGATGAATTAGGACAGTGGGCAAGAATGAGCTTTTCAGCCCCTGAAGCCTGTCTCATCATTCAACAAGATTATGACAGGTCCAGCCTAGGCCTCAACTCCTCTTTGGTGTCTGCTCCTCATAGTCCTTAACTTCCCAATATTTCAACAATCTATCTGCTTCCTCTTCAAATATTTGCAGTGAGCTAGCCTCCACCACTCTGTAGTGAGGAATTCCAGTTTCAAATGACTGTCTCCTTACTCTGTTACTAAATTAACATGGTTCGAAAGGCAGGCTGTAAGGATAGCTTTGTAAGTTGGTCCAAAGGATTTGGGAAGACATTGGAGACTCTAAATCCTAAGCTGGTGGCATAACCAAGACAGGATGACAGTTTCATAGGAACAGTAAAACATACGCTTAGAAAGATCCTTTCGCGGTTATATGGGCTTCATTGGCTAAGTGAACATTCCCGCTCATTTCACTTGTCACAGTGCTGGTGAACTGCCTTCTCACAGTGCCCACTGTCAGGAAGGGAAGTTCAGGACCTTGACCCTACAGAAGTGATGGAACAGCAACAGAGCTCCGAATCAAGATGGTGTGTGGCTTGGAGGAGAAATTGCAGGTGGCACTGTCCGCACACATCTGCTGCCCTTATCCTTCAAGGTGTTAGAGGTTATGCGGTTTAGAGGTTTTTGTCAAAGGAGACAATGCATCTCGTAGGTGGTACATGTGGCTGCTCTCATGGATTGGCAGAGGGAGTGAATTTTGAAGGTGGTGATGGGTTACCCATAAAGAGGCAGGTTTCTCTTGCTATGTAACTGGTAAGGGAAGAGGGTCCGGTAATCAACACTAAAGGAAGCATTTGGAATTCAAAGATTCAGGAATGGTGGCTCAATGCAGATTTGACAGAGAGGAGAGTCATCAGGGAAGACTGCAGTAAATGGACAAGATATGAGGTGGCAGAATTTAAAGATACACTGCAGTGTGCAGTTCACGACATAGCAAGCAGAACTCTGTAGACATTAAGCTTCTAGGTAAGAAATGTATTAATGGGGGTGGGGGTCATAAGGCAGATCTTTGAACAGAAGATAAATAAGCCTGCTTTGGTTTGTTTACATAAAACTGTGGGAGGTTCTAACTGGTTCACAACCAAAATCAAATAAAGAGTTATACAGTTCTTGCAGATGGGACAGTGGCTGATATACAGTGCTGGATTGGCTAATGCATAAATGTGTATATACATGCACACATTTCTGAACCCCATATATTGCTCTATGGGGTTTGTCCTGCCATCATTTTATCCCAAAATATATTGTATGATAAAACTGACTTCATGCACCCAAATCATAATTGAACCTGGCTGTTATGACATTCATGATAGCAAAGTGCAGAGCTGGATGAACACAGCAGGCCAAGCGGCATCTTAGGAGAACAAAAGCTGACGTTTCGGGCCTAGACCCTTCATCAGAAAAAAATTATTTGAACTTACATTACTTCCTTGTTCCTGCGGGGTCCCTCAAAAGGTCTAAATGGGAGACTGCCAGTAGCTGCATGGTAAAATGTAACTCCAATGCTCCATAGATCGACAGTCGCTCCATACATTTTCTGTTGAGGTTTTCTTAACACTGCTCGTTCATACATATCTGGATGCTAATCAGATTGTTATTCTTCAGTTAGTTTCTCTTTGCTCGACTGGAGTAGAAATGGATAAAGGCCAACAAGGCCTGACAACTGATTCCATCAGCATTAGTTTATCACTTAAGGACATAAAATATTGCCCCTAATCATACCCGTTTTCACATAAAATTCATAGGGTGAAAGCTAGGAAACACAATTCTTTGAGAGGGTCACCTGTCCCCTTATATCAAATGGTGAGTGAGCTATCTCGCAACAGCAAATTGACAACTGCCCCAAATGCCAGATTCATCGGACAAGAGCATCCATGTTCCTCTAAGTGGATTGATGAATTCTCAAAAGGATCAACTTCAATCTCCCATCAGAACAACTCTGAACATGCTGACGGAAGCCAATCTCATGCTACATTAGCATCAGCTATTTATTACCCTTTCGCATTCGAATATCAAACATTACGTCACGTCGACTTGGATTTCTCATTTTGCCAGAAAACCATACAGGGCCTGAAATAATTCTTTACAAAACTCCATCTGAGGTTCCTCCTGATCACGATTCTTGACTGGACCTTGATTGGTCACTCCCAGTACCTCGGCCAACAAATTAGTAGGTGCCTATCAGCAGACTACTGGAAGGCAGGATTACATTTTACAAGGGTTTACACATAGGAAATTTGATCCAAACAGTCCATTGCACTATTTGTTTTCCATTCAGGTCTCCTACCTTTCCTTATCCAAATCTTTCATTGCAAGCACTTCTTCCTTGTTTATTTATCTAGCTTCCTCTAAAATTCACCTAATATTACTTGCATCAGCCACTCCTTATAATAGCAAGTTCTGCAATCTCAGCTTTCTACGGATAGTGAAATTTCTCCTCACTTTTCCAATAGATTCCTTGACGACTATCTGACATGAATAACCTACAGTTATGAGAAACACCCTATCAATCCTCCCCTGGTATATAAACCCACACTATTCTGGAACTATTCTTGTTAATCCCTCTGCACCCTCTTCCAGTTCCTCCACATTCTTTCTGTAATGGTTTCACTTGCTGATACCAATGAACAAGCACATTATTGATATCTCTCATAGTTACAAATATTTACAATTATCAATTAATGATAATATTTTAATGAAACTGTACATCACTCATAGAAATGAACTGTAAAAAGGAGGATTTTTATTTTAAATTTCAAAAATCAGTTTAATATTGTGTGTATGTGTGCATATGCAGACAAAATAGTCACATGTTTTAGTTAAAAAGATTGAGCATTTTTAATTAACCAACATATTGTGATATTATTTTACAGTGGTCACATAAATAAAATGCAACAAGTGAAACTTTGTTTTTTAATATTCATTAATCATCTTATTATTGTATGCATTCAGGCAGTTTGCTGGCACCAGCAAACAGATGCTTTCAGAATACGCTGACCAGAAATGCATGCAAGCACTCAAAATGCTGCCAAACCAAAGTTTTACATAGATGTAGTGTTTTTCAATTCTCTCTTTCTTGGCTTTTACTTACTGCCTGGCTAACCTAGACATTCACACTCAGAAATCCTCCACCTTATCTCGACTCTCATCTGCCAAGCAAGAACTGTCTTCTCTATTTTTGCCATCAAAATGCACATGTGCATACAGGGTTCACGCCCAATCAATCTACCCCTCTCCTAACATTCAAATACTTCCTGCTCTTTTCTCAGCTAACTCCACGCAAAGCAGTTTTCAATCTGAGGAGACACCAAGAAAAAGTAACAGTATATCTTTGCGGCAGGAGGAGGATAAATCGGACCTGGAGTTGGGAACCACCGAAAGAAAATAAGCAAGACTGACATAATGACAGAGGCCGTGATTTGATCTTTGAGTTGGAACCCCAACTGCTGATTTCAAAATCTGACGCATATTTTTAAAAAAAAATGAAAAGTGCTTCTTACTAAATACTCCTCGGTTCCATAAAGTGAAACAAACTGCTCATCATCCTCCAATTCTCTGGCTGCTCCAAAGTCAGTGAGCTTGTAAACTGACTGTCCATCCTCTCCAATTACACGCATGATATTTCCAGGCTTGATGTCCCTGTGGACAATCCCATTCTCTCGCAGGTGGTTCATGCCTGCCACTGTCGGGAGAAACATGGTAGACTCCAGTCAAATTCAGAGGCAGTTAGAAGGAAAATGGAGCATGCCATCAATCCTTAACGACAGACATTCCATACTGAAGAGGTTTACCCCAGCTGGTTATGAGTTGAGCTTTTTAAACAGAATAATTTCATTGCTCTTTCATGACTGCTCCCAGTACCCTTGGGATCAATGCCAATACATAACAACTATTGGAATTGCAAGAGGGCACTGAATGAAGATGGAGTCTGGTTCACTCAGTTGCGTTTATTCACAGTGGATGCACGTGAACTAGTTGTAGTTTCTTGAGCAGACATAGCCAACATCGTTAACTGGGCTTGAACTGACAGGCTTGCTCAAGCCACCTTTGCAGACAGTGGAGTCAACCACTGGGGTCTGGAGTCACATGTAGAGCAGACTGGGTAAGGATGGCTAATTTCCTTCCCTAAAGGACACTAGGGAACCATAGGGATTTTTTTTAAACAACAGTTTAATGAGATTGGTTTTCAATTCAATATGTGATGGGATTTGAACTCATGCCCCCAGTGCAATGCCTGAGCTTTGGGATCATGTCATTAACACCATACAACCAAAGAGATATGGAAGAGTGGCTGCAGCAACCAGTCTAAATGAGGGAATCAATGATCTTGGGAGTGAAGGATTAGATTTAAAAAAAATGTGAGAAAGTCTTAGAAAATGAACTAAAGTTTCCAAATTCCACAAGACGAGGAAAATAAATTCACCATTGCTTTCAATTTAAAAAAACAAATTTGTTTCTTTATATATTACTAAACCTTGATCTAACATAGTTTGCTGATAACTGGGGATATTCAACAAATGGGTTTGGAGAAAAGAATACATTACCACCTACCTCTCCAACAATACAATGTTTTAAATTCTTCCCATCTGTGGGAAATAGCACTTTCATTCAAGCCACAAATCACATACTTGGCTGGTAGTCAAATTATCAGGAACTTACCCACATCTCGCAACACGATCAGGAACTCAGATTCAGGTAGGCCAAATGCATTGTCTGCTTCCTCCAGCACAGTGTACAAGCTTCCACAAGAACAAAATTCCATGACAAGTACTTTATTTCTGCTGGAGATCTGAAGTATAACAGAAGGAAGTTTTAGAGGCAACAAAGTTAGCACAACTGCTGTTCAAAAATTCTTAAGAGGGTAAAATCACCCAATCACATCAGAGAATGGAATGCAGGGAGTCTCGCCACATGACAGATCTCGCCAATCAACTCCTAGCTACGTCTGACTAAATGAAGCATGCTGCAAGAGAAGCTGAGCAAACACACCTCTGTACATCAGGGAAGAGTTGAAACGGGTGAATGAGCAATAGCGTAGACCTTCAAAGAAGCGAGAAATCATTTGAAGGTACAAATAAAGGATATACACAACTGCAAAAAATGTTGAAGCGACAGAAATTGTTGGAGGAAAGATGGACAAAAAAAAACAAAGAGTTTGCAAAGGGAGCTCGATAGTGCTAAAGCAGAGGATGGTACAGCAGCTACCAAGAGAGTGAAGCAAACAGAAGCAAAAGGAATGCCCCAGCATTAAATATATTGGAGTGACAAAGCAACAGCTGGCAACAATCGCGTATCATATCCAGGTAAAGAGTTGGATGGAGGAAAGTAAAGCAGGTTACAGAGTAAAGAGGTTGATAATCAGCACAACCACAACCCAAGGACCTGGACCATCACCACATCTACCACCGAGCGTGGTGGTCAAACACACTCAGGGCTGAGTGAAACAGAATTTATCTTAAAATCAGTAAGGGAATCAAGGGTTATGGGAAAAGGCAGTGAAAGGGAATTGTGGATCATTAGATCAGCCATGATCTCATTGAATGATGGCGCAAACCCAATGGGCTGTACAGCCAATTTCAGCCCAGAGGTCTGACGGTCCATACTGAGAGAAAATCTTCCTTCTCATGAGTCTTAAATAAGTGACCTTTTACTCTGAGATAATGCCCTCTGGTCCTACACTTGTCTACAAGGAAAAATGAGCCCCTCGCATCTAACCTATCACGTTTCCCTATAAATCTTATGTTTCAATACAGTCTCCTTTCATTCTTGATGAGAACGAACCTAACCAATTCAATCTCCCTTCATCTGAAAGTCCTTACATACCTAGAATCAATTGTCAACCTCATCTGGACTGCCTCCAGTGCCAGTACATTTTTCTTCAGATAAGGGAACCAAACTGCTAAGAGTAGTCAAGAAGGAGAGGTCAGCCTCATTCAGAGAGCCAGTTCAACACAACATATAGAAGTTTCAGAATAAAGCAGAGCTGGTACTGTATTTTAATACATCACAGCGCTTTTGATAGCCAATTTTCACGTGTTATCACTGTTGCGATACAAGAAACACAGCAGCCAATTTGCATGCAGCGAAGTCTAACAAGATAAATAGCAAGATAATCCTTTTATGGTCAGGACATCAGGGAGGACTGTCCTACTCTTCTGCAGTAGTGTCATGGAACTGGAGGGAGACTCCGTATAATGCCCCATCGATAGGGGAGGTCTTCTTTGTTTTTGTTTAATTCATTCATGCGTTGTCATTGGCTTTAATTGCCCACCCCTTACTACCCGAAGGGCAGTTAACAGTCAGTCAATAAGAGTCCGGGAATCATACACCAGCCAGGCAGGGCGAGGATGGCAGGTCATCTTCTCTAAAGGAAAGAGAGGCTATTAGTGAACCAGATTGGCTTTTAATGACAAGTGACAGTGATTACATGGTCACCAACATTTTACCCCAACTTTCTGATGATCTGTCATGGTGGGATTCAACTGCACTTGCCCAGGATTACTAATCCAGTGACGTAACTCCACATCACCACCTCCCCTCCATCTCAGTGCGGTAAGTAACACACTTGTATGGAAATTTGGAAGACCAAATTCTGGAGTTAGGAGGAGAGGTCTAGAGAGGGCTAGACAAGAGTAACATGAAAGTTGGCATAAAAACCAAAAGAACTGCGGATGCTGTAAATCAGGAACAAAAACAAAGTTGCTGGAAAAGCTCAGCAGGTCTGGCAGCACCTGTGGAGGAGAAAACAGAGTTAATGTTTCGGGTCAGGTGATCCTTCCTCAGAACTGCAGGTAAGTCGGGGTTTTCACAAACATTCGAATTAGGTGCTGGTGTAGGCCACTCTGCCCTTCAAGTCTGCTTTGCCAGTCAATAGGGTCATGGCTCTTTTGATTACCTCACATTCTTGCCTTTGCCCCAATAACCTTTCACCCCCTTACTACCTACCGCTGCCTCAAAAATACTCAAAGACTGTTTCCACTGCCCTTTGAAGAAGAATGTTTCAAAGACTCATAACTTTAGTAAGAAAAGATTTCTCATCTTTAATTTTTAAATGGCCCTTTATTTTCAAACAGTGACCTCTAGCTCTAAATATTTCCTTTCCATGTCCTCCAGGAAAAGCGCAGCCATCAGGATCTTATATGTTTCAACACGTGCCAATGATAGTATTTTCCGCAGGAGTCAGACACAGTGTACTCCATAAACTAGATGGATAATATGCCTACTTCTCACGTGAACCCACTGAACACTTGTTTGTATTTAGCAGCAGCCACATCATAATGTCTGCGTTGGTTCACATGCCAAACCAGGCAATGGGTAGCATGACGACTGATGTCTGCATGCCGGGGAAAACTAATAACTCCCTGCACTGTTTTGCAAGTTCACAAGAATAAAAGCTGTATTGGCAGATGTATCATGGAAGAAAAGGGACACAAAATCATCGGAATCATCCTTGCACAAAGAACGTGCTTGAATAATGAGAACACAATGCAACTCAAGAAGATGCTCATTCACCACGGCTGACTAATCAGTTAATGTAACAATTTACTAATTTGTGTGAAGACTTTTTTACACAGCCAAACCCCCCACTGATATGAAGTACCGTCTGTTGAGATCAGCATTCGAAGGGCATTAAGGCAAGGATTTAAATATTTTGCACAGAGCATAGCTGGGAAGGGACTGTGACAGTTTTTTCATAGAATCAGCTAATTGTGCCTGTACTCACTCTTCCAAAAAGTTCT
Source organism: Stegostoma tigrinum (assembly GCF_030684315.1). NCBI lineage: Eukaryota > Metazoa > Chordata > Chondrichthyes > Orectolobiformes > Stegostomatidae > Stegostoma > Stegostoma tigrinum. The sequence continues at coordinate 52,020,802 of NC_081371.1, forward strand.
TCAATTAGTCCCACCCTTTGTTCTTTACCCACAATGCTGCTGCAAATGTTCCTTTCAAAGTAGATATCAAATCCCCTTTTGAAACTTATTAAAATCTGCTTCAATTTCCTTTACAGGAAGTACACTGCAAGAGAATGCAAAAGCAGAACTGTGCTTCCCTCTCTTTTAGTTATTTTGCTGGTTATTTTAAACTGGTGTCCTCTGTTTAATGACTCTCCTCCTGGTGGAAATATCTTCTTTTTCACTTTATCACCTGCTATTTAATCTCTCTGCTCTGCTCTTAAGAATAGCTCAAGGTACTCTGGTCCTTTTGGGAAGTGTGATATATGTGTTGGCCTAAGTCCAGCATTTGCATCATAAACAGATGTAAGGAAGCTACAAACCAGCAGTCCAGTTGACAGCTTAACCATTCTATTAGCAGAAGCTCAAAAGGTGTTTTTTGGGGGCTGGTGGGATCACTTTAAAGTTATTGAGTTACTCAGACTGAATAACACAGCCTAGATCATTGTTTGATAGCACAGTTAAGTATCATTTTCACTTCAGAGCAGTTAGTATCACTTTCACTTCTGTCAGTTTTGGATTCCTGTCAATGCATTCACTGCAACATGTACACAATGTAAACGTTAAGTTGTGATGCGGACTCAGAGATACATTGGAAACAGGCAAGTGTTGAAAGAAGAGACAGCAGGAACTGCAGATGCTGGAGAATCTGAGATAACAAGGTGTAGAGCTGGATGAACACAGCAGGCCAAGCAGCATCACAGGAGCAGGAAAGCTGGCGTTTCGGGTTCTGAAGGGTCTAGGCCCAAAATGTCAGCTTTCCTGCTCCTCTGATGCTGCTTGGCCTGCTGTGCTCATCCAGCTCTACACGTTGTTATCTAAGAGTTGTAAGAACTCGACTTGACTTCAAAGTGCTTAAACTTAAAATACAGCCTCAAAGCTAGTGCGGGAAGATTGATCACTGATTTAACTGGAAAATAAGTCTAATGACTCAGGAAGCCTGATCAGAAAGGAACATTATTTATGGGTCAACACCAAAATAGATCCACTACTCATAGCGTATATAGGCTAGTCACAGCCTGGCACAGACAATGCTGAAGACGAATCCATGGGTCTGCTTCATTTTGTTCTCTAATCAACCTGTTCATAAATGCCATTACACACACAGAAGCAGGTGGGACTTGAACCCAGGGATCCTAGTCCCAAGACAGCAATTACAAGTGCCCTTGGGTCTGCCTTCATGCAAACTCCAAACTGGGGAACAGAGCTTTTCTATTGACAAGGGTGAGGGTCTTTGCAGTCAATGTCAAAACTGATCAGACAGGTAAGGAATAAAATGCTGAAATTTCCATACCTCCTCTTCTACTGCGAAGAGTTTTACAATATTTTTATGGTTCAATTTCCGGAGGACCTCAAACTCCCGCATCTGTACTTCAACCGGACGCAGGAAGCTGATGTTGTTGAATACTTTGACAGCATACAGGTCACCCGTTTTCTGTGAAAAATTACACAATACTCACAATTACTTGCTGTAATTTCTTGGTATGACATCTCAAGATGAATTTTTTTTATTTAAGCTGCAGCAGTCATTAACATAGGCAAACGTGACCGTCATGACATAGGTTGACACAAAATACAAGGCATAGAAACAGGCCATTTGGCCCAACCAGTATATAGTGACTATGTTCCACTCCACTCTCCTCTCATCATTCCTCACTGAATGTATGCAATATGAACAAACAGCAAGATGGTGAACAAGAAGTTGGTGCAATCGTTCAGGTAAAAACCCCAAGCTCATTTAAAACTGAAATTGCACCCCAAGCACTGTAACCTGCAAGGCTGCAGATAAGGTAAGTAGGATTAGAATGGAAGGCTAGTACACCTGCTAGTGCAGACACAACAGACTGAATGGCCTATTTCTGTGCTGGAACTTTTTTCTGCTTCTATGGTTTTTTTGGTTGACTCGTGGCATTAGTTGAGGAAATAATGTTAGTCAGAACACAATTTTCCTGAATAATGACAAGGGATTTTTGATAACAGGTCTGAGCACACACCTTTTTGTGCAGTGATTTGTTAGAATCTGAAATGCCTTCCCTGAGGCTTGTCATGGAGATACGTTCAGTTGGGGTGTACAAAAGGGAACTGGATAATGGAACAAAGGTTTTACTGCACTGTAACCAACTAAAGACCCAAAAAAAAGTGTTCATTTAAAAACTGAAACAAGCGGACTTCACAAATGAAGCAAGGTAATCTTGAATTAATGATGGTCTGGAATTCTTCTCCATTTAACACACGCAAGTGACAGCTTTAGAACACGTCATGTGATTTTCAGTCACACAAGGAGGTTTCTGTGGGGATGGGAAGGACTTGAATAATGAAACAGCTCAAAACTACTTCAATGATGGGAATGAAGTTACTTCCTCATGAAAAGTGTAGTACAGGAAATAGCATGAGTCAATTTTTGAGACTGACCTTCAGAAACACTGTACTGTCTCTACATACTCTATTTTCAATCTCACAAAGCCTGGTTTTCCTGTGTCATCCAGCCAATTGGCACCACCATTTTAAGTGCATTTTATCAACAAGATACCATTGCCAACAGGCATTACTGTGGTTTAAGGAATTACTTGAATTCTGCTATTACTAGTTGCGATTGTATTTATACAAATATACGCACTCTATAGTTTCTGAGGATCCTGGCATGGACATCTACATGAGCACAGAAAATGAAAGGTCAACTGATCCAATAAGCTTTCTCCAAACTCATTATACCCCTGAGCATCATGATGTAAACCTTGCAAACACCATAGCACCCCACTGTTGACTCTTGGGAGAGGTGAAAGAAACCAGAGCCCATCAGGAAAAGATCAAATCTGGACAATTCTCACCGATTCTCTATGTCAAAAGCAGTCCGGATGATCCCATTAAATTGTGGATATACAAACTATAAATTCTGTACAACACAACCACATAACAGAATAAAATCTAACTTCTGAGAATAAGAACTGTGACCAGCCCATTTCAACTAAAATACGGATTCAGGTGAACTTGGGAACAGCCATCATTACAAAACAAAGGCTTCAAATTTAATCTAGGAGTTTTAAAAACACACTGAATCTGCAACCTACAAGATTCTCAAAAGAACACAAAGCTCAGCAGACCAGGCAGCTTCTGTGGAGGGAGAAGGTGGAAACATTGGTAAGTTTCTTCAGTACTGAACCTGCACAACTCACCTTGTGCCGTCCACGATAGACATTGGCAGTGGCTCCTTGTCCAAGGATGTCAGAGATGAGCCACAGGTAATTGGATGTGCTCTGCATGACTGTAGCGTCTGAAATCTCTTTGGCCTGGAAACCTGTCGAGAAAGCACAGGAGCGGATTGAAGCTCAGGTTGAGCAGCAGCTACTGGGATCACTTCTCTACTACTTCATCAGGCTTGATTCTGGGATGAACCTTACAGCAGCTCTGTAACCTCTCTGACCTTAGAATGTGATCAAAAACATTTCTCTTGATGAAAGAATTAGAGAGGTACACTTGATTTTCATTCCAAATTTTAAAACTGTGCTCTTAAACAATGCAATTCAGCTGTTTCAGGACGAATAGGCTCAGCGCATTGTGCTCATTTGTAAAAACAGGGAAAGGTATTCTACACCTTGAGCAGGCTACACTAACTTCTTCCCAGAAACACAAAGACAACACCATGCAAAGGATTCTAAACTATCAAAACCAACCAATTCGAATCTCTAGAAATTCCCTGTTTAACAGAATTCACAGTAGATCAGTTGCCTCAAGAACCAATGAGGGGAGGATGAGCTCAATAATTCTCAGCAAGGAACAAGATTAGATCACATCAGCTCTGCCAAATCTAACCATACGTAGCAGCATTGAGATGGACTCTAACAACGTTTCTTAATAACTAACCAGCACAATGAAGTGGAATCTGAAAGTTCCCACTGAAACAGACCAGGATGCTTCCACTATTATCTATTCCCTGAGCCAGACAAGGCACTGCTGATAAGCAACAGGTTGACTATCACAACCTAGGGGCTAGACAATAGGAGATGGGGTTTGTTCCTACTCATTTTGAGTTAATCCTTTAAGGCAAGGTGATAGTGGACTGGTATTGTCAGTGGACTAATAATCCAGAGTTGCAGGTAATGTTCCGCAGACCAGGTCTGAATCAATATTTTTCTCATTCAAAGTTGGCCAGAGTACTTGTGGGTTGGGAGGCAGGAAGTTAGAATTTTGTAAAACGGTAGGGGGAAAGCAGTATGTGGTCCCTTTGAAAGATTGTGCTTTTTCCATGTTTAGCAATTTAAAAAGGACCTCTATGAGCAGCTTGAAAATTTGCCAGAGCACAGACAGCACCTGAATTGAAACATTTATATCTAAAGGCAATACAGTTGGAAAGACAAGCAGCATTTTGTTTAGATATCAAGTCAACAAGTTTTGAATTTAGGCAATCAATTTGAACCAGGCACTTAAATACCAAAAGCCAATTTAATTTAAATCTGACGGTTTTGACAACATAGGACCAATCCCATTCTAAGAAACTGATATGTCATCAAGGGCATAAAAGAAGAGGGCAGTTGGTCAAAGACACGACAGCAAGCTGCCATCTGCCAGAGTTTATAGCTCTCAGCTCTTGAGAATTGCTGGTGCTTACAGTGTTCTAAGTTTTAGAGGAAGCACCATCAAAATCAAAGGTAACTATAGTACAACTAGTTAAGATTCTTGAAAGCAAAATCAACGGTGAGGGTGTTCCTGACAGCACAGAGAAGGCACAGAACATTCTAGAAGGCACAGAACCTGGCTGTAATTTTGAGACTAAATTCTATTTTGTTTTAATTTTATATAAGTGGGAATTCATTTATTGGAATAGCATACCATTAGAATCTTGTTTTATTTGGGAATTGTTAGTAGTTAGAAGGGGTTTATTTGGTCTGTTAATAGTGTTGTTAATTTGTTCAATGTTAGAGTTAGATAAATTGTTACTTGTTTATTGTAAAGTAAGTGTCAGGGATTTATTATATTTAAACAGTAGAAGTTGCTGAAAGACAAGTTTCACCACATTTCAAACACCTTTTACAGATAGAGGTCAAGCTGCTCCTCTTTGGGTGTTTTGGTTTTAATTCTCGGGGGGGGAGGGGCAATCAACCTCCACTTTATAACATGAGTTAAGGGGAGGTGACAGTGAACTGGTATTGTCAGTGGACTAATAACCCACAGATGCAGGTAATGTTCTGCAGACCAGGTTTGAATGAAAAAAAACGGTTCAAACTCTACCAATCTGGAACTAGAAATCTAATGATGAATATTGCTGATTGTCACAAAAGCTCATCTGATTCAATCTCAATGAAGGAAAATTTGCTAACCTTACCAGGAATGGCCTACGTATCACACCAGTCTCTCAGCAACATGGCTGACTCTTAACTCCCTTCTGAAATGGTCCAGCAAACCACTCAGTTCTATCAAACTATTACGATGCCTCAAAAAAGGAGATAAAACAGACGGAGCACCTGAATCGACCTCAGCACTGGAAATGACAACAGCAAACTCAAACCTGTGATCTCTCCTTATTAATATCTGACCAATATAACTAATGAGTACTGAAGACTTGTCAGAACACAATAGCAGGAAGCTAATCACCACTCAGGGCCAACAAGTTACACAGGCTGAGCTAGTCAAACTCAAATAGTGTCCCCATAAATTGTTTTCTGACCAAAGTTTAATTCTATCAACCTGTACCTCTAGTCTTAGATAAGCAGAACGCATTCTAGGCAAACTGAGGCAGTGTCATCAGTTGAATTTGGAAAGTGAAAAACATTTCTTTGTGTCATGCAAAAAACAGATTCCAAAAGGTGCGTCTCCATTTTCAATTAATCCATTCTTTGTTTCACAAATTTTGTAGGTTTCTCATAAAATATCTTTTGGAATAGCACATTGTCTTAAAAGAAGAATTTCAGCTAACCTAGTTAATTCTCGAGAGTTGAGCTCATTGAAGTTTACAGAATCCTCACAGGCATTGACAGGATAGATGTGGGTAGGCTGATCCCCCAGGCTGCTGGGTCTACAACAAGGAAATACATTCTCAGAGTCAGGGGCAGGCCATTTACGATAGAGACGAGGAGGAATTTCTTCTCTTGGGAACTCTCTAAAGCAGAAGTCTCTGGAGGCTGAGTCATTGCGCATGTTCAAGGTAGAAAGTGATATCAAGGGACATGAGAATAGTGGGAAAAATGGCACCAAAGTAGATAATTAACCCTAAGCTGTTTGAATGGTGGAGCAGGCTCAAAGTGCCAAATGACCTCATTGTGATCTATCTCTTACCCAAAAATTCAGAAATAATTTCTCAGCAACAGGGACAGTTTTCACCCAAAGGTTTTCAGGATCTTCCTACATGGTCAGGGGAGGCGATGGCCTATTGGTATTATTGCTGGACTGTTAATCCAGAGACCCAGATAGCATTCCGGGGCCACGGGTTTGAATCCTGCCATGGCAGATGGTGGAATTTGAATTCAATAAAATATCTGGAATTAAGAATCTATCGAAGAACATGAATCTATTGTCGATTGTTAGGGAAAAACCCAACTGGTTCACTAAGGTCCTGTAGAGGGGGAAATTGCAATACTTACCTGGTTGACCTACATGCAACTGCAGACCCACAGCAATATGGTTGACTCTGGGCAATTAGGAAAATAAGCAACATCTCATCTCACTAATGAATAAAAAAAACTTGCATTTACTGAGCATGATTATCATAGTAAAAATGCCTCAGTGTTCTTAAAAATGGGTGCATGATTAATGACCCCAAATAACTCACTTAAGCAATATCACTTGGAAGGAAAATGAGACAACTCAATCAGAGAACATGATTGTGCAGGAGTGGTTAACTCACCTGCATGCTGTTTTAGCAGCATTAACTAGAAAAGGGAATACGGTGTTACTGCAGTACTTTAATTAGCAGGTAAACACCAGCAGTCAGAGCATTCCTGCATTTTGGACACATTCAGCCAGTACAACAGAAACCAGACTATGAGCTAACAGATAATAAAATGTGAGGCTGGATGAACACAGCAGGCCAAGCAGCATCTCAGGAGCACAAAAGCTGAGGTTTCGGGCCTAGACCCTTCATCAGAGAGGGGGATGGGGAGAGGGAACTGGAATAAATAGGGAGAGAGGGGGAGGCGGACCGAAGATGGAGAAAAGACACCACCCCCAGGCCTCCTACCCTCCCTCGACCTCTTTATCTCCAACTGCTGTCGAGACATTAACCGCCTCAACCTCTCCACCCCTCTCACCCACTCCAACCTCTTCCCCGCAAAACGGGCAGCCCTCCGCTCCAACCCCCACCTCACCATCAAACCCGCAGACAAGGGTGGCGCAGTGGTAGTATGGCGCATTGACCTCTACATCGCCGAGACCAGACGCCAACTCTCCGACACCACCTCCTACCGCGCCCTCGATCATGACCCCACACCTGAGCACCAAACCATCAACTCCAACACCATTCATGACCTCATCATCACAGGGGACCTCCCACCCACCGCCTCCAACCTCATTGTTCCCCAACCCCGCACGGCCCGTTTCTATCTCCTTCCCAAAATCCACAAACCTGCCTGCCCTGGTCGACCCATCGTCTCAGCCTGCTCCTGCCCCACCGAACTCATCTCCACCTATCTGGACTCCATTTTCTCCCCTTTGGTCCAGGAACTCCCCACCTACGTCCGTGACACCACCCACGCCCTCCACCTCCTCCAGGACTTCCAATTCCCCGGTCCCCAACACCTCATCTTCACCATGGACGTCCAGTCCCTATACACCTGCATTCCGCATGCAGATGGCCTCAAGGCCCTCCGCTTCTTCCTGTCCCGCAGGCCCGACCAGTGCCCCTCCACCGACACCCTCATCCGCCTAGCTGAACTCGTCCTCACCCTCAACAACTTCTCTTTTGACTCCTCCCACTTCCTACAGACTAAGGGGGTGGCCATGGGCACCCGCATGGGCCCCAGCTATGCCTGCCTCTTTGTAGGTTACGTGGAACAGTCCCTCTTCCGCACCTACACAGGCCCCAAACCCCACCTCTTCCTCCGGTACATTGATGACTGTATCGGCGCCGCCTCTTGCTCCCCAGAGGAGCTCGAACAGTTCATCCACTTCAACACCTTCCACCCCAACCTTCAGTTCACCTGGCCATCTCCAGCACATCCCTCACCTTCCTGGACCTCTCAGTCTCCATCTCAGGCAACCTCTTGTAACTGATGTCCATTTCAAGCCCGCCGACTCCCACAGCTACCTAGAATACACCTCCTCCCACCCAACATCCTGCAAAAATTCCATCCCCTATTCCCAATTCCTCCGCCTCCGCCGCATCTGCTCCCACGATAAGACATTCCACTCCCGCACATCCCAGATGTCCAAGTTCTTCAAGGACCGCAACTTTCCCCCCACAGTGATCGAGAACGCCCTTGACCGCGTCTCCCATATTTCCCGCAACACATCCCTCACACCCCGTGCCCCCCCTCCCCCACCACCACAACCGCCCAAAGAGGATCCCCCTCGTTCTCACACACCACCCTATCAACCTCCGGATACAACACATCATCCTCCGACACTTCCGCCATTTACAATCCGACCCCACCACCCAAGACATTTTTCCATCCCCACCCCTGTCTGCTTTCCGGAGAGACCACTCTCTCCGTGACTCCCTTGTTCGCTCCACACTGCCCTCCAACCCCACCACACCCAGCACCTTCCCCTGCAACCGCAGGAAATGCTACACTTGCCCCCACACCTCCTCCCTCACCCCTATCCCAGGCCCCAAGATGACATTCCACATTAAGCAGAGGTTCACCTGCACATCTGCCAATGTGGTATACTGCATCCACTGTACCCGGTGTGGCTTCCTCTACATTGGGGAAACCAAGCGGAGGCTTGGAGACCGCTTTGCAGAACACCTCCGCTCAGTTTGCAACAAACAACTGCACCTCCCAGTCGCAAACCATTTCCACTCCCCCTCCCATTCTCTAGATGACATGTCCATCATGGGCCTCCTGCACTGCCACAATGATGCCACCCGAAGGTTGCAGGAACAGCAACTCATATTCCGCCTGGGAACCCTGCAGCCTAATGGTATCAATGTGGACTTCACCAGTTTCAAAATCTCCCCTTCCCCTACTGCATCCCTAAACCAGCCCAGTTCTTCCCCTCCCCCCACTGCACCACACAACCAGCCCAGCTCTTCCCCCCCACCCACTACATCCCAAAACCAGTCCAACCTGTCTCTGCCTCCCTAACCGGTTCTTCCTCTCACCCATCCCTTCCTCCCACCCCAAGCCGCACCCCCATCTACCTACTAACCTCATCCCACCTCCTTGACCTATCCGTCTTCCCTGGACTGACCTATCCCCTCCCTACCTCCCCACCTATCTTCTTTTCTCTCCATCTTCGGTCCGCCTCCCCCTCTCTCCCTATTTATACCAGTTCCGTCTCCCCATCCCCCTCTCTGATGAAGGGTCTAGGACCGAAACGTCAGCTTTTGTGCTCCTGAGATGCTGCTTGGCCTGCTGTGTTCATCCAGCTCCACACTTTGTTATCTTGGAATTCTCCAGCATCTGCAGTTCCCATTTTCTCTGAGCTAACAGATCTGGGAAGGTGTTGCCAATTAATGAGCTTTACTTCTGCTGAGAAAGAGACAGACTGTAAACTGTCTTAATCCCACACTCACCGTGACAGACACCCAATTACTAAATCTGTGCCTGTCTTAATGAGTACAAGATGAAAAGCTTGGACAGTATGTCTCTTTTCTTCAGCACTCAAGTTCTATATAGCAAAGCAACTACTAATAAGCTATGTACGTCAAAAGAAAATTGCCAATGCCGTATGGCACAGTATGGCATCTCTCTCACCGCATCCCTAATGCATCACATCGACTGACTGAACTTAATGCTCGGCTACTGTAGTCAGGCACAGATTTATCAACAATATTATCTTGTGCACTGAATCACCGAAACTTTCAGTGCATTCTCAGAGAGTAATTTCCAGGCTCAATACAGACAAGGCCAGACTTTTAGTTTGGGGAGTGGGAGGGGCTAGACTGTGGGGAATGGGGGGGGGACTAGACTGTGGGGAATGGGGGGGGCTAGACTGTGGGGAATGGGGGGGGGCTAGACTGTGGGGAATGGGGGGGGGGCTAGACTGTGGGGAATGGGGGGGGGGCTAGACTGTGGGTAAAAGGGTGAGTTTCAGACTGTGCAGAAAGGGTCAGATTTGATTGGAAGAGGAACCTGTCAGGGATGACAGCGGAACAGCAATGGCAGGGTTTTCTGAGGGAAATTCACAAGGTGCAGCAGAAATTCAGCTCAAGGGATAAGGAACATCCTTGGGGGGGGAAACGAGGCCACCATGGCTGACAGGGGAAGTCAGGGACAGCATAAAAGCTAAAGCATGCAGAGATGTGAAGTTTGGTGGGAAGCCAGAGGATTAGGAAGCCTTGAAAAACCAGTAAGACCGGACGAGATGAAATCTGACAGTAGACTGAAAAAGACGACTGCAAGAGTTTTTTAAATACCAAAAGGGAGGCAAGAGTGGACTTTGGACATTGGAAAATGAGGCTGGAGAACAATAATAGGGAGTAAAGAGATGGCAGAGGAAGTGGACAGGTACTTTGCATCAGTTTTCACAGTGGAAGACACCAGCAGCATACCAGAACTTCAAGTGAGTCAGGGACAGAGGTGAGTGTCATGCTTATCACCAAGGAAGGGGTACTGGGGAAGCTGAAAAGTCTGAATGTGGATAAATCACCTGGACCAAATGGACTACATCCCAGAGTTCTGAAGGAGATAGCTGAGGAAATTGTAGACACATTGGTGATCTTTCAGGGATCACTGGAGTCAGGGAGGATCACAGAGGACTGGAAAATAACTGATCTAAATACTCAATTGATGAAGGGAGGGAGGCAAAAAACAGGAAACTGTAGGCCAGTTAGCCTGACCTTGGTCATTGGTAAGATTTTACAGTGTGTTATCAGACATAAGATTGTGGAGTACTTGCAAGTGCTTGGTAAAGTAGGGCTGTGTCAGCATGGCTTTGTCAATGGGAGGTCACACCTGACCAATGTTAGACAATTTTGGAGATGTAAGGAGTGAGTCAGACAAAGGAAAGCCAGTGGATGTGATCTACTTGCAGTTCCAGAAGGTGCTGCACAGGAATATGCTAAATACAATAAGAGCTCATGGTGTTAAGGGCAAGGTATTGGCATGAATAGAGGACTGGCTGACTGGCAAAGGGCAGGGATAGAGGGGTCTTTTTCAGGATGGCAGCTGGTGACTAGTGCAGTGCTACAGGGGTCCATGTTAGCCTCAGAACTATTCACTTTATACATTAATGGTCTGGATGAAGGAACTGAGGGCATTGTTGCTAAGTTTACAGGTGACACAAATTTTTGGAGGGACAGGTAGTGTTGAGGAAATAGGGAGGCTGCGGAACGACTTGGCCAGGCTAAGAGAATGGGCAAAGGAGTGGCAGATGGAATGTAGCATGGGAAAGCATGAGTTATGCGCTTTTGTAGAAAGCTTAGAGGCACAAGGAAAGGCTCCAGAAATGGAATCATAGAATCCTTACAGTGTGGAAACAAGCCCTTTGACCCAACAAATCCACACTAACGCTCATACATCCTACCAGACCCCAAGCCCCTTTAACTACACATCCCTGAACACTACAGGCAATTTAGCATGACTAATCCACCCAGCCTGCACATCTTTGGACTGTAGGAAGAGACCAGAGCACCCAGAGGAAACCCATGCAGACATAGGGAGAACGCGCAAACTCCGCACAGACAGTTACCCAAGGGTGGAACTGAACCTGGATCCCTGGAGCTGTGAGGCAGCAGTGCTAAACACTGAGCCACTGTGCCGACCATCAATCAGAAGCACAAAGAGACTTGGTGAATCTGTGGAACTTGGCCTCCATATCCTTCAATGGAAACAAGTCTTTGGGTGTATTTAAGACAGGGACAGATAGGGCTTTCATTAGTGAGGGGATTCAGGAGGTTATGGAGAAAAAGCAGCAGAATGAGGATGAGAAAGATGTCAGTCATGATTGAACGGTGGGAGCAGAATTGATGGGCCGAATGGTTTAATTCAGTTGTTACATTTCTAAGGTTTTGGAGTAGATTTTCTTATATCTTATTGTCTTATGGGCTTTGGGAATTGGGGGTCAGACTGGGGCGAGGGTGGGGGTCAGACTGGGGCGAGGGTGGGGGTCAGACTGGGGCGAGGGTGGGGGTCAGACTGGGGCGAGGGGCGAGGGGGGGTCAGACTGGGGCGAGGGGTGAGGGGTGAGGGGGGGTCAGACTGGGGCGAGGGGTGAGGGGGGGTCAGACTGGGGCGAGGGGCGAGGGGCGAGGGGGGGGTCAGACAGGGGCGAGGGGGGGGTCAGACAGGGGCGAGGGGGGGGTCAGACTGGGGCGAGGGGGGGGTCAGACTGGGGCGAGGGGCGGGTCAGACTGGGGCGAGGGGCGGGTCAGACTGGGGCGAGGGGGGGGTCAGACTGGGGTGAGGGGGGGGGTCAGACTGGGGTGAGGGGGGGGTCAGACTGGGGTGAGGGGGGGGGCCAGACTGGGGTGAAGGGGGGGGCCAGACTGGGGCGAGGGGCGAGGGGCGAGGGGCGAGGGGGGGTCAGACTGGGGCGAGGGGTGAGGGGGGGTCAGACTGGGGTGAGGCCAGACTGGGGTGAGGGGGGGGGCCAGACTGGGGTGAGGGGGGGGGCCAGACAGGGGCGAGGGGGGGGTCAGACTGGGGCGAGGGGGGGTCAGACTGGGGCGAGGGGCGAGGGGGGGTCAGACTGGGGCGAGGGGTGAGGGGGGGTCAGACAGGGGCGAGGGGGGGGTCAGACTGGGGCGAGGGGCGAGGGGGGGTCAGACTGGGGCGAGGGGCGAGGGGGGGTCAGACTGGGGTGAGGGGGGGGCCAGACTGGGGTGAGGGGGGGGTGAGGGGGGGTCAGACTGGGGTGAGAGGGGGGGTCAGACTGGGGTGAGGGGGGGGTCAGACTGGGGTGAGGGGGGGGGTCAGACTGGGGTGAGGGGGGGGGGCCAGACTGGGGTGAGGGGGGGGGCCAGACTGGGGTGAGGGGGGGGGCAGACTGGGGTGAGGGGGGGGGTCAGACTGGGGTGAGGGGGGGGGCCAGACTGGGGTGAGGGGGGGGGGCCAGACTGGGGTGAGGCCAGACTGGGGTGAGGGGGGGGGCCAGACTGGGGTGAGGGGGGGGGGCCAGACTGGGGTGAGGGGGGGGGGGGCCAGACTGGGGTGAGGCCAGACTGGGGTGAGGGGGGGGGGGCCAGACTGGGGTGAGGCCAGACTGGGGTGAGGGGGGGGGGCAGACTGGGGTGAGGGGGGGGGGCAGACTGGGGTGAGGGGGGGGGGCAGACTGGGGTGAGGGGGGGGCAGACTGGGGTGAGGGGGGGGCACAGACTGGGGTGAGGGGGGGGCACAGACTGGGGTGAGGGGGGGGCACAGACTGGGGTGAGGGGGGGGCACAGACTGGGGTGAGGGGGGGGCACAGACTGGGGTGAGGGGGGGGCAGACTGGGGTGAGGGGGGGGCAGACTGGGGTGAGGGGGGGGCAGACTGGGGTGAGGGGGGGGTCAGACTGGGGCGAGGGGTGAGGGGGGTCAGACAGGGGCGAGGGGGGGGTCAGACTGGGGCGAGGGGCGAGGGGGGGTCAGACTGGGGCGAGGGGCGAGGGGGGGTCAGACTGGGGCGAGGGGGGGGGGCCAGACTGGGGCGAGGGGGGGGGCCAGACTGGGGCGAGGGGGGGGTGAGACTGGGGTGAGGGGGGGTGAGACTGGGGTGAGGGGGGGGTGAGACTGGGGTGAGGGGGGGGTGAGGGGGGGGTGAGGGGGGGGTCAGACTGGGGTGAGAGGGGGGGGTCAGACTGGGGTGAGGGGGGGGTCAGACTGGGGTGAGAGGGGGGGGTCAGACTGGGGTGAGGGGGGGGTCAGACTGGGGTGAGGGGGGGTCAGACTGGGGTGAGGGGGGGGGCCAGACTGGGGTGAGGCCAGACTGGGGTGAGGGGGGGGGTCAGACTGGGGTGAGGGGGGGGTCAGACTGGGGTGAGGGGGGGGGTCAGACTGGGGTGAGGCCAGACTGGGGTGAGGGGGGGGGCCAGACTGGGGTGAGGGGGGGGGCCAGACTGGGGTGAGGGGGGGGGGGTCAGACTGGGGTGAGGGGGGGGTCAGACTGGGGTGAGGGGGGGGGTCAGACTGGGGTGAGGCCAGACTGGGGTGAGGGGGGGGGCCAGACTGGGGTGAGGGGGGGGGCCAGACTGGGGTGAGGGGGGGGGGTCAGACTGGGGTGAGGGGGGGGGGTCAGACTGGGGTGAGGGGGGGGGCCAGACTGGGGTGAGGGGGGGGGGGCCAGACTGGGGTGAGGGGGGGGGGGCCAGACTGGGGTGAGGGGGGGGTCAGACTGGGGTGAGGGGGGGGGTCAGACTGGGGTGAGGCCAGACTGGGGTGAGGGGGGGGTCAGACTGGGGTGAGGGGGGGGTCAGACTGGGGTGAGGGGGGGTCAGACTGGGGTGAGGGGTGAGGGAGTGGGGCAAGGGGCAGTAGATTAGGGGTGGGGTAGGGGGTGGGGGGTGAAGCCCGTCCCGGTGTGGGTCTCATTACCTGAAAGTGCCGAGTCCGGGCCGCTGTGCCCCGGTTCGAACCTCCGCCACTGCTCTCTCCGCTTCCGGCTGTGCAGCAGCGGCTGGCGTCCGGCAGCCCCTGGGAACGAAGCACAAAAGTTCCCACCGAGTGGGAAGAAAACCGTATTGAAACTGCGTGAAGAACGAATGAGAGACAAAATAAACAAAATGCTGCAACTCTGAAACAGATAGTTGTTTAGCCAGCATTAGTGGAGACAACCGTTCACTTATGGCTTCTGAAATATGCTATTGGAATAGGCCATTCTGCCCAGTTGGTTCATGCTGGCATTGATGCTGTCCAAAGGTTCCCTTACGTCTGACTTTACAGTCCCTACTCAGCAAAAAACATTCTGTTTGCATCAAAACACCTAATGGCCTAGTGGTATTATTTCTGGACTGTTAATCAAGGCACCCGGTTATGTACTGGGGACCTGAATTTGAATCCTGCAACATGCAGATGCTGGAATTTGAATTCAATTAAAAATCTGGAATTAGAGTCTAATGATGACCATGGATCCATTATTGGAAAAGCCTATCTGGTTCACTAACTCCTTTCGGGAAGAAAACTGCCTTCCTTGCTTGGTCTGGCCTACATGTGACTCCAGACCCAGAGCAATGTGGTTGACACTTAACTGCCCTCTAGGATGGGCGATAAATACTGGCCTAGCCAGCAACACGCTCATCTCATGAATGAATGAATGAAAAAAAAACTAGGCTGTTTGGTCCTGTTAGCTTTTTATATGTATTAATCAAATTCCCATTCATCCTTCTAAACTCTAGCGAATACAAGCCTAGTTAAACTAATCCAACCTCATAGGATAGTCTGCTGTAGACACTGTCTGCCACTGGAAGAAAAGTCCTATTTATTCTCAGTCATGTTTCCTGCCAGAAACAATTTCAATCCATGTGAATATCTTACCCCCATCCCATGTGCTTTACCTTTGACCACTAACTTCTAATGAGGAACCTTATCAAAAGCCTTTCGAAATCCCAAGCACACCCACATCCATTCCTTCTCCCTTCTGCATTAGCTACATCCTCAAGTGGATACTTAAAGCAAGATTTGCCTTTCATAAACCCATACTATCTTTGTTCAATCTTATTAATGCTTTCCAAACATTCTGCAATCCAAGATAACAAAGTGTGAAGCTGGATGAACACAGCAGGCCAAGCAGCATCTCAGGAGCACAAAAAGCTGACGTTTCGGGCCTAGACCCTTCATCAGAGAGGGTCTAGGCCCAAAACGTCAGCTTTTGTGCTCCTGAGATGCTGCTTGGCCTGCTGTGTTCATCCAGCTTCACACTTTGTTATCTTGGATTCTCCAGCATCTGCAGTTCCCATTATCTCTGATCACATTCTGCAATCACACTTTTGTAACAGACTCCAGTTTATTTCCCCACCATGTTGGGCTATAATTATTATTCTTCTCTCTCCCTCTCTTCATAAACAGTCAGGTCACATTTGCCACCTAAATTGGAACTCCTCCAGAATCTATAGAACCTTGGAAGACAGTCACTAATGGTGCCAACATTTCTGGCGCTGCTTCCTGTAGAATTTGGGGCTGAAGATTATCAGGACCTTGTAATTTGATAGTCTTTCAGTCTTCATCAGCATTGTCCAATGATCAAAAAATCTATATTTAAAATTTTTATTCATTCATTGCGAACGATTGGGTCACCTTCCCTTTGTCATTTGAGCTCCTTTAATAAATACATTAGGATTCCTTTCAGTGGTACTGGAAGAAAATACTTCAGTTCAAGATTCAAATCAGAGTTTTCCAGCCAGGGCAGACTTTTAAAAACTAATCCATAGGATAATTTTTCTAGGGCTACACAGTGGCTCAGTGGTTAGCGTTGCTGCCTCACAGTGCAAGGGACCTGGGTTCAAGCCCACCTTTGGGCAACTGTCTGTGTGGAGTTTGCACATTCTCCCTGTGCCTGCATGGGTTTCCTCCCACAGTCTAAAGATGTACAGGTTATGTGGATTGGCTGTGCTAAATTGTTCATAGTGTGCAGGTCAGGTGGCTTAGCCAATGGAAATAATAGGGATACAGTAGGCAGGCGGGTCTGAAAGAGATATTCAAGAGGGGCAATGTGGAAATCATGGGCCAAATGGCCTGCTTCCACACTGCAGGGATTCTATGATCCCATGAGAGGAGCATTTCTGGGTGAACAAATATTTATTGCCTATCGCTAGTTGACATTTAGAAGATACTGGTGAGCCACTGTAGTCCGTGGAGAGGAGGTAATCAACAAGTACTGCTTGGAAGGGCTTGCCTGGATTTTGATTCAGTGATAGAGAAGGTTATATGTCCAGGTCTGGATGGAATGGGGCTTGGAGGGGAATTTGCAGAGCATGGCGTTCCCATGTATCAGGCTTCCTTTGTCCTATGAAATGGTCAAGGTCATGAGTTTTGAAAAGTGCTGCTGTTGGACCATTCCTCCCTCCCCCACAGTGGAGGCAGACCTGAACTGAAACCATGGCCAAAGAATGAATGAGGGGCAGAAAGAAATTAAATAAGAAAGCAAAGCGCTTAGAGTCTGAAACAGAGAACAGGGCAGTCAGCATTAGTAGACATTATTAGACATTGAATTACAGAGCATCTGTGCAATAAAATCGAGATTCAGCTTGGCTCTCTGTGTTGGCGCCAATGCTCCACATGAACCTTCACGAAAAACCAATACAAGGGCAGGGAAACAGCTCACAACTCTGGAATTTGAACGTGGGGAAGGGGTTCGTGTTGGAACCTTGGGAATTGTGAAGCCAGGGTGGGGCTGACCTTTGAATAGGTGACTGTGGCACCATGTGACCTTTTTCATTTCTGGTGGTTTGAAGGTGGCAAGACATCATTAACAAAAGGGAGCTTTAGTGAATTCTAGTGGTGAACAGTTTTCACACCAAAGTTAAGCCAGCACATTCAGAAACCTTCATTCATGGCATGGGAGGAAATGTTGCAGAGGAAGAGAAGGTTTGGAGAGTGGAGTAATACTTGTGTGGCCGGCTCTGTCTGTACCCATCCTGGAACCATTGAAACCTAGAAATGATACAGCACAGAAGGGGGCCATTCAGTCCATCTTGTTCATGCCAATCCAAACATACCCAGGTGCCCTTTCTAATTCCATTTTACTGCACACAGCCAATTGCACTGCAGCTTAAAGAATTTGAGTTGCAGATCCAGGTACTTTTTAAAAATAGTTCAGGGTCTGATCCTCGCCCACCAACTCGGGCAGAGAATTTTGGATTCCCACAGCCCCTGCATTAAAAATATCTTGCTGGGAAGTTAAGGTGAAAGAGTTAATTACTATTTGAAATTTTTTTGGGGGAGGGTGTTTGGATGCCAGTGTACCTCTCGTATGCCTAAACAGAAGAGATTTACATTTCTATACTCTTTCACAACCTCATAATTGTAAAGCACGTTTGGGTAACAAGCAACTTTTCAAGCGTAGGAATCATGGCAGACAGCTTATGCACAGCAAGGCTTCACTGACAAGATCGGCGGGGGAACCATTTGCCAGGTACTGTTTCAGGATTTCCCTTTATTCATTCACACGATGTGGGTGCCACCTCTGAGGCAACTGTTGCTCATGTAACCCTAACCGTTCTTGTGCTGGTGAGATACTTTGAAGAATTGTAGTCTGTATGTTTGAGATAATGCCAAGAAAGCTCCCCTACTTTTCATCAATATAGTGCCACAGAGTTTTTGACATGCAGCTGAGGGTAAACAGGGGCCTCACTTAACTTCATCCAAAAGACAGAACCTTCAATTTTATAACACCCTTTCAGCATGACAGAATATTAAGCTATATGTAGAACGCAAATTTCTGAGGTAGGGACTTAACTCTACAGTCTCTGTCTCAGAGGTGAGCACATTACTGATGAGGCACAAAATGACAAAACTATGGGTCTACATTTTGTCCCCCCCCCCCTACAGTTTCTGACCAGCTATCTAGATATCTAGATCATCCTAAATGGCAAATAATTAACATTCCAATACATTCTGATCTTCAAACCAACTTTTATATTTTAAAACTAACCACAGAAAGGTTTAAAAAGATGAGAATCATCTGATCTCTGAAATGAAACAAACATTCGCATCTCAAGGAGGAATAGGGACCTCCTAAACAAATGTTGACTGAGAATCATTTCCAGAGGTAATTTCAAATTTAAATGGGGCATTGAGATACCAAGACACTCGCTATCCCAAACTCTCAGGCTGTGAAAACCACCACTCAGGATGTACACTTCAGCTACCAACTAAGATTATTTGAAAATGGACTTTTGATTTGCGGATAAAAGTCACAATGAGATGGCTACGCTTTGCTTTTAACATCAGCAAGAAGCTGTACAGCAGAGACAGAATGCAACTCAACCAAGATGAATTTTTGAACAAATGGAAGTTAAACAAGGAGCCTCACCATTGACCAAGAATTCTTAAAAAAACCTTTATTTCAACTAAAAAATCTATCCATCTAAGAAACTACAGACCCACCACTAGGGAGAGACTTTATTGTGATTGTACTGTACTAGCTTCAATTGGATCTAATCTGCCTGAGCAATAATAAGGCTGAGAAAACCAGAATGCAATGTCACATTTTTCAAACCTCTGAAGCTAGCATTTGATAATAAACTTTTATTCAACTCAAAATGGTTGGTTGCTATTCAATTCAGCCAAATCACTGAGGTAATAAAATAGATATCTCCCAAGCTCAGCAAGGTTTTGGAAAGAATTCTGAGGGATAGGATTTATGACTATTTGGAAAAGCATAGCGTGATTAAAGGGAGTCAGCATGGCTTTGTGAGGGGCAAGTCATGCTTTACAAATCTTATTGAGTTCTTTGAGGAAGTCACAAGACAGGTTGACGAGGGTCGAGCAGTGGATGTGGTGTACATGGACTTCAGCAAGGCATTTGATAAGGTTCCCCCCAGCAGGCTCATCCATAAAGTCAGGAGGTATAGGATACAGGGTGATTTGGCTGTCTGGATACAGAATTGGTTGTCTGACAGGAGGCAGAGAGCAGTTGTAGATGGTAAGTATTCTGCCTGGAGGTCAGTGCTGAGTGGGGTCCCGCAGGGCTCTGTTCTTGGGCCTCTGCTCTTTGTAGTTTTTATAAATGACTTGGATGAGGAGGTTGTGGGGTGGGTTAGTATGTTTGCTGATGAAACAAAGGTTGGAGGTGCCGTTGATAGTATCGAGGGCTATTGCAGGCTTCAGCGAGACATTGACAGTATGCAGAGCTGGGCTGAGAAATGGCAGATGGAGTTCAACCTGGATAAATGCGAAGTGATGCATTTTGGAAGGTCGAACTTAAATGCTGAATATAGGATTAAAGGCAGGATTCTCGGCAGTGTGGAGGAACAGTGGGATCTTGGTGTTCAAGTGCATAGCTCCTCAAAGTTGCCATCCAGATGGATAAGGTTGTTAAGAAAGCATACGGTGTTTTGGCTTTCATTAACAGGGGGATCGAGTTTAAGAGCTGCGAGGTTATGCTGCAGCGCTACAAAACCCTGGTGAGACCACACTTGGAATATCGTGATAATAAAATGTGAGGCTGGATGAACACAGCAGGCCAAGCAGCATCTCAGGAGCACAAAAGCTGACGTTTCGGGCCTAGACCCTTCATCAGAGAGGGGGATGGGGAGAGGGAACTGGAATAAATAGGGAGAGAGGGGGAGGCGGACCGAAGATGGAGAGTAAAGAAGATAGGTGGAGAGAGTATAGGTGGGGAGGTAGGGAGGGGATAGGTCAGTCCAGGGAAGACAGACAGGTCAAGGAGGTGGGATGAGGTTAGTAGGTAGATGGGGGTGCGAGGAAGGGATAGGTGAGAGGAAGAACCGGTTAGGGAGGCAGAGACAGGTTGGACTGGTTTTGGGATGCAGTGGGTGGGGGGGGAAGAGTTGGGCTGGTTGTGTGGTGCAGTGGGGGGAGGGGACGAACTGGGCTGGTTTAGGGATGCAGTAGGGGAAGGGGAGATTTTGAAACTGGTGAAGTCCACATTGATACCATTAGGCTGCAGGGTTCCCAGGCGAAATATGAGTTGCTGTTCCTGCAACCTTCGGGTGGCATCATTGTGGCAGTGCAGGAGGCCCATGATGGACATGTCATCTAGAGAATGGGAGGGGGAGTGGAAATGGTTCGCAACTGGGAGGTGCAGTTGTTTGTTGCGAACTGAGCGGAGGTGTTCTGCAAAGCGGTCCCCAAGCCTCCGCTTTGCAGAACACCTCCGCTCAGTTCGCAACAAACAACTGCACCTCCCAGTCGCGAACCATTTCCAGTCCCCCTCCCATTCTCTAGATGACATGTCCATCATGGGCCTCCTGCACTGCCACAATGATGCCACCCGAAGGTTGCAGGAACAGCAACTCCTATTCCGCCTGGGAACCCTGCAGCCTAATGGTATCAATGTGGACTTCACCAGTTTCAAAATCTCCCCTTCCCCTACTGCATCCCTAAACCAGCCCAGTTCGTCCCCTCCCCCCACTGCACCACACAACCAGCCCAGCTCTTCCCCCCCACCCACTGCATCCCAAAACCAGTCCAACCTGTCTCTGCCTCCCTAACCGGTTCTTCCTCTCACCCATCCCTTCCTCCCACCCCCATCTACCTACTAACCTCATCCCACCTCCTTGACCTGTCCGTCTTCCCTGGACTGACCTATCCCCTCCCTACCTCCCCACCTATACTCTCTCCACCTATCTTCTTTACTCTCCATCTTCGGTCCACCTCCCCCTCTCTCCCTATTTATTCCAGTTCCCTCTCCCCATCCCCCTCTCTGATGAAGGGTCTAGGCCCGAAACGTCAGCTTTTGTGCTCCTGAGATGCTGCTTGGCCTGCATTGTTCATCCAGCCTCACGTTTTATTATCTTGGAATTCTCCAGCATCTGCAGTTCCCATTATCTCTGATACTACTTGGAATATCGTGTCCAGTTCTGGTCGCCCTATTACAGGAAAGATGTGGAGGCTTTGGAGAGGGTGCAAAGGAGGTTTACCAGGATGCTGCCTGGACTGGAGGGCTTGTCTTAAAAGGAGAGGTTGACTGACCTTGGACTTTTCTCTCTGGAGAGAAGGAGGAAGAGGGGTGACCTGATCGAGGTGTACAAGGTAATGAGAGGCATGGATAGAGTCGATAGCCAGAGACTTTTCCCCAGGGCAGGATTGACTGCCACAAGGGGTCATAGTTTTAAGGTGTTAGGAGGAGACGTCAGAGGGAGGTTCCTCACCCAGAGAGTTGTGAGCGCATGGAATAGTTTGCCACTGGTAGCCGTGGAAGCGGAGACATTCGTGACATTTAAGCGGGTGCTGGACATGCACATGGACAGCAGTGAATTGAGGGGAATAAAGGTTAGGTTATTTTATTTTTGGATTAGGAATATTCCACGGCACATCGTGGGCTGAAGGGCCTGTACCGTGCTGTACTTTTCTATGTTCTACTGCGTATTTTCCAAGGAAAACAATTTAATGTCCAAACTGAACGCACAAAACACCATCACTTCTGAAGAAGGGTCTAGGCCCGAAACATCAGCCTTCCTGCTCCTCTGATGCTGCTTGGCCTGTTGTGTTCATCCAGCTCTACACCTTGTTATCTCAGACATTTTCATTCCTGGCAGACATTTTGATTCCCACTGTTCCTTGACATTCACGGTGCTTGTTGCAAAAAACATGTCCATAAAGAAAAATCAGATTTAAACAACAAATAAAGAGGGCAAATAGTGTAAGTTTTATTGGGAACAAAACAAAAAAAAATGAACAAATGCTGTCCAACTACAAAAGATGATCAGAAATTAATTCCAGATGACAGCAGTCATGAGGCAGCACAGTGGCTCAGCGGTTAGCACTGCAGCTTCACAGTGCCAGGGACCCACGGTTCAATTCCACGCTCGGGCGACCGTCTGTATGGAGTTTGCACATTCTCCCCGTGTCACCAGGTGCTCCGGTTTCCTTCCGCAGTCCAGGTTAGATAGATTGGCCACGTTAATTTGTCCAGTGTCCAGGGATGTATAAATTAAGTGGATTAGCTACAGGAAATGCAGGGTCACAAGGATATAGGATAGTGGGATAGGTTTGGGTGGAATGCTGTTTGGAGGTCAGTGTGGACTTGTTGGGCCAAATGGCCTGTTTCTGCACTGTGGGGATTCTGAGACGCACACTCCCAAAGTCCCACATACCTTTCGTCCATATGGATATTAGTAATTACAAGGAATTTGTCCACACTATTTGTCTATTGAATGTTGCATGCCACTCGATCTGACAAGTTGATGCAGGCATTAAGACCAGAGGCTTGGGACCACCAGATCTCTCAATGCTTTCCCACTTCATTGTTATCCCTGTCCCAATCTTTGGGAAGGTTCTACTTTGTGGGTCTACGCTCTAGCTTCGCACACATCATGCTACAATATACCATGACAGATTCAAAAAGCTCAATAGCAATGTTTAATGGATAGATGAACAGGCTGGGAATACAGCATACAGATCACATGCAGGCAAATAGGATTAGGTTAGAAAGGTATCATGATCAGTGCAGAAACAGTGGGACAAAGGCCCTGTTTCTGTGCTGTATGTTGTGTTTTACGACACCGTCAAGAACAAAACAGCTTGCTCCATTGGTGCCTGATTTAACACCTTCATCTTTTTCTCAACCACACAGATTGACAGCTGTACGTACCATCTACAAGATGTACTACAATACTTTGAACATGCTGTTGTAGGAATCCTAGTGAGTGCAAGAGAGCTCTAATGTATTAACTAAATGCAAACTTTGAAATGTTTAGAATCTACTCAGGGAAACTTGTATCCTTTGTTTCACTGAGATACAGGAAAGATATGGCAGGGCATTTTACAGCAGAAACGTGTTCACACTAGATAAGAACAGCAGATAAATAGCTCTGCTATCCCCCTCTCTGATGAAGGGTCTAGGCCCGAAACGTCAGCTACCACCTATCTGGACTCCATTTTCTCCCCTTTGGTCCAGGAACTCCCCACCTATGTCCGTGACACCACCCACGCCCTCCACCTCCTCCAGGACTTCCAATTCCCTGGCCCCCAACACCTCATATTCACCATGGACGTCCAGTCCCTGTACACCTGCATTCCGCATGGAGATGGCCTCAAGGCCCTCCGCTTCTTCCTGTCCCGCAGGCCCGACCAGGCCCCCTCCACCGACACTCTCATCCGCCTAGCGGAACTCGTCCTCACACTCAACAACTTCTCTTTTGACTCCTCCCACTTCCTACAGACTAAGGGGGTGGCCATGGGCACCCGCATGGGCCCCAGCTATGCCTGCCTCTTTGTAGGTTACGTGGAACAGTCCATCTTCCGCACCTACACAGGCCCCAAACCCCACCTCTTCCTCCGGTACATTGATGACTGTATCGGCGCCGCCTCTTGCTCCCCAGAGGAGCTCGAACAGTTCATCCACTTCACCAACACCTTCCACCCCAACCTTCAGTTCACCTGGGCCATCTCCAGCACATCCCTCACCTTCCTGGACCTCTCAGTCTCCATCTCAGGCAACCAGCTTGTAACTGATGTCCATTTCAAGCACACCGACTCCCACAGCTACCTAGAATACACCTCCTCCCACCCACCCTCCTGCAAAAATTCCATCCCCTATTCCCAATTCCTCCGCCTCCGCCGCATCTGCTCCCACGATAAGACATTCCACTCCCGCACATCCCAGATGTCCAAGTTCTTTAAGGACCGCAACTTTCCCCCCCACGGTGATTGAGAACGCCCTTGACCGCGTCTCCCGCATTTCCCGCGACACATCCCTCACACCCCGCCCCCGCCACAACCGCCCCAAGAGGATCCCCCTCGTTCTCACACACCACCCTACCAACCTCCGGATACAACGCATTATCCTCCGACACTTCCGCCATTTACAATCCGACCCCACCACCCAAGACATTTTTCCATCCCCACCCCTGTCTGCTTTCCGGAGAGACCATTCTCTCCGTGACTCCCTTGTTCGCTCCACACTGCCCTCCAACCCCACCACACCCGGCACCTTCCCCTGCAACCGCAGGAAATGCTACACTTGTCCCCACACCTCCTCCCTCACCCCCATCCCAGGCCCCAAGATGACATTCCACATTAAGCAGAGGTTCACCTGCACATCTGCCAATGTGGTATACTGCATCCACTGTACCCGGTGCGGCTTTCTCTACATTGGGGAAACCAAGCGGAGGCTTGGGGACCGCTTTGCAGAACACCTCCGCTCAGTTCGCAACAAACAACTGCACCTCCCAGTCGCAAACCATTTCCACTCCCCCTCCATTCTCTTGATGACATGTCCATCATGGGCCTCCTGCACTGCCACAATGATGCCACCCGAAGGTTGCAGGAACAGCAACTCATATTCCGCCTGGGAACCCTGCAGCCATATGGTATCAATGTGGACTTCACCAGTTTCAAAATCTCCCCTTCCCCCACTGCATCCCTAAACCAGCCCAGTTCATCCCCTCCCCCCACTGCACCACACAACCAGCCCAGCTCTTCCCCCCCACCCACTGTATCCCAAAACCAGTCCAACCTGTCTCTGCCTCCCTAACCGGTTCTTCCTCTCACCCATCCCTTCCTCCCACCCCAAGCCGCACCCCCAGCTACCTACTAACCTCATCCCACCTCCTTGACCTGTCCGTCTTCCCTGGACTGACCTATCCCCTCCCTACCTCCCCACCTATCTTCTTTACTCTCCATCTTCGGTCCGCCTCCCCCTCTCTCCCTATTTATTCCAGTTCCCTCCCCCCATCCCCCTCTCTGATGAAGGGTCTAGGCCCGAAACGTCAGCTTTTGTGCTCCTGAGATGCTGCTTGGCCTGCTGTGTTCATCCAGCCTCACATTTTATTATCTTGGAATCTCCAGCATCTGCAGTTCCCATTATCTCAGATAAATAGCTCTGATTGTTCATTTTTGTTGTTCCTTTCTTCAACTCAAATGAACACAAATTAGTTTTTAAGAAAGAAAATACTTGCAAAGATGTCTGATTGAAATTTATTTTAGTTCATTATATGCCTGGGACTGAAATTCATGTTTAGCTTATTAGACATCTAGGACAATGTTCTTTCATCAAGCCATAAAAATTTACATATAATGTGATGGCCAACCACTATTAACAAGAAAAATTCCATATTTTACAGTGAACTCTGCTCATTTGAATACTTTTCTCCAAAAAGGTTAAAATAAAATGGCATTTAAATGCTGTATTCATATCACAGCACATAATTCAAAATTTATTATACAGTAATGAGCGCTGACACCGCCTCAATAAACAGTCTAATAAGACAAAATAAAAGTAATCAATTAACAAATTACTTCAATGTAATTTAAATAAAAATGAGCTACAATAGGCAACCTACACAAAAATACAGAAAGTCCCTTTGGGAACTGCTCAAGGTTTTTCAACCTTACCAAAGGCAATCTGCATAAAATGAAACTAAAATGTAGATTCTTGAAATGCCAGGAGGAACAGGTCGTTAGGTTCATTCTCAAGGTTTTGCTCGCTGAAAGAATACCTGCAAGGTGAAGGGAAGAAACAGTTAGTCATTAATTTTAAGGGCATTTGAGATATCTTTTGGATGGCTTAATTTACTTTGCTGTACAGCCCTGACCATCATGCAACCCAACCTCCCATCCTTGGGCCCTATCTACACTTATCACTGCCGCAGAAAGGCAGCCAACATCTATAGACCCCTCCGACCCCGGTTACACTCTCTTCCAGCCTCTCCCATCAGGCAGAAGATACAGAAGCCTAAACACACGGGTTGAAGACAGCATCTTCTCAGTTGTTACTAGACTGCTGAATGGGCCTCTCTAATTTCAAATCAAATGTTCACCTTGCTTTTGTGAACCTGCTGTGCAGCCATAACCTCGTATACCTCACTCTGTCTAAACACACTATAATCCGTATGTTCTTGTTTGCTATGGTCTGCCTGCAGTGCATGACTAAACCTGAGTTACGTGTGACAACAACAAATCAAATGAACTTCTACACTGCAGAAGAACAGGAAAATTGCACATTTATCTTGTTTTTGTCATTTATAAATCCTTAGATAGAAAAGTTTGGGTAATTCCCACATAAACAGCGTGACTGACAACATTATATATACTCTAGAGCCAATCTGCTCCCTTTAGCTTGCTCCAGCAGAAGTACCAGCTGGGAGCAACACTTTGTCCAGCACATGATTCAAGCAGGTGCCTCAATGACAGCTTATATTTATATAGCACCCTTAAGGCAATGAGCCACCCATGACAATTTACAGGAGTATTATACAACATAACACTGAGTAAAATAACATCAGGCCAAGTAAACAATTAGGTTTTTAAGAGGAGAAAACTGAAGAGTTACATGCGGGATATTTCATGGCTCATGACCTCAGCCACTGAAGATACAGTCACCAATGGTGGATCAATTAAAAAACGGAATACATAAAATGCCAGAATCAGAGGAGTCCAGGTATCTTGGAGGATTGTGGGTTTAGAGGAGATTACAATGATAGGGAGGGATGAGGCCATGGAGCATTTTGAAAACAAATAAGACAGTCATTCAGTCCACTGACTCTGCTCCAATGAGACTATCATTGATTTGATAATTGTCAATTCTACTTACCTGCCTTCCCCCCTCCCCCCACACCGATTGAAAAATCGCTTAGCCTTGAATATACTTCATGAAGCAGTCTCAGCAAATCCCTGCATTAAAGAATTCCCCAGACTCTCTACCCTCAGTGAAGAAATTCCTCACCTGTGACTTACATGGGTGATTGCTTTGTGAGATTATGCCCTCTAGACTTGGACTCTCCCATTAGGGGAAACAAGCTTTCTGTGCTCAACTTATCAGGCCCCTGGGAAAACACATTTCAATGAGATTATCTCTCATTCTGCTAAATTCCAATAAGTATATGTCCAATCTACTTAAACTCCCTCAAGAGACAGTTCCTCCACACGTGGTATCAATCTAAAGACCCTTCACTGAATTGGATTGCTCCCAATACCAATCTTTCCTTGGGTAAGAGACCCAAAACCAGTTTTCCAGCTGGAATCTGCCAACTGCTTTGCATTTTAACAAACACCTCCATACTTTTGTATTTCATTCCCTTTGAAATAAACAGGTGCGTGTCGATGTAGATCAGTGAGTACATGGAGCCACTTGTGAATGCAACTTGCAGCAAGTTAAGATTTTTTAAACTTCAAGTTTAGAGAGTAGAATGTGAGACTAACTTGGAATGCATTGGAACAGTCTTGTTTAAAGTAATGAATGAGGATTTCTGCAGTTCAGCTGGGATGAGCAAAATTTGAGGTAGAATTAGATGCCATTAGAAATGGCATGAATGAACACCAGTCAAATGTGACAAGAAGATTGCAAACAGACTTGTTTAAACTCAGTCGGTTGTCAGGGAGAGGAATGGAGTTTGTAGTTAGGGAACTAAGTTTGGAGTAGTGACGAAAACCTATGGCTTCAGACTTTCTAGTCATATTCTTACAGCACGGAGATAAGCCTTTCAGCCCAAACTGGTCCATGCCGACCAAAATGTCCATTCACACTAACCTTATTTCCTTACACTTGGCACCCATGTGTTCTTTCCCCTCTTACCTTAAACTGATGCCCTCTAGCCCTCAATTCCCCAACCCTGGGGAAAAGAAAAGTGAGTACATTCAATGACTCTGTGTCATGACCGTATACACTTCTATAAGATACCCCCCCAGTCTCCTATGGTCTAAAAGAAAACAGTCCTAGCTTGTTCAACCTCTCCCTATAACTTAGTCCCTGAGTCCTGGCAACATCTTGTAAAGTTCTTCTTGTAAAGGGCCTTGGTGAGACCGCACCTAGAGTATTGTGTGCAGTTTTGGTGTCCAAAGTTGAGGAAGGACATTCTTGCTATTGAGGGATTGCAGCGTAGGTTTACGAGGTCAATTCCCGGAATGGCGGGACTATCATATGTTGAAAGATTGGAGCAACTGGGCTTGTATACGCTTGAGTTTAGAAGGATGAGAGGGGATCTGATTGAGACGTATAAGATTATTAAGGGATTGGACACTGTGGAGGCAGGAAGCATGTTTCCGCTGATGGGTGAGTCCAGGACCAGAGGACACGGTTCAAAAATAAGGGGTAGGCCATTTAGAACAGAGTTGAGAAAAAACGTCTTCACCCAGAGAGTGGTGGATATATGGAATGCTCTGCTCCAGAAGGCAGTGGAGGCCAACTCTCTGGATGCTTTCAAGAAAGAGATGGATAGAGCTCTTAAAGATAATGGAATCAAGGATTATGGGGGTAAGGCAGGAACAGGATACTGATTGTGGATGATCAGCCATGATCATAATGAATGATGGTGCTGGCTCGAAGGGCCGAGTGGCCTACTCCTGCACCTATTGTCTATTTCTGACAACCTTGCTCACCTGTCCACAATACCATCAACTGTCTCATTTCATTAGAGGAAATTTCACCTCATCCAGTACTGGATATCAGGAGAGTTGTCTGATAATTTAGTGACATTGGAGGAGCCAAGAGAGGCAGCTGTGAGATAGAGATAGGTATCATCAACGCAAAAATAAAAACTAACGCTGAACTCTCAAATTATGTTGCTAAAGGGCAGCACGTATATAGATGAGATATATGAAGTGGCCGTGGATGGATCTTTGGGGACACCAAGAGAGGTAACGGTGCAGGAAAAGAAGCCATTGCAAGTTATTCACAAAAGTGATTCAACACATTTATGTGGAGGGAGAGGGACGAAAGGTAGTTATAGCTGTATGCTCATTTTATTTTGTTTATCAGATATTGCAGCACATCAGTCAACGGCTCATTTTGCACAATAAGTAGGACATAGGTTAAATTACCCAAGTATGCAGAGGTTGCTCGTCTTTCGTCAGGCTAATGGGAATGAAAGTGCTCTGAAACAGCCTTCTTTACCCTGTAGATACTCATTTTTATACTTCTCACAAGCTTCCCACACCTCCTCTTCTTCCCCTATCAATCTGTCCTTTTCAACCTGACAACCTTGCTCACCTGTCCACGATACCATCGTCCACGATTCCCATTTCATGTTGATTTTTTTGCCAAAAAGTACTAGTTGGCCAGCATGTGTGGACTTAGCCATGATGCCATCTAAAATATACACACAACTAATAACAAGATTTACAGACAGAGTCTATGGAGGTGTAGGTATGGGGTAACAGGTTTAGGATAAGCGCATGACATCACCGGTGAAAAACCTCAGGTACAGAGTAATTCCATCTTGACAAGTGGATCTAACAAATCCTGCATATGTGAAGTTTTCAAAGTGTTGAAAGAATGTAAACAATAGATGGAACAACATTTTTTTTTGCACAAACCCTTTCTCCACGTTATCCTACCTTTAGATAATTTTTAAAGATTTTTCCATCAACTTGCTGAAGCGCCTGACAGAACTCCTGCAAGAACAAGTACACAAGTGTAAACATTTGTAACGCACCCTTCCTCGTTCAGCATGACCAAATTCCAAGAGAAGGGGTTTTAGGGAAAGGTAGAATACATGCTTTTAAATATAAAAAGGGAATGCACCACATCTTGTGTTTCTAGATATTTCCAAGCTGTTACAGTCAAACTTAAGGGATGTCTGGAACAAGGGACGGGAACATTGCTTCTAATTTATGTTACTGCCGTTGAAGTGTTCTAACTCCTATTTGATCTGGCTCGGATTGGGAATACAGTGTAGCTTGTAGCAAGAGCGAGCTCAATATGTGTGTACTCCAAGTATAATTTTCTGGTTTTGAGTCTCACATCATGGCAGGATTGGAAAATGTTACAGCTAACATCTTCCGATAGATACATGAGACATTGAATGATAAAGGAAAATACCTCCTTAATGGATTCTCTTCTATTTAAATGTCCAATGCCCCTAATAGCCCTTTGCAAAATAGCCATTCATATATCCTTTGTTAACTTACTATGTTACCGTCAAGGTTGTTCAACATCAGGGAAATAAAATTTAACTGGGTAATCACTTTACTAAGCTTTGATTTACATGTAGGTACAATTCTGGTTTCCCAGTCAGCTTCTCACTGACTTCTGGTCTGCACCCTGACTTAATTAGGCCAACAGCATGAGTGCATTTAAGGGAAAAATGAGTTAAAATACAAAAAGGGAGAAAAGGTTGAAAAGGACAGATTGATAGGGGAAGAAGAGGAGGTGTGGGAAGCTTGTGAGAAGTATAAATACTGGTGTGGACTAGCTGGGCTGCATACCCTGTACCTCTGCTGTAAATACCACACAAGACTACATATATATCCACACAGAGCTAGAGCTTTAAATTATGGTTCACTTCTGGACTGCAGACTCAAGTTGTCTCGCCAAAAGGTGCTGTTGCTAAATTTCTTGCTGTTGGATGCTTGAGTACAATCCCTGATCCCTCATCAGCTTTCTGAGATGTAGCTTATGGAGATGATTTCTGAAGAGGAATCAGATTAGATTTGAAATGTTAACTCTACTTTCTCTCCACAGGTACTGCCGGAACTGAGTTTCTTCACCACTTTCTGAAGAAGTGGATCTCTAAATTAGAAAGAACTGGTAGTGGTGGAGGGGATGGGGGTGGAGGGGATGGGGGAAGACAGACTTAGCATTAGGACACACTCAATAAAATAAAACAATTTTACCCAAGCAGGACAGTGTTAACTTTATAAACAAATCTCATCTTGCCAGATTTCGCAGAATTGTTTGGGGTCTTGGATGGAGGCGACAGGGGAGATGTCGGGACAGTTGTAGCACCTCCTTGCATTTGCAGGGAAAGGTACTGGATGTGGGAGGAAGGGTTGGTGGGGAGTGTGGAAATGATGAGGGAGTTGAAGAGTGAACTTACCCTGCAGAAAGCGGACAGGAGTGGGGAGGGGAAATATCTTTTTGGTGGCGTTTTTGTTTTCTGATAGTCAGAACATTATTTGGAGTCCATGGGGGATGAGCTGGCTGCGTAAACAGGCACTGAGGAGAAAGCCTGGCTGTAGAAACGAGATTGTTTCAATACCACCACTACCACACCCAGTACCTTTCCCTGCAACCACAAGAGGTGCTACACCTGCCCCTACACCTCCCCTCTGTCCTAGGCCCAAACAGTCCTTCAAAATCCAGCAGAGATTCACCTGCACTTCATCTAACCTCATCTACTGCATCCATGGCTGCTGATCAGATCTTCTCTATATCAGTCAGACCAAACACAAGCTCAAGGACTGGTTTGCGGAACATCTGCGCTCTGCTTGCGCCAACCAACCGACCTTCCAGTTGCCATCCACTTTAACTTCCCCTCCCACTCCCCTAGTGACATGTCCATCCCTGGTCTCTTCCACTGTCAGCGAGGCCAAACATAAACTGGAGGAACAATGCCTGACATTTCGCCTTGGGAACCTGAATGTTGACTTTAATCAGGTTCAAAAATCTCTCCACCCCCAACCTGTCCATCTTCTGACTCACCTATCCACTCCACCCTTCCCACTGATCAATCACAAAAACTCCCTACCTGCATCTTACCTACCCTCCTATTTATCTATGGGGTCCCTTCCCCAGTCCTGACGAAGGGTTTTCACCCAAAAAGTTTGCTTTCCTGCTCCACACTTATTGACTCTAGATTCCAGCATCTGCAGTCCTTAGTGTCCTGTTTATTGCAGGGAATTGATCCCTAGACTAGATGATCAATTGTCTTTAAAAGCCTCTTAAAATTCAGCTCCAAAATGGTTATGTGCAAGATCTATTGTAACCCATGAAAAAAAATTAAAATATGATAGAAATTCCAAGAATTCAAAACAAAAATCTCACTTGTATTATTTCTGGGGCTACCTGCAATGACTGCAGGTATTCTTGCTGAAGATACTGGATGAATTCAGGTCCCTAAAATGCAGGAACAACAGCACAGAAACACGACAGTTAGGTTCAAATCAAGGTGAAAGTATAATTCAAAACAAATTTATTTCAGCAATTTATTAAAATCCAGCACAGACCACTAATACTAGAATGAAAGACCATTACCCTTTTGAGATGAATAGTTTTCAATGTTACGGCACATTCTGATAAAGCCTGTTCAGAGACAAAAGATTGAAGAAAATACGGTTTCAGAATTTGCCACACTAAATTGTTGCTGTTTATGTGTGTGATCATGTTTTGGCCACTAAACATAGTGGATGGCAAAAACCAAGAGATGACAGACAAACATGTTTATTAAAAAACAAAAAAAACTTCACCCAGCAACTATCTCCAATCATTAGCAATTGCCTGCAGAATCCCAGATTATCCAACTTCAGCGAGGTGTTATTAGCTGAGTGAAACTTCTTTGAAGGTCAGGCTGAGATTCGAAATAGCAGCACACTTAATTAAGCTACTCTCCACCTTAAACAACCACTTTCACAGTGGCTGAAGTGTTACTGTCTACAAGATAGACTGCAACTCAGTTATTTCAACAGCATCTTCCAAATCACTGAACTCTTAACATCTAAAAAGACAAGGGCAGCAGATACATTGAACACCACTACGTTGAAATTCCTCGTCAAGTATACATGTTATAATCTGGAACTAAATTACTATGCCTTCACCGTCACTGGGAAAAATACTGGAACTCCCTTTCTAACAGCAAGTCCATGCCTCTAAACCCCAAGGACTGCAGCAAATCAAGAAGGTTTCTCATTAACTTCTCCAGGGCAAGTAGAGATGGGCAACAAATGCTGGCCCGTCCGCAACATGCACATTCCATGAATGACTAAAAATAATAGGACTTTTTAAAATATAATTTATTATTTGCATACAAGTTAGGAAGCATGGACTGGGAGCAGTTGTTCCATGGTAAGGGAACTATAGACATGTGGAGACGGTTTAAGGAACAGTTGTTGGGAGTGATGAGTGAATATGTCCCTCTGAGACATGCAAGAAGGGGCAAGATTAAGGAACCTTGGATGACGAGAGCGGTGGAGCTTCTAGTGAAAAGGAATAAGGTAGCTTACATAAGGCGGAGGAAGCTAGGGTCAAGTTCAGCTAGAGAGGATTACATGCAGGCAAGGAAGGAGCTCAAAAATGGTCTGAGGAGAGCCAGGAGGGGGCACGAGAAAGGCTTGGCAGAAGGAATCCGGGAAAACACAAAGGCATTTTACACTTACGTGAGGAATAAGAGAATGGTCAAAGAAAGAGTAGGGCCGATCAGGGATAGCATAGGGAACTTGTGTGTGGAGCCTGAGGAGGTAGGGGAAGCCCTAAATGAGTTTTTTGCTTCTGTCTTTACGAAAGAAACCAACTTTGTAGTGAATGAAACCTTTGAAGAGCAGGTGTGCATGCTGGAATGGATAGAGATAGACGAAGCTGATGTGCTGAAAATTTTGTCAAACATTAAGATTGACAAGTCGCCAGGCCCGGATCAGATTTGTCCTCGGCTGCTTTGGGAAGCGAGAAATGCAATTGCTTTGCCACTTGCGAAGATCTTTGCATCCTCGCTCTCCACTGGAGTCGTACCTGAGGACTGGAGAGAGGCAAATGTAATTCCTCTCTTCAAGAAAGGAAATAGGGAAATCCCCGGCAATTATAGACCGGTAAGTCTCACGTCTGTCGTCTGCAAGGTGTTAGAAAGGATTCTGAGGGATAAGATTTATGACCATCTGGAAGAGCATGGCTTGATCAAATACAGTCAACACGGCTTTGTAAGGGGTAGGTCATGCCTTACAAACCTTATCGAGTTTTTTGAGGATGTGACTAGAAAGGTTGATGAGGGTCGAGCTGTGGATGTGGTGTATATGGACTTCAGTAAGGCATTTGATAAGGTTCCCCATGGTAGGCTCATTCAGAAGGTCAGGAGGAATGGGATACAGGGGAACTTAGCTGTCTGGATACAGAATTGGCTGGCCAACAGAAGACAGCGAGTGGTAGTAGAAGGAAAATATTCTGCCTGGAAGTCAGTGGTGAGTGGAGTTCCACAGGGCTCTGTCCTTGGGCCTCTACTGTTTGTAATTTTTATTAATGACTTGGACGAGGGAATTGAAGGATGGGTCAGCAAGTTTGCAGACGACACAAAGGTCGGAGGTGTCGTTGACAGTGTAGAGGGCTGTTGTAGGCTGCAGCGGGACATTGACAGGATGCAGAGATGGGCTGAGAGGTGGCAGATGGAGTTCAACCTGGATAAATGCGAGGTGATGCATTTTGGAAGGTCGAATTTGAAAGCTGAGTACAGGATTAAGGATAGGATTCTTGGCAGCGTGGAGGAACAGAGGGATCTTGGTGTGCAGATACATAGATCCCTTAAAATGGCCACCCAAGTGGACAGGGTTGTTAAGAAAGCATATGGTGTTTTGGCTTTCATTAACAGGGGGATTGAGTTTAAGAGTCGTGAGATCTTGTTGCAGCTCTATAAAACTTCGGTTAGACCGCACTTGGAATACTGCATCCAGTTCTGGTCGCCGTATTATAGGAAAGATGTGGATGCTTTGGAGAGGGTTCAGAGGAGGTTTACCAGGATGCTGCCTGGACTGGAGGGCTTATCTTATGAAGAGAGGTTGACTGAGCTTGGTCTCTTTTCATTGGAGAAAAGGAGGAGGAGAGGGGACCTAATTGAGGTATACAAGATAATGAGAGGCATAGATAGAGTTGATAGCCAGAGACTATTTCCCAGGGCAGAAATGGCTAGCACGAGGGGTCATAGTTTTAAGCTGGTTGGTGGAAAGTATCGAGGGGATGTCAGAGGCAGGTTCTTTACGCAGAGAGTTGTGAGAGCATGGAATGCGTTGCCAGCAGCAGTTGTGGAAGCAAGGTCATTGGGGTCATTTAAGAGACTGCTGGACATGCATATGGTCACAGAAATTTGAGGGTGCATACATGAGGATCAATGGTCGGCACAACATTGTGGGCTGAAGGGCCTGTTCTGTGCTGTACTGTTCTATGTTCTATATACAATTCCAGTCAACTAAATTACAGCTTGAACAAGCCAATCAGTCCTTCTGACCTATGCTGGCATTCATGCTTCATACAAACCTTGTTTAATCCATTTGTTTCTCAATGTGCTCATCTAGCTTCCATTTAAATGCATCTATGCCATTTGCCCCAACTACTCTAGGTAGTAGCATGTCAATCTATTCAATCTCTTTGATGATCAGTCTCTTGAATTATTTACCTGCAGGAGGATTTAAAATTCAATATAAAAAAGCATGGAGTTGAAAATTAGTCTCACTACTAGTGACCATGATGGTATTATCAATTATTGTAAAACCTCAGGTTCAATAATGTCCTTTAGTGAAGAAAATCTGTCAACCTTATCTGGCCTTGCCTACTTGGGACCCACATCAACATGGCTGACTTTTAACGGGCCTCTGAAAGGGCATTACAAAACACTCAGTGAGTTCAAAGGCAATTAGGTTGGGCAACAAATGCTGGCCCTTCTGCAGATATCCAAATTCAATGAAATATACTGGACTTATTCAGTGACAAATGATTACGGTCATTTGCCTGATACAAATGACTGCCCAAAATCAATACAGAATGTGTGAATGGAAAGGACAATAATTCTTAACTGATTTTGAAGAGCCTGAGCAGATTGTTCCTTAGGTTTCAATTTTTAGGCCATTGCAAACATGATACAGCTAGAAGGGCAACCAAAGAGGTACTGTACCTGCGTCGCATATAGTGTAATGTGCAGGGAACTTTAACTATACAACAGGATAACTTGATGAAATGAGAATCACTATCTACCTATTTTACTTAATATTTCAAATTAATGCACTCTCTCTAATATTGGTTCACAGTCCTGGAACACCCTCCCCAACAGCACAGAAAGTACTGACCACATGGATGGCAGCAGTTCAAGGCAGCAGCTTCTCAAGGGCAAGCAGGGAAGGACAAGAATGAATTAGAAAGATTAGGAAAAACTACATATGGAAGTTATGATTCTAGAATTATATAGAATACATACCAAGACTGTTTGAGCATCAGCCAAATCAAAGGTTTGTTTAAGTGGTGCTAGGAAGCAAGCTGGGACAATATGCTTGTAGATGAAGTCTTCG
Organism: Stegostoma tigrinum; assembly: GCF_030684315.1. Classification (NCBI taxonomy): domain Eukaryota; kingdom Metazoa; phylum Chordata; class Chondrichthyes; order Orectolobiformes; family Stegostomatidae; genus Stegostoma; species Stegostoma tigrinum. Next base: position 52,057,468 of record NC_081371.1, read on the forward strand.
AATCCTAGGAGGCCATCTTTACCCCCTGGAATTAACAAGATTCAGTTAAACCAGACATTTGGTTACAAGCGAAATAAGAGCTCTCATCAAGTGAGGAAAATTGCAATCCTTACCCCAGAGTTCAACCAGTTTCGAAAGTATGATAAAGCAAGTTTTTTGAGCAATTGGGTCTGGAAATTCAACTGCTCCTTGAATGACTGTAAACAGGACATGTTCAACATTCTGTACACCTGGGAGAGAGACAGAGAGAGTAATTGCACTATTGTAAAAAAAAATTAGGAAGCCTGACATTAATATTCGCCACATGGATCATCTGGTATGGCAAGGCATTGTTAGAATCAAATCTTGACTGGTTCCCTAAACAAAGAAAGCCTTCCAACTTATCAGTATATTGGAAACAGAATACAACACAGTAGTATGATACCAAGTGACACTTTGGAGGTGGCAGGCAGGTTGAGAAAGCAGTTCAATGAGGCCATATTCGAATCCTGGAGCAAAAGCAAAAAGAATTAAAGCTGGAATGTACTTATTAGTTCAGACAACATCTCAGAAGGGGAAACAGTTAATGCATCAGGGTAAGATAATCTTTTATTCACTCTACTAGAAGATCTCTAGCTAAAATGGTAATGGTTTCCCTCTACAGACTACCTTACTCAACAAAAGTTTCCAGAAGTTTATTATTTCTTTTTATTTCAGAATTATAGCATCCACAGTACTTTGTGTTTGTTTAATAGGTTTATAAACAATGGAACAGAGTAGTAAGGCACAGAACAGCATTGGGTTCAGTTTTCCCAAAATACCTTTGAGGACTGTCACATTTGTTTTCTTCCAGCCAAGTGGTCTTTTGTTCAAAAGGAGGAACAGCAAGAAGGTAACAACAAGTCAGTTAGCTTAACAATTGTCATGAGGAAAATGTTAGACGGTATTATTAAAGAAACCATAGCAGGGCGCTTGGAAAACTAAAAGGTGAATCAGCCAGTCAACACTTCTGTGACAGGGAAATCATATCGGAACAATATAACAGAGTCATTTACGTGCTGTGGACAAATGGGAACCAGTGGTTGCACCTGGATTTCCAGAATGCATTTGAGAAGGTGCCTAAGATTATTGTGGAACATAAAAGCTAATTGGTGGTGGAGGAAAACAGCATTGCAAAAACAGAAGTAGGAATAAACTCATCATTTGAGGTTAGAAAAGATGTAACAACTGTACTTGGGGTTCAACTGTTTACAATTTATATATTGTCAAATTTGCTAACCACACAAAGGCAGGTAGGAAAGCAAATTGCAAAGAACATAAGAGGATATGGCATAAAAAACCTAATGTGGTATAATTGGAAACAGTCTATTTTAATAAGAATAAAAGAAGCAAATTAGTGAGCAATTGCAGAGTTCCGTGATGCAGAAGTATCTAGGAGTCCTTATGTGTGAATCACAAAAGATTAGTAAATAGATACAGTGGGTAACTAGAATGTTGTAATTTATCACAAGGGGAATTAAATATACAAGTAGTGAGGTTATGACTCAGTTATACAGAGCATTGTTGAGTCTGTATCTGGTGTATCGTGCACAGGCAGGATGGAAGTCTGCTGGAGGCAGTCAAAAGGTTTGCTAAACTGGGGCGTGGAGTAGGGGTGCTTGACTTACGAGGTAAAATTGGGCAGTCTAGATTTGTATCAGCTGGAATTTTAACAAAACAGAGTGGGGCAACTTGATCGAAAGGTACAAGAATCTTGACAAGTGGATTTGGAGAGATTTTTCTTATAAAGGAAAGATAATACTAACTATCACTGTTTAAAAAAAAAATCAGGAGTTACTCTTTTAGACAGATTGGGGAAATTTTTCTCAATAGTTAGGTGTATTTGGAATTTGCTTCCATCGTCTTTTCAGGAACAGAAGTCCTTGAACATCTTTAAGAGTGGTAGATTCTTGAAGTTAAGCATGGAGCTAAAAGGTCATCAGGATAGGCGGTCTTGCAGATTTGAAGTTTAATCTGATCAGGTGATCTTACTGTATGGTAGAGCAGGTTCAAGGGGCTGAATGACCTATTCCTGCTCCCAGTTCCTATGCTTGTTTTTCTATTCATTCATCCACAGGATGAGGGCATTGCTGGTTGGCCAGCTCTAATTCATCCCTAATTACCAAAATGGCAGTTAAAGATCAATTGAATCACATGTACGCTTGACCAGGGGATGATGGCAGTTTCCATCCCTAAAGCACACTGGCCAACAATTGGCAATGGATTCATGAACACCGTTAGAGTCTGAATTCAATAAAAATTTGGAATTGAAATTCCATCATCTGCCATGTTGGGATTTGAACCTAGGTCCCCAGAACATTGGAATAGGTGTTCTGAGGAAGGGTCACTGGACCCGAAACATTAACTTTTATTTGTTCACAGATGCTGCCAGACCTGCTGAGCTTTTCCAACAACTTTGTTTTTATCCCTAGAATATTACCCAGTCTCTAGATTAACAGTCTACGGATAATAATACCACTAGGGCAGCGCCTCCCCTTAAATTATGGTGAATCTTTATGAAACAGTGGTAAATATGTCCACTTGTGGGATTCACATTTTAGGAAGGATGTGATGGCATTAGAGAGGGTGCAGAAAAGATTGAGAATGAGGTCCCTCATCGCTGGATCCAATTACATGGATATTTTGGAGCTTGAACAGTTCTCCTTCGAGATGGTTAAGAGTAGACTGGACAAGGATATTCATGTTTATGGTGGGTTCAGACAGAACAATACAAAACCATTCCAAGTAGTGGGATATAGAAATGATGAGAATCCTAGGACAGCAACTGAAAGTGAATAGCTAAAGAATGAAAAAAAGGTGACATAAGGAAAATCTTATTTTCACAGCAGGAAAGTGGAGCTTAAGATTATCAGATCAGCCATGATTTCATTAAATAGCAGAGCAGGTTGAATGGCCTACTTCTGTTCCTATGCGTTATTGAAGGTCCCAGATGGAGAATAACTGGCAGGAGAGCCAGAGCTGAGAACATTTTTCGTTTTGGAACTACAGTTGTAATGACCTGATACATGTTGCTTGAAAGAGTGGTTGATGCAAATTCAACAGTAACTTCTGTGATGGTACAGGTGTTTTTGAAAAGAGATATGTTCTGTGCTGTTTTTCTCTTGCACAGGGGTTTGCCACAGCGGTGCCAGAATTTCTGCTTCACAACTGCAGTTGGTAGGCAGCTTTTGAGTTCTCCCCGGGTGATCTTTTAAAATGAGACAAAAGAATCATCAGCAGTCAGGGTTAGGGCTCCCACGCACACAGGATGGGTTTTAGTTTTTCTTGCAGTTTGAGTTAGTTGAAGATTTTCTGATGGCTGCTAAGCAAAAGGCTCGAGTTTGCAGCTGCTACAGTGAAGTTCAAGCTGAGAGGCATCCTCTTAAAAATCAAAAAAGCGTAGATTTTTTCTTTGTCCTGGGCTGGAGAGAGACAGCACGTGCAGACTACTGTTTTGCTGAATTATATTTTTGCCAAAGGGTGTGTTTATTGGATGCTGCCTGTATTGGAACAGTTGACGATTAGCGGTTAAATAATACATTTTCTTAATTATTTCAACAGACTTAAGATGATGCCAATTTTTTTTTGTATTTGAACCATGTCATAATATTAAAAATGTGATTTAATTAAAGTCTAGTCATGGACCGAACAAATGATATCTGAACACAACACCTTACACTCATCTTTGATGAAGTATAAAAGTTAGGCTCTAAGCCAACTCTTCACTATATTTGGGGAGGGGTCGGTCTGGTCTGGTCCATTACACTTGCAAAAGAATTTTGGATAAATACCTGAATAGTAAACATTGCCAGGGCTATACAAGAAAAACAATAGGAACAGTACTAATTGGATAGCCCATTTGCTGAGCTGCCTGAATGGCCTCCTTCGGTTAGATATAAATGTGTGTGCACGCATATGATTTTATTTTAAAAAGCAACATTAGTCATTATAAAGGGTTGGAGAGGAGGGGAAACAAATGACTCTTTTGAACATTTACAAACTCATTTACCTTGATTAGCAATGACTTCACTCATTCCACTTCCTGTAACAGTTTGTAGAAATGCAAAATAACTTCTGCGGAGCATCTGGTTTTCAAGTGCCGCAGTTTGGTCATTTTCTTCTGCCGGCCGTGATAATACTTCAAATATAGCTTGAACCAATGGCATAAATATTTGTTGCAAAAATGGTGAAATCTGTGTCTGTGGAAAGGAAGGCGGTTGGCAAAAACACAAAACAGCAATATTTTACCAAATGTAGAGAGTAATTACAATATTGTGATGAAAGGTAGTCATTTAAAACAGGATATGGTTTTAAAAAAGGCTATGAACAATTCAACATAGAATAACATTTAGAACTAAGCATGTTTTCTCTTACAAAGTGAATATTATTGGGCCAGTTGCACAATATAACAAGTAAAAGCCAAACCTCAACCATTGTTCATGAGAAAGCAAGAGCAAAGCAGGACAAAAATTGTTATATACAGTTTCGCACACGACTGTGTTCCAAATCTGTGGGGTCCCAAGTCTGAGCTGAGTTCTCCGTATTACACTAATTGTTCAACACAATATAATACTGCCTTTGAGTACTTTGTGTACAGCTCTGGTTGCCACATGACCATAAGGACGTGGAGGCTTTGGAGAGGGTACAAACACCGTTTACAAGGATGTTGCCTAGTTTGGAGGGTATTAGCTATGAGGAGAGATTGGTCAAATGGGTTTGTTTTCACTTGAATGAAGCACGAAGGGCAATCTGATACAAGTTTATAAAATTATGAGAGGCATGGATAGAATGGATAGTTGGAGTCTTTTTCCCCAGGATAGAAATATCAATTTGTAGGGGCATAGGTTAAAAGATAAAAGGGGTAAGTTTAGACGAGATCAGACATCAGAATCCCTGTAGTGTGGAAGCAGGCTATCAAGTCCAGACCAACCCTCCAAGGAGCAGCCCACCCAGAGCCAAACCCCTACACCTCACCTCACCCATGGCTGATTCACATCAACTACACATCCCTGGACATTATGGGAAATTTAGCATGGCAAATGCATGTAACCTGAAAATCTTGGGACTGTGGGAGGAAACCTACATAGACACATGGAGAACGTGCAAACTTTACAAAAAGCCACCCAAGGCTTGAATCAAACCCAGGTCTCTGGCACAGTGCTAACCACTGAGCCACAATGCCACCCCAGATGAGAGAGAAAGGTTTTTGACATTCAGGGTGATACATGCCTGTAATGCACTGCCAGGGTAGGGTTGAGGCAGTTACAATAGCACCACCTAAGATGCATCTTGACAGATACAAGTATTTTATTAATTGACACCTATGGAACCAGGACTCCACTGGTTGACCAGATATTCCGGTTGATAAAGCGATCCACACAATCAATGTGAGAACACACACACTATGTAATGGAAATGTAATGAGGGGGTATATGCATCACGGTTATACTTACAGCATAATTCACTTACATAAAACTTAACGCGAGACAGCATTCTTACTCGTACCCTCAAAACTGACTACTTGGATATCACAGATATTGCGATAATACAGCAGACATCTTGTATTTCAGGTATGTGATTTTTGCTGGTTTATCAGATGCCAATTCGAACAAATAGGCAGGGAATGGAGGGATACAGACCTCAGAGGCAAATTTTTTAATTTAGAAAGGCATGTGTTGGTGCAGTCTTGGTGGGCTGAAGGGCCTGTTCTTTGAACTACTTTATTGTCCATTCCTAATGGTTCTGAAGAAGGGAGTAGTGAGCTGCCTCTTGAACCACTGCAGTTCGTGGGTTGTAGGAACATCTGTTAGCAAGGGAATTCCAAGATTTTGATCTAGCAACAGTGAAAGGACAATACAGTTCTAAGTCAGGTTTTTTTTGGGGGGTTTGGTATTGATGTCCCATGCATTTGCTGCCCTTTACATTTTAGGTATGAGAGGTTGTGGCTTTGGAAGGTGCCGTCACATGTATGAACCTTGGTGAGTTGCTGTAGTGGATTGTACACACTGCTGCCACTCTGTGGTGAAAGGAGTGAATGCAGATGGTGGATGGGATGTCAGTCATAGGGGCTTCTTTGTTCTGGATGGTGTCAAACTGGAGTCTCGTTGCAGAGGGTGAATGCACAGTGAGTTATTCTTCAAAGAATGCCTTGTCTCTGATTCAACTATTTAAGTTCAGTTCTGTTCGTGGTCAAAGGTAAATTCTAGGATGTTGATACGACAGGAATCAGTGATGATAACGCCATTGAATGTCAAGGGCAACAGATTCTCTTTTATTGGGGATGGCATTATCCGGCATTTGCATGGTGCTGATGTTAATTGCCACTAAACAGCCGATGTCTGGATGTTGTCCAAATTTTACTGTACGTGGACATCAACTGTTTCAGTATAAGGTGCCGTGAACAACGCTGAACATTGCTTGCTGATGATTGCACATCATACTTCTGACCTTACGATACAGGGAGTGACAAGGAAATATTAGCTGAAGTAAGTCGACCCACGATGTGATTTGAAAAAATGAACTTGAGTGCTTGTCTTCAGGACCTCTCCAATCATTCCACATAGTTATTTTTTAAAAATTGTGTTAATTTAAACAGAGGAGTCCCATAAATTATAATGAAGTAAGGTGAGCGTTATGCCACTAATTGAGGGATAAACACTGCCAAGAAAGATCAGGGCAACACCATCTTTGAATAAAGTCACAGGCTGGTTTGTATCCAACTAAGCAGGCATACCAAAAATAGCTTTAACACCTCACCTGAAAGCTGCACCTCCAACAATGCAGCACTCCCTCATTACTACAGTACATGCTGGCCTTTCATGTTCAATTCTGAGTGGGACTTGCGCATAATGTTCCAACTCAAAAGTGTGTTACCACTTAGCAAAGCTGGCATTTGGCTTTATAAGTCTCAAACTACTTCCTAAAATGAGACTAAACACAGTACCTTAAACTTTGCTGTGATTTGATTAATAAGAGGAATAAATTCCTGAAGGTCCTTTGCCTCACAGTCCTTAAGCATGTGTTCTGAGGCAGTAGGAATGAATGGAAGAACTTCTTCCTCTAAGCAAATGATCATTCTGTGAAGAAAGGTCCGTACACCACTTCGCAGAACTTCCTTCTGCAAGGCGCAACTTAGAGCTGGCAGGAATGTTTGCAGGCAGTCTCTGTACACTTCAGAGCAGCCACACTGCTTCACTGTCTGCTTGTTACTGAAGGCCTTACTGGTCCGGCTGAAAATAAGAGAAACAGAATAAACAATGTGATAGGTCAAGTCCTCCTCCTGCTTACTATGAGGAAAAGTGTAGTCAAGTGTGGGAGTCAGCAGGTATGTAATAGACAGCCTATCTCCAGAAATGGAAACAGAGAAGTCAAGGGAGGGAAGAGTCATGGATGGATCAGTGAAAGAGAGATGGAAATTGGAAGCAAAATTATGAGTTTTTCCAAATTAGGATGAAAGTAGGAAGCAGCCCTGAGCTACTCAGGAGTGAGTTGTGAGAGGGTGCAAAGCAAAAAAGGGGAGTGAAAGTGAACATGGAATGTTTAAAGGAAAAAAAAAAGCAAAGAGCTTTCAGATCATCTTCAGAGGGCATGGACTTGAAAAGAATGCATATTCATGGTGAAAAGGAACTGAGTGCAAAGTGCAAAGTGCAAAGGAACTGGGTGCAGCCAGGAAGCTGGAAACGGTAGACCAGACATAAAGCATCAGAAGAATCACAAATATAAGTGGGAAGAGATCGGATGAGGGGAGAAAGAAGATTGACAGAAATGAGTTCAATGGGGCATGAACAGGCTGAAAATGGGCCTGCCATGCAGAGTTGGGAACTACGAGAACTATTAAACTAAAATACAAGTCTCCTGGATCACACAGTTAATCTGAAATGTAGCTCATATCCAAAATGCTTCAAATAATTAAAGCCTGCATCATTTGCAGATAACAGTTTGATTGTGAGGATTGCTGGAGTAAAATAAGGCAGAATTCAAGCAGAAACCTTTGAAACTATTAGGATTGAAAATTGGCTGGCTGACAGGAAGCAAAGAGTAGTGATAAACGGGTCCCTTTTGCAATGGCAGGCAGTGACCAGTGGGGTACCACAAGGTTTGGTGCTGGGACCGCAGCTGTTTACGATATATATTAATGATATAGACACAGGCATTAGAAGTAATATTAGCAAATTTGCTGATGACACAAAGTTGGGTGGCAGTGTGAAATCTGAGGAGCATGTTATTAGAATACAGGGTGACTTGGACAGGCTAGGTGAGTGGACGGATGCATGGCAGATGCAGTTTAATGTGGACAAATGTGTGGTTATACACTTTGGTGGCAAGAACAGGAAGGCAGAATACTATCTAAATGGAGTCAAGTTAGGTAAAGGGGAAGCACAACGAGATCTAGGTGTTCTTGTACATCAGTCAATGAAAGCAAGCATGCAGGTACAGCAGGTAGTGAAGAAAGCTAATAGCATGCTGGCCTTCATCACAAGAGGAATTGAGTATAGGAGCAAAGAGGTCCTTCTGCAGCTGTACAGGGCCCTGGTGAGACCGCACCTGGAGTACTGTGTGCAGTTTTGGTCTCCCAATTTGAGGAAGGACATTCTTGCTATTGAGGGAGTGCAGCGTAGGTTCACAAGGTCAATTCCCGGAATAGCGGGACTATCACACGTTGAAAGATTAGAGCGACTGGGCTTGTATACACTTCAGTTTAGAAGGATGAGAGGGGATCTGATTGAGATGTATAAGATTATTAAGGGATTGGACACTGCGGAGGCAGGAAGCATGTTTCCGCTGATGGGTGAGTCCAGGACCAGAGGACACAGTTTAAAAATAAGGGGTAGGCCATTTAGAACAGAGTTGAGAAAAAACGTCTTCACCCAGAGAGTGGTGGATATATGGAATGCTCTGCTCCAGAAGGCAGTGGAGGCCAACTCTCTGGATGCGTTCAAGAAAGAGATAGACCGAGCTCTTAAAGATAGTGGAATCAAGGATTATGGGGATAAGGCAGGAACAGGATACTGATTGTGGATGATCAGCCATGATCATAATGAATGGTGGTGCTGGCTCGAATGGCCGACTCCAGCACCTATTGTCTATTGAAACAACCGAACATGACAATTTTAGGGCCTTGCAGTTCAGATGAATGAGTTTGTTGGCCTTTCTCAATGTAATTCCCTTGGCAGCAGTGGTCATTTTAATAGATTTTCTCCAAGTACACACAATTGTAGACCCCTTTGTTTTAAAACCATAAATAGGCTATTAAAGCAGTAAATATCCCACAGATTAATTTACTTTATTAAGATAAATGGGGAATAGTTTGCAGAAATGAAAAGGCATAGGCATCCAAAAGGAAAATATACCAAAGAGCTCTATGAAATTCATGTCACTTGGCTGCGGTAATCTTTTCCCCAGGATCAGAAAAGCTCTTTCCCTTTCAAAATTTCAAGATAAGTGGTGCTTTCCCCTGCAAATTTTCAAAGGAACACTATTTTTCAACACTAGGCAGCCATACAAGTTGGGTGTCTTTTAGTCAGCATGGAGAATGGGACAACATGAGCAGTAGAGAACTAGGGATAGCAAAGTAGTCACTCAGAACAACAGGGTGCAAGTGGAAGAAAGAATCTGGCAGTTTAACGGGCAATATACTTTTTAAAAATTAACTCAAGACACAGGCATTACTATTAAAGCCAATATTTGGTCCCAGTTCTTAGTTATCCCCAGGATGATGATGGACATTAGAGCCACTGCAGTCTCAAAAATTCTTCCATAATACAATAATTCAAGATGTTCCAGTTCAACTTTGTTAAAGGAAAGGTGGCATAGGTCCAACTAAGAGTATTCTAGAGAAGTCACATGTCCTAACTACATGAACAAAAGAAGCTAAGCATGAACTCAGAAAATGAGCTCTGTATTCCCAAGGCTTTATGGCATGCCACTTAGTTGTTTCTAAGTGTAAGCATAGAACTTTTAATTAAAAAAGGGGTTAACCTTGCAAAACCCACTGCGTGGTTTAAGCAGTCTGCCAATGCAGCTTGCCTCTCCCCATCCTGCTCCGTTAGAAGTTTCTCCAGAAACACTTTGAATTTTTCCATTAGTGGTGTGAGCAAGTCCCTCATCAAAGCCTGTTTCCTCTCTGCTGGATATTCACTATTCACAATTAATACCCCGGCTGTTTCATAAATAAACAACTGATCATCGCTGCTTAAGAGAGTCTGGAAGCCGTTCTCCTGAAATAGAATGAAAGCAAACCATTACAATATATAGCAACTATCAAAGCAACAGTCAGAATATTATGTACACTGAAAAAATACCAAAATCAATCTTGGCATCTTATTGGTCAGAACGGGAGTGAACATCTGCTCAGGAGTTCCGCTGCATAATGCACTGATTTGGAAATCTTTGCAAACAATCTACAGTAATTTGCTCTTAAAGTGCCTTTAACGTAGTGAAACATCCTAAAACATAACTTGGAAAAATTACCAAACAAACAATTTGCCACCAAGCGATATGAAGCAGTTATTAGACCAGGTGACAGACAGAACAGTTTGAGATTCTCTTAAATCAGTAGAAAAAGCAGTATTCAGGATAGCGTTTCCTTCATCCTGGACTCGGAGCTCAATTCGTTCTTACATTCATTCCAATATAAATCAAGCTTTCAACTGATTTGCATTATCTAGTCTGAGGAAATGTTTTAACCTCTTTCAGACTTCCAAACAGATGGTAATTTAACACTTACTGAAGGAGAGAGGACCAGTAGATCCTGTATTCTGTTCAAAATATCTTCTATGTACAGATTCATATGTTTACTGTAAGACAATGAAAACAGTTTCATATTAACAAGCAATTCATAAATTAGTGACTATTTTACTGCTTTGAGCAGCAACTTCAGTTGGTCCCCTCTCCTTGAGCCATACACACCAGGGAGGGGAAGCAAGGATACACTTTAAAATCAGTCAGGAGTGATAGTTCCTAAAAATAAAGACAGCACTTGTTCATGGCAAGTACCTGAATGTAGAATCTTTTAATTTGGGAGACTGTTGTGTCGCAGCTATCTCACAATTTGAGCTGACCAGGAAATTCTACTGTTCTTGCCTCCTGTCACAAGACTTTTGGCAGGCCACAGGGGTGATAACTCCTGTTGTTATTAAACCTGGAGATGGGACACGAACCTGGTGCATATAGCCCAGAGTTGGGACACACCACTACTGCAATGCAGGATCACAAATAAAAGAGTAACCCCTCAGGGGGTGCACAGCCACAGCTGGCGATGGTTAGCACCTAGATTGCACAGGACTTCCCTTCAGTGGGGACCATTTAGAACACAACATGGGCTTGTGCATCCGGATGAATTTAATTCTTAAAAATATTAATGCACCACGATAAACGTATTTTATTATAAAGGTATTACTGAAGATTTATGATCAGTTTAAAAAGAAAGGGAAAGCAACTTACTGCTTATCGGGCTTACTTACCTTAAAGACTTAATAAATCTTGAGAGCAAGTATGCTGTTCTACTTCGCACCTTAGGGCTACTATTACGTAGTCCTCTATGATCTAAAAATGCCATCTGCCAAAATAAGAATAAAAACATTACTTTTGAGATGTGTCATAAGTTACAAAATCTAAACAAAAGAATCCAGATACATTGCATTTCAGCTGATCCACAAATGTAAATGTCACCTGTCTATTCTAATGGATGTTAAAAGTGTCCCCATGGGAACAGATATTTTTCAATGTTACGACACATCTCCGGAGCAGGTGGGCCTTGAATGCTGGCCTTCCAGGCCAGAAGTAAAAGTGATGACCACTGCACCACAGGAGCCCCTAGAGTAAACCTTTATTCCCTGATTGGGAACTGATCCTGGGTCGCAGTCAAAGTGCTAAACCTTAAGCACCAGATCAGCAGGCAAGGTCCCAGATTGGAATATACACATATTAACTAACACCAAAAGTGGTATCACTGAACTGACTTTCTCTGGAAAGGTCTGACAGGATATTTCAATGAGGCCTTCAAAATTAAAAAGAAACATGCTCCCAAAACCTCTATCTTAAAAGATGTTCACAAAAATTAGGAGCAGGAGTAGAGATAAAACCAGTCAGGCTCCTCAGTCACTCAACATAATCATGCCTGATCTTGGGCTTCAACTTCTCATTCGCTTCCTATATTCCCTGATTTCCTGACACACCAAAGATCTGTCTGTTCCAACCTTGAATATATTTAAAAGTGGAGCAACCACAAATCATCTGAGGTTGGGAATATTGCACATTTACAAACCCCAGAGTGAAGCGATTTCCCATCCCACTGTTAAATGATTGTCCCTTTATCTCAAGGCTGTCACCACATTTTGGATTCCCAGCTAGCAACAATCTCTCAATGCCTACCTACCAAGCTTCTCCAGAATCTTGTATATTTCAAAAAGACATGGTCTCTCATTTTTTTAAACTCCAGGGAACAGAAGCCCAATTTACTCATCCTCTCATCACATCACTCCTGCAAATATGTTGTCCTGTAGACTGGACCCTAACATTTCGGAACAAATCAGTTTTTCAATATTCTCAGACTATCCCCACATATTATAGAGCCTCAATACACTTGATACATGATGCACCCAAAACTAAAATTAAACTCAATAAGCAAATATTCTATCTGGAAATATTCTGGCCAGAGGTTCACGTCCAAAACAACTCACCAGAACAGTAGGAATGTACTGTGGTTCTACAGTAAAAAACTTCTCATAGCGAACTACTATTTCAAAAAACTCCAAAGTAACTGATGTATGCTGGTACTGACTCACTCCAGATGTCACCAACTATAGGGACAGAAAAAGCATGTTATATTTCAGGAATTAACAGCAATCATTCATTTATTTTGATCCATACCCATAGCACTCAGGCCAGAATTCAAACTGTTATAAGTGGTATTTTACTTGTTTTACTATAATGTGAATTTGAAGAGGAGTATCACTCCCTAATGATTACAAACCACATTTTAAGCATAGCACGGTGACCACATGGTTTCCTCTTCCCCCAAATAATCTTTACCCCAGTAATGAGTGATCTACGCATGGACTTTCCACAAACCTGGCAAACATCAAACAAACTTTCAAAGTGCAGCTGGATTTACACTTCAAGAGTCATGAATTACAGGGTTCTGAAGAAGATCAGAGTGTTGAACAAAAGATATCTTTAAGGTTTCTCTTCTAATTTTAGTTTTAGGGCCATGTGCTCCCTATACAGAAGAATTTTATCTTGGATAAATGTCTTTTACCACCTGAGAACACTACAATGTTTAATAGTTAATGAAGTGCTTCTGACATGCCATCACAAATTGGGCATCCCTTTCAATGAACATGCACAGGCACGATGGGCCGAATGATTTCTTTCTGTGTTGCAAAATCCTTCTTTAAGTAGATGAATGACCAGTTCATTCGATGTTACAATCAAAACTCCTTTTTAAAATTGGCAGACTGGTTTCTGTCCTTACAATGAGCACAGCTGGGTGCAGGGAAGCAAAGTTCATTTTGAGATAACCAATTCCCACTGAATTAATAAATTGTAGTGTAATCTTACATAGATGCAATTACATGCACAAAATGCTTCATAACTTTTCTCAAAATAATTAATTCCCGAATGCCAATCCATACAATAAACTATCTTGAATAAAATTCAGAAAGCCCTTTTCTTAAAACAGCAAGGACTGATCCACCTAGATATTCAGTATTGGTAATTACAATGAGGTGAACCACAGCTTTGCTAGATACTCAACTGTGTGCATCATCTCCTGCAAGACACTGGCTTTTGCACTGTCTCCTGAGAAATGTGCACCATGGGACGCTGGGATTGCCTCTCCCAACATGAATAGCAGCCTCAGAGCGACTTCCACTTCCATGAACCTTGTATTTTGCCAGTTCCTACAAAGAGAAAGAGTAAAGAAAACACTAAGTACATCAGGATTCAAAATAAAAGGCCATGTTACACTGTGGAGCATAACACTTTCATTTTTTAATAGTATGTGGGGTGCTGCTGGTGATGCCAGCCTTTATTGCACATGCCTAATTACTTTTGAGAAATGTGGTGGTGAGCCAAATTCTTGAATCACTGTAATCGGCAAACTATCCGCATCAAATAAATTCACACCTGCTTGGACCAACTCCATAAATGTTTATCAAAACATCTCTTTGCATTTTTTTTCCTAAGATCAATCAAGCTAATTAAAATAACTGTACAGGTCTAAAACAAATAGACTGGACTTTAAACAGGCTCAGGTAATATGGCAACAGGTAATATGCCCCCAACCCCGTTCTACCCCAACAACACAAAACACTCAAAGTTTTCTGTACTCAGTGTGAGCATGCTAACTGGTATTCCTTATTAGCGTGTGCAATTTACTTTGGCAAAAGGAGTAGTCAGTGGTAGAAACTGGTAAAGCAGAGACAAAGATCATTAGCTACCAAATAATGGAACGATAGTTAGCAAAAAAGAGACAGATTACCTATTGTCTGGTGGGGGCTTCAGCAAGTGAATTTGCAAAGTGATGTTAACTTGAGTGCAAACATTTGCAAAACACAGGTGATTGGAAGAAACTGAAAGATAGTCTCTGTGGGCAGAGGTGGTGAATGAAATTTACTTGCTGGTGTTCCTTTCTGACTATAAAGATTGAAATGAATCGGCATCATGGATCAAAATAAAGATGGTACAAAATAGTTACAGTATCCCTCCAGCCATGTGGCCATAGAACTGACAGCCCCATCACATCTTTTCTACATAGAGAAAAAAAGAGGAAAGGCTTAGATTTCTGAACCTTGAGAGATTTTGAGGAGACCCTAACCCAGAAACATAAGCCTGTCCAGACTGCAACATGCTATGCCTGGGATTCTATCCATGGGTTCTTTTCCACAGGCTTGTAGAATACAGATGCTCTTACCAACAGTTACCAGTCCAGCTAACTCCAAGGCTCTCCCTAGGACAGCAAATGCTGGAATTGAGTTTCACAAAAGAAATGCATTCCAAAGTGTGGAAGCCTCCAGTCCTTTACCAACATGTCACTACAGTTTAACAATCTATCCTACGTTATGGTATTCCCAGAAAAAGTTTATAGAATACCAGTACACCAAGTACAGACTGAGGATAACTCTATAAAAAGAATGGCTGACTTCCTTGAAAAGATGTGCCTACATCAAGATAGAATACAGACTTGCATTTATATCGCACCTTTCACAACCTCAAAATCCAAAGCTCTTTAAAGTCTATGAGTGCTTTCAAAGTGCATTCATTGTTGAGATCTAAGAAATGCAGTAGCCAGGTCAAACAGAACAAGTTTCCACAAATAGCGGAAACAGTTCAAATTACACGTGATTAGAACATGGATTAGTGCAATCTCACTGGTCCACTTTTAAAACTGCCACTATCAGAGAGGTACAATGATTACAAAGAGGATGGTTATCATGGCTACCTACCCAAATTCTGTCTGTCTTGCTCCTGTCCATAGTTACGATGCTACCTTTCTATCATATGCACTGTTGAAGAGTGAAAAGTACAAAGTGACAGGCCCCTGTTTGTTTTCATTCACAATTGGCATAACAATGCTTCTGTACGCAAGAAAAAAATTATTTAGAAATAGACAAGTTTTCTGAGCTGTTAATAACCAGCAATTCTAGGTTATCACTTCAGTCAGTTGAGGGACATGTTACTTTAACCGACTTAGTCATTCTGGGCTTCCAAACAGGTTAAGATAAATACAGTGGTAACTGCTCCTGAATGTTTGGAGTTTATAAACATTGGGGTAAATTAATAAGCTTAAAATTGCCCAATTAAAGTCAAAATTCTGGAATTCCTTCCTTAAACTTCCTCCCATTTTCTCTTTAAGAAGTTCTCCCAGCTTTGTCCTTTTGACCTAGCATTTGGCAGGGTGTCAAATTCTGTTTGATAACATTCCTGCATTGTGCTGTGGGTCATTTTGGTATGTTAAAGGCACTGTATAAATGCAAGTTGTTGCTGCTTCATAGACTTCCATCTTACTGTCCCTTTGTCTCACTGTGTAACATGTTAATCTAGGACAACAGCTCTTGTAATTTTCAAATCTTCCTGCAGAGAAGCATCTAGCCTCCACTTGCCATGAATTCAGTATTTGGCAAGTAGACTTGTCAGCAACTGGTCTTTGTGCAGAGTTCTGAGAAATGACATACAACTCCATGCTGGAACAGCAATACTTCGCACCACCACTCCTCACATGAACTACGTAAGTTATGTATAGATAATTTCAAACTAGGACACACACACACACAGTGACACTTACTCCAGCGTTGCGTTGAAGACCCTTCGGACAGCAGCTAAAAGTAACTCAGGTGAAACTTGTGCCAACCTGTCCAACAGCAACTTCAAATGTTTTCTGTATTCAAGGAACATGGCTTCATCTTCACCCTAATGCAAGAATAATAAAGAGCATCAGATGAATGGACCTCGTTCTTGCTGGGTCTGACAATTTCTCTTTTACATCTTTTATTTGTAAATCAGTGATCTTTTGCCTTTTGTGTTCCAAATGACTGAGATTCCACATAACCTGTCGAGTTATGCACCTGAATAATAGCCACCTTGGTGTGTTTCTGAAAGATGGTCCTACAACTATACCTCAGAGAGTCAATATCCTAAGGCAGGAAAGAACCTGCTCATTTTCTGTTTGGTCTGCCTGGTATTACAAGGTTTTTACTTGCAATGCCTTCAGTGTGGAAGCAGGCCATTCTTTTAAGGTAACACTTGTTTTGCTAGGAACATGCAATTGCAGAATACAGAGAAACACTACTTTTGCACTCAGCAAGGTAGGTGATTTCATGCAATACAAAATTCCTGCTAACCCAATGTCTACACAGTTTTTGAGAAGATTTGTAGCTCAGGTTGCAGATGAGGTTGTGGGCTTGGTCATTGAGCCAGTGTTTTTGATGGCAGGCATTTCACCAACCTGCTAGGTAACAGTGTCAGTGCACCTCCGGTGAAGCACTCGTGTTCTGCCCTGCTTGTTATTCATATGCCTCGATTGGCTGGGCTGGTTGTCATCACTTGCGGTCCTGTTTTTCAGTGGTTCGTATTTCAGGCCCAGTTCAATGTGTTTGTTGATGGAGTTTGGGAATTCCCTGGCATGTCTGTGTTTGGCTTGTGCTATTATGGATGTATTGACCCAGTCAATATCATCTTTCTTTGTCCACGTGTATTGAGAACAGTGAGAATTGGTCACGTCTCTTGGGAGGCTGGTTAGTGCTCGTGTTTTGTTATTCTCTATGCTTAACTATCCTCACAAAAAACCATTAACCGCCTACCCTTCCGAGGCATAATGGTGAAACATAGGAACAACAGGGAACTCCAGACTAGTGTATACAAAAAGACCACACATATGGACCAGGCAGTTAGTTACTCCTACAATCACCCAAAGCCCACAAACGGAGCTGCATCAGGACATTATTCAGACAAGACACAGCACTCTGCATCAATCCGGAATTACGCAAAGCGGAACAGGAGCCCTTATACAGAGTTTTCAAAAAGGAATGAATACCCAAAAAACACAACCCACCACCACCTCTGTAACAGACCACAAGACAACATGACCAGACACACTAGTCACCCTACCATTTAGGGAATATCGGATGACCACAAGACTGCTCAGACCCCTAGGTATCAGGGTAGCCCACAAACCAACCACTCTGTGACAGCTTCCTCATGAACGTAATCGATCCCATACCCACAACCAATAAAACTAACATATTATACAAAATATCAACTGACAATAAAAATACACGAACACCAACTAGCCAAGAGACAACAAATTCTCACCCGTCTCAATACACATGGACAAGGAAGGACACAAATTTAACTGGGACAATACATCCACAATAGCACAAGCCGAACAAACATGTCAGGGAATTCCTGGAGGCCTGGCATTCCAACCAGAACTCAGCAAACAGTGAACTGGACACATATATGCAAACCACTGAAAAACAGAACCAGAAGTGATACCAACCACCCCAACAAACCGAGGTACATAAATAACAAGCAGGATAGAACACCAGCACTTCACTGGAGACGCACTGACAACGTTACCTAGCAGGGTGACGAAACATCTGCAATCAAAAACACCGGCTCGATAAGCAAGTCTACAACCTCAAGGTCTAAACAATTGGAAGAATGCTGTCTTACCTCATTTTCAAAATTGAATTCTTCATCATAAGTTAATTTCTTTATAACTGCACGCATAATTGCCTACATCGGAAAAATGGACAAAGTGTAAACAACTAGCACTTGCAGCGTAATTCAAAAATGTTTTATTTCATTCAAGCGCATCAAGCTTACCTCAATATTAGCCTTTTGCTGTTCAGTCAGTGCAGGGAGCTGTATAGGTTATGAGCACAGAGGTTACAAATTCAGATCTTTTACACAGATTTTACATACCGCTTTGTTAAAGAAATCTACATTACTAACCACAAGCTATTCTGCAGGAAAGGAATAACATTAAATCATGTGCACAGCTCAACTCCTGTAGGTTTCACTCTTAGGCTACCAATGGAAAGGGAACATAAAAGCCTCATCTGTTGAGTGTTCTCACTACAGACAGATAAAACATAGGTAGTAACTCTACCCTCCTTCAGCTTAAACTCCTGTAGGCAATCTTCCGGGAATTTCCCTTTATCTGTCTGAAAAACTAAGAAAAAAATTCCTATTGTCATAAAAACTCTGTCAAGGGTGAATCTCTCAAAATAAAATATAGCAGAATGCAGTAATCAAGTGAGAATATAACGGAAGTGGGATCATTATGCAGATATCATTCACAAGTTGAACTGCACAATTTATCACACATGATTACAATGTGAAGAACACGTGGACACTTTGCGGTTTCCTTATGTGGCATGGAACATCGTCCAGTTCATGCAATATATGCCACACAACAGGAGAATCAGTCACTTTAGATGCCAATTTGAACTGTGTAGCCATTGCCTCTATACTCTTAGTAAAAGGTACAAGCATTCTAGGTACCTACTGAAGCAAATTTAGAATCCTAAAAGCACAACTGCATTCAAAAATGTTTGCCACGTTTCGTAGTGAATATAATATGAGAAAAATTCCAGACTAACTCATACTTGTGAGCACAACATTCAAACTCATTACTCAGCAACACTATTAAAAAAAGATATGACTTAATTCTGCATATTCAAAATTGTAGACTTAATTATGACTTCAACACACCAGTCAGTCAGGTTGATAAAATGTGAGGCTGGATGAACACAGCAGGCCAAGCAGCATCTCAGGAGCACAAAAGCTGACGTTTCGGGCCTAGACCCTTCATCAGAGAGGGGGATGGGGGGAGGGAACTGGAATAAATAGGGAGAGAGGGGGAGGCGGACCGAAGATGGAGAGTAAAGAAGATAGGTGGAGAAGGTGTGGGTGGGGAGGTAGGGAGGGGATAGGTCAGTCCAGGGAAGACGGACAGGTCAAGCAGGTGGAATGAGGTTAGTAGGTAGCTGGGGGTGCGGCTTGGGGTGGGAGGAAGGGATGGGTGAGAGGAAGAACCGGTTAGGGAGGCAGAGACAGGTTGGACTGGTTTTGGGATGCAGTGGGTGGGGGGGAAGAGCTGGGCTGGTTGTGTGGTGCAGTGGGGGGAGGGGATGAACTGGGCTGGTTTAGGGAGTCCAACCTGTCTCTGCCTCCCTAACCGGTTCTTCCTCTCACCCATCCCTTCCTCCCACCCCAAGCCGCACCCCCAGCTACCTACTAACCTCATTCCACCTGCTTGACCTGTCCGTCTTCCCTGGACTGACCTATCCCCTCCCTACCTCCCCACCCACACCTTCTCCACCTATCTTCTTTACTCTCCATCTTCGGTCCGCCTCCCCCTCTCTCCCTATTTATTCCAGTTCCCTCCCCCCATCCCCCTCTCTGATGAAGGGTCTAGGCCCGAAACGTCAGCTTTTGTGCTCCTGAGATGCTGCTTGGCCTGCTGTGTTCATCCAGCCTCACATTTTATTATCTTGGAATCTCCAGCATCTGCAGTTCCCATTATCTCAGTCAGTCAGGTTGTACTGTTTTCCTGGATTCTTCAATTCTTTTTAAAACAAAAGCCAATTTGAAATAAAAACAGACCATTTCAACCCAACAAGTCTGTGCTGGTGACAATGTTCAACAGGAATATCCTTTTCTCTCATACACTCATATAAATTTCTCTCCAAAATATCACCATTATTATTATAGGATGTGGTTGAGATAAACAAGTTCAATATTCTCACCACCCTGACAAAACAAATTTGTCCTAAATTTCCCTACTGCATTATTTATTAATTAGTAACTACTTTGCACTTTTGGCCTCTAGTTTGGATTTTTATTTAAAAACATGAGTTCTACATGAGATCCCACTCCCCTGCCCTCCATTTAATGCTAACCACATATTTACTACATTTAAATACAATGGAAGTCTGACAGAACATGATTCAATAGACTGCAAATTCACTCTATGCAGGGATCTCATGGTTCCCAAAAAGAAGAAAAGTCCCCAACTGGGTGAGTGAATGTGCTCTTAGTTCAGGATGTGTAATTGTCTGACATAAATGTTAGAATTACAATACAGGTAAGTTTAAGTACCCCTGCATCAATACATCAAATTTGTATTGACTATTTTCAAATTACTGCAATGAATTTCCCCACAATTGTAAGGATTATGACCACTTTTGAAACTAAAACATGGGTAGATTGTAGTGTAAGTTTATCAAAATATACACCATGGTCACATCAGTTATCCTCCTCACAAGGTGGTTGTCTAACTGTAATGTCAGGTTGTAAGGCTCATTTCACTAGAAAAGCAACTTTATAACAAGTTATTAATGAGGTTGTTTCAATTTCATTCCATGGTCAGTATTATCCTTTTTACACAATTAACAAAGTAGTAAGATTCTGGTAACGTGCACTCATGGATGAGACACCTCAAGTCTCCATCTGCAACAAACAATGCTTTAAAGAACTAAATTCAGGTGCCACAAATCAGATCGATTCTGTAGTAATATCATGCATTCACAAGAGATAATAGCAATTTAAACAGTATTTTGACTGTTTAAAATAATTCAACCAATATGCAGCCCAGCTACAACATGGATTCATTTCTTGGACCCCGACATCTACATTATTATTGGACTTTGAATATATAAATATTAAAATGCTAATTTGACATCCTGAAGACTTCAGGGGCTGTCAACAAATTCAATCCATTCTGGCAGAGTTCTACCACGTCAGAAAAATAAATTACATAACATCAAGTTGCACAGGTATTTTCCCCTGAGCAAGGCCAACCTTAGTTAGCTCAAAGTTAAAGTAAAATGAATCCCTGTGCAATTCAAATTTTGAACACTCGAAATGAGGCAAAGTACACAACTTGATGAAACATTAATTAGCTATCCACCTATCATTCTTTCCACTCCAAGCAAAGTAGCTATAATGCAGACACAAACCCTCACTAAAACAATACAAAATCAATACAACGCAAGAAACCTTTAGATCTTCCAACTTACTTGTTTGAGCATATGAAGGTAGTCATAGCAGAAACCGATTATATTAGAAGAAATATCATCGTCTTCATGCACAAGCAGTTTAAGCAGAAGAGGCACTTTTGCCTCCACAGCCTGAAGAGTCACTTGGCTGTTCTTCACATCCCCTGCTTTTACAAGCTTACTCCAACTTGTTATCAAAGCCTGGCCCATCCCATTAACCAGCTTGGAAAACCTTGCCAGGAAGTCAACGTCTTCTTCCTAGATAGAGAAAGAAGGTAATTATTCTGATACAGTGCAAAAGGATGTTACCTCATTGAAGTCATTTTATTTCCTTGGTACGTGAGCATCACTAGCAAAGCCAGTTTTTATTTCCCACTCCCAATCATTTTAAAAACTCTTTATTAAGGTATGGGTAAAGCTGGCAAGGGCACAATTTATTGTCTATTGCTAATTGCCCTCGATGATGAGCTGCCTCCTTGGGCTGCTGCAATCTATGTGCTGTAAGTGCACCCAGCTGTGTTGCTGGAAAGGGAGTTACTATAATTTGGCCCAGAGACAGTAAAAGGTGTTTGCTACAGGAAGTAGAAAACAATGATTTTAAATGTTCCTTGAACTATACCTAAACAATTCTGACATTGCACTTGAGGCAAGAATTGAAATCCCTCAACACGATTTATGCTGCGTTTACATCAACTCGATCATTTTGCAGCCAAAACATTATGTAATAGCATTTGGCCAAGGTGTTGGCTCTATACCACTCAACGGCAACAATTTCAAAGATTGCATCTGAAAACCAGCAAAATTCCACGAGAGGGAGCAAATCTAATTTTCACTGATATCCAGGCAAGCTGAGTGATTGAATAGCCACATTCATTCATTTGTATGCTGAGTCTGAAAGCAGGCTGTTATTTATTATCTACTGCTGTTTCGTGAGGAGTCATTCACTAGACAGTCTTTAATCACCACCTTACACAGTTAAAAGACAGAAATAAGGACAAGGTAAGTCCACTCCAAATGGATTGAGAATCAAGCTTCACACAGTGTTATCTCAGATTCCCCAGCATCAGCATTTCCTACTATCTCAGAATCAAACCTGTAGTGTTGGCATTGTTCTGAAACACACACAATAGTCATCTTATAAACTCATCCAACAGGCGTGAATAAATGCACCACTAAATGGGCAATCAGGAATGTTAAAATTGTTTACCAAAAATAAAATGAACTACACCACAAAACTAAGTTAATAAAATGTGATAAAATGTGAGGCTGGATGAACACAGCAGGTCCAGCAGCATCTCAGGAGCACAAAAGCTGACGTTTCGGGCCTAGACCCTTCATCAGAGAGGAGGATGGGGTGAGGGTTCTGGAATAAATAGGGAGAGAGGGGGAGGCGGACCGAAGATGGAGAGAAAGAAGATAGGTGGGGAGGAGAGTATAGGTGGGGAGGTAGGGAGGGGATAGGTCAGTCCAGGGAAGACGGACAGGTCGAGGAGGTGGGATGAGGTTAGCAGGTAGGAGATGGAGGTGCGGCTTGGGGTGGGAGGAAGGGTTGGGTGAGAGGAAGAACAGGTTGGACTGGTTTTGGGATGCAGTGGGTGGAGGGGAAGAGCTGGGCTGGTTGTGTGGTGCAGTGGGGGGAGGGGACGAACTGGGCTGGTTTTGCGATGCGGTGGGGGAAAGGGGAGATTTTGAAGCTGGTGAAGTCCACATTGATACCATTGGGCTGCAGGGTTCCCAAGCAGAATATGAGTTGCTGTTCCTGCAACCTTCGGGTGGCATCATTGTGGCACTGCAGGAGGCCCATGATGGACATGTCATCTAGAGAATGGGAGGGGGAGTGGAAATGGTTTGCGACTGGGAGGTGCAGTTGTTTATTGCAGCTGGACTTCACCAGCTTCAAAATCTCCCCTTCCCCCACCGCATCCCAAAACCAGCCCAGCTCTTCCCCTCCACCCCCTGCATCCCAAAACCAGTCCAACCTGTCTCTGCCTCCCTAACCTGTTCTTCCTCTCACCCATCCCTTCCTCCCACACCAAGCTGCACCTCCATTTCCTACCTACTAACCTCATCCCACCTCCTTGACCTGTCCGTCTTCCCTGGACTGACCTATCCCCTCCCTACCTCCCCACCTATACTCTCCTCTCCACCTATTTTCTTTTCTCTCCATCTTTGGTCCGCTTCCCCCTCTCTCCCTATTTATTCCAGAACCCTCACCCCATCCCCCTCTCTGATGAAGGGTCTAGGCCTGAAACGTCAGCTTTTGTGCTCCTGAGATGCTGCTGGGCCTGTGTTCATCCAGCCTCACATTTTATTATCTTGGATTCTCCAGCATCTGCAGTTCCCATTATCACCACTACAGCACAAAACTAGCTTGCTGTAAGCAATTTACTCTATCTTCTACAGTGATTTTGGACAGTTAATACTTATACCACAATGCTAATATGCTGGAGACCAGGGACCTTTTAAAACTAAACTTTTCTATTATTTCAAATGACCTGATGTAATGGCTTCTACCATAGTAACGAGCCTTCAGCAAACATGAACAACATTCTAGTAGGTTAGACAAAGGGAGGGTACAAGAAAGGTCACTAGGATCACAGAAGGCATAATATCCAAAGTGGTATCAATGACTTATCTGGCACTACATTCACCCTATTATCAATGCAGTTTTGGAAAAATACATTTTGTATTTAGAAAATAAAACTTATAACTAACCTTCAGATGAAGTTGGACAAGTGGGAAACATTAATCGAGACATGTATACTTGTTCCACATCCATTAGCTAGAAGGATTCATGCGCGAGATTGACACAGCGTAAACTACCAGCAGCTAGAAATAGGATATACCAACAACTGCTCAGGTTAGAGGACAGTCATTATCAAGCCATAAGAAATTGGAACAGAAGTAGGCCATTTGGGCCCTCAACCAGGGTCTTGGTTGATTGACATTCTTCATCTCCACAATCCTAAAGTCCCCCTACTGATTAATTCCTTTTCAGGTCCTGTCTTCTTCAGATGGACAATCCAGGAAGGAGCTCCAAACACTTCCAGTGGAGAACAGAAAGCAACCTTCACAGCTTTAGTAAGATGTGCGCATTCTGTCCCACCAGCCTATTTACCCTCTAGTGTCAGTGAACCTTCCTCAGTTGTCGCTGGCTGCATACGTTGTCGAAGTAATGAATCATATTTAAAACTGCAACTTAAACCATCTGAAAGTTGGTTGTAAAAATGTCAACTGGCCTCTTATGATAGCAGTCACAACTTCTGCCTCTTCAGAGCTTGTGTCTGCCACGCTCACCTCAGTTAAGGGGAGAGGCTTGTTTCACACGCTAACTTCTCACTGATTTACAGAAGGCACCAAAATCAATGGCCAATTCCAAAAGTAGATTTTCCCTTATTATTAGACCCAATTGTAGATTTTCTGTTTCACACCTTTGTGTAGGACAGCAGTGCGTTCCTGCCAGCAATAAGTTTTCCTTTGCAGCTAACTTACCAATTCCCATAGCTCTTTATTTTCCTCATCCAGCTGCGAACCACAACTATTTGACACTGTAGGCTAACTTATTCCGACTGTTTCTAACTCAATTGTTCCTTTCAGAACCTCTTTAGAGAGCCTACCAAGTACAAACTCATTCACCATCACACTTCTATAATTTCCTGTCCAGCTCCCATTACAGGTGCTCCCATCCTGTTATCCTATCAGTCACTTCTTCAAATGATCCAATGCTTTTGACTTGCTACTTCATTTATGAGCTATGCCATACATGCTTAATGACAATAAGGGACTGCTGTTTCTTAGCTTCTCAAATTTAAATCCATTTATACCTTGACTCCTGAGGATCCCATTCTTGACAATTTAGATTTCAGAGGTTCAAGACCACAGTCATCTAAAATACAAGTAACCAATTACTTGTAAGCAATTTTCAGATAGTTTATCAAGTTTAAGCAGCAATAACGTAGATTTAAAACATTCATTACACAAAAAGGTCAGCGTACAACCTGTGACAATTGAGGGTGGTTTACTGATTCCAGGGGTCGGTACCACAGTATGGACTTTGTTTGGCTTCATTTTGAATGCTGCATCATGCTCTCTGGCTGAAGTGTTCAGAAACTCTTCAGAATCTTCCTTCAATCTCTTCTGGCCCATCATGAGTTTGTAGAAAGCAGCTCACTCATGAAGACTGCTACCTCCAAGGACCACCCAATGAGGAGTGCTCTCTATCCCTGAGCACTTGTCAATACAGTCCATTTCTAGGGGCTGGTAGTTTATTCTATATCAATCACACATTGAAATCTTCTAATCAACAGACATGGAACAAGTATGCACGATGTCTCAATAACTGTTTCCCCTCTTGGCAACCTTCCCCTGAAGGTTAGCTGTCACTTTTTCTAAGTACAATACTTATATTCCCCAAATACAGTATTGACAATGGGGTACATTTAGTGTCAAATAAATGATTGACATCACTTCAATAGATCACTGTAGTCCGGGAGCCTGGTGATTCTTGTGACAGTTATTTGTTCTTCTGTCTTTATTTATAAGAAATTTGCTTGTTTGGGGAACGCTGTTACTACAGGAACAGTCATTCTATCAGGCCTTTTGTTATATAAGAAAAACCAGAAAAAAATCAGTTTTAAATGGATTCTAGTTTCCAACAATGGCTACTACAAATCATATCTATTAGTCACAAGTAATATGCGAATCTATCTTATCACAACTTTCAAACTTTAACACAACTTTAGCACACAAAGTACAAAGAAAAGGAATACTTGCTGTGATTGCTCTGTAGCACAGACCTGCTCAGTGTTGAAGAAGCCAGAAGCCAGGAGCACCTGACAAAGCGATTCTACAAGTTTAGTCTTATCAATAGGATCCATGCCTTTATTTACTATTTCAAACAGACAGTCACAGGCTTCCTCACGGAGGACTTCCACTGACATGTGACTGAGCAACAAATTCACAAACCTAGAAAAGAAAGAAAGAAATTGGAACTGCTGTCCATACTGCCTATTATCTGAAATTCCTAAACGCAGAGAAAATGCTGGAGAAACTCATCACACCTGGTAGCACGTGGAGAGACATAGTTAACATTTTGAGTCTGAAATAACTCTTCAGAATGTTTTCACTCCTGACGGGTCTATGCCTGCAAATCGCAAAATCTGACTTCACTGGGACAATACCTTCACACTAGCTCTCCTAGGCCAGATCTTTAGTCTGTGTTTAGTTGATCATGTGGGGAATGAGAATTCCATATCCACTGTTTCAAAGAAAGCTCTCCACAACTGCCAGGCAAGGGAAATTAGTTCAACATACCAGATGTTTTAGTTTACACAGGCTGTCTGATCTTGATAATATTTTCCTTACTCGAGGCTGGTGAGGGAGGAGCGGGGTCAGCAAGCAGTTGTTCGATGTGTGCCTTTATTTCTAAGTAGAAATGCGTTGCAGTAAATGATTATTCTATTCCACGGGCTAAAAGCACATAAGGAGATATATATCATCCAGAAACCAGACAAGTGCACAAACATTAAAAGGGAATATTATTCTATTCTGCAAATGTTTAAGCAAAATAATGAAAAACACAATACTACATGCAATTGTAGAAACACGATTGTCTTTCAACAAGTGATATTATGGACCCTTTCTTTCTATTTCCTGTTATAACCTTAAAACAAGTGTAGAAACGTAAACCATAAGTCATAGATTAAACTTCTGCACAAGGCCAAATGTTTTGTCACTGCTAGTCATGTGGTTTTGGGACAATTTGAGACATAACAGCAATAAGGCCATCATGCCCTGCAGGCAATTATCTCCCACTCCTCAGCACTATAAATTAAAAATTCAAACTTAACTTCAAGTTAAAACAGAATGTAAACTTGACTCAATTTGTATCTTCCAGATTTTTAGATAATACTGCTACAAGACATGGGCAATTTTTTGTGAGGTCATCATTTATTACCAATCCCAAAAATGCCCTTGAGGAGGTGGTGGTGAATTCCAAGTTCCACAAGTTTGACCCGGTGACAGTGGAGGAATGGTGACACAAGATGATACGTAATTTAGAAGAGAATGTGTGGGTGGTAGTGTACCAAGTATCTGTTGCCCTTGTCCAAAAAGAAAAGGTGCTGTCCAATGCGCCTGTGTGAGTTGCTGCAGTGCATTTTGTAAGTTGTACAAACTGCCACCACTGTGTATTGGTGAAGGGAGTACATGTTCAACGTGGTTAATCGAGCAGGCCGTGTGTGTCCAGGGCAGTGTTTCCCAGTTGGTTTGAAGCTGCACCCATATCTGGCAAATGGAGAGCATTTAAATACACACTCCTGGCTTGTGCCTTGATAGGCCTTGTGGAGAATGGAGGCAAATTACTGCTGCAGGTAAGTACTCCATGCAATGAACAAAATGATGAGCTAAACTAAATCATACTATCACATCTCGTTTCCGTTCACGTCTCACTCTCAGCATTCCTTAGTCCTCTTTTCACACTGAAGATGATCCAATGAAATTTGAAAGACTAAAGTAATATGCGCTTAAGATTAATTTTTACGTCATATGTTGCACATTTACATTACATTACACTCACTATCCCAGTAGTCAAAACACGTGAGGAGTCTGTGAGGGAAGATTAGTACTTCTATTTTATTAAGTGGAATCTGGGAGGAAGCTGCTTGGCTATTAGTATCCACAGCCTTTCCAAACTCTAATGTTTCTCAACTCTCAAAGCCCAAGTTTTTTGTGGATGAAGCAACATTGCCACTGCCCAAAGAAGTGAAAAAAGTTTGCATTTAAATTGTGCATTTCATGACCTCAGCACCCGCCAAAAGACTTCACACTGAAGTAACGTAGGAGATACCGTAGCTAATTTGTGCATAGCAAGTTCCCATGAGTTAACTGGACTACCTCTGACCACTGCATCATTTTACTAAAGGAAACGAAGCGGACCAACAATGGGTATTCCAGAAAATAATTCTGATGGGTCCTATCCCATAAACAGAAAGAAGTTTTTCCTGCATAATGACGGATAAACAATTTTTCTCAAAAACAAAAATGTTCAGGAAATGCACGTACCTGTCATTTGCTATCAGATTCAAGTCAATCCAGGATACAAAAGCTCCAACAACCTCAAGGCACTGGCATGTTAGTTCAGAGTTGGTTTCCTGATAGGTGTGCAGGATCTGGTACCAGGATTCCACAAGATTTGGTATACATTGTTCCCTCATTGCATCCTTTATTAAAGTATTTCGTCTACACTCCTGCGGTGACAGAATAATACTTTAATTCACCAAGCCATTCTTTTAATGAAGCAGCGTTTCCCCTCGAAAAACAGGATTTCCTTTTTTAGTGAAATAAAAGTAGGATTCAAACTCAATTACGAACTACATCAAGCATCTATTCTCAGAATAAAAATTCCAAAATTTGACTCAGTGAAAGCTCCAACATAAGTCACAGAGTCAGAGATTTTACAGCACCAAAAGACAGCCTTCAACTCATCAGCTCCATGCTGGTCATCAAGCATCAGTCTAATCTAATCCCATTTCCAGCACTTAGCTGGTAACCTTGAATACTATTGCATTTCAAGTGTTCATCTAAATAGTTCTTAAATGTAAAGAATTCTCATTTCTACCACTCTCTTAGGGAAGAGAGTTCCAGACATCCATCACCCTTTGGGTGAAAAACACATTTGTCAAATCCCTTCTAAACCTCCTCCCCTCCTTACCTTAAAACTTTCTCCTTGGTTATGGGGTCCTCTAAGTGGAAAAGTTCCCATCTAAACCACTCAATTTTATACATGTCATACTGGTTCCTCCTCAGCCTTCTCTGCTCTAAGGAAAACCATACCAATCTATCCAGTCTCTCTTCATAGCTGAGACAACATCCTGGTCCATCTCCACTGCATCCCCTCTAAAGCAATCGCATCCTTCTTACAGTGTGGTGACCAGAATAACGCACAGTACCTCACTTGTGACCTAACATTGTATACAGCTTTATTTATAGTCTCCTTGCTCTGTATTCAATGTCTTGACGAATAAAGGCAGTTATCTAATAAAGCTTTTTTTAAAAACCACCTTATCCGCCTGTTCTGTTGCCTTCAAGAATTCAAGGCTATGCACATCAAGGTCCCTCCCTACTTCCTAGGGTTAATATTCAATGTATACACCCTTGCATTTACTGCTTTTGGAACGCATCTCTGCTCATTTTTCAGGATTAAATTCCATTTGCCATTGGCAATGCCCATCTGACAGCTTGACCGTACTGACAATCCTTGATTAATCCATGCCTCTCCAAGTGCAGGTTAATTCCGTCCCTCAAAATGTTTTCCAACAACTCACTAGCCTGTACTGCTTGGGTTTAACCCATTAGCAAGACCTCCAGTCCTCTGACACCATTCCTGTAGCCAGAGAAGATTTGAAAAGTAATATCAAAGCCACTGCAATCTCTTCCCTCACCTCCTACAGGAGCCTCTTACTTATATTTTTAAAACACAGGCATTAGTTTTAAAAATCTTATCTTAATCTCAGGAGCCTTAGTCACCCCTTTACTAATTAAAAATTTTTTGAGAGAAGTGCTGTACATAAGGGGAAGGTCAGCCAGTCAGGTATGAGAAAAAATATTATGTTCTAGTGACTCGACGGCTACAGCAAGGTCAGTAAACCTTTAAGACCACCCTAAAAAAGACATGCTTAAACTGAGAACTGCAGAAGTTATACCAAAGCTCTATTCACATAAAGCTGGAGCAGTAATAAACACAGACAGGTGTTTCAGATTCAGCAGATTTGGCTTGCATGGCTCTCATGTAGTAGTGACAAAGCCCATTCCTCAGGACCAGGAGGCCTGGGTTCAAGTCTCACCTGCCGGGGGGAGGAACTTTGACTGCAACTAAATTTGTTTGAACCCAACAGGTTTTACTGTCAAAGCTTGTTATATTTGCTCGCTGAAAAAGTAAACATGACAGGTTTTTTGACTTGCACTCATCAGTACTGACACAAGTGTCAAAGTTCAGACGGAGCAATAATTTGCACTACACGAGAAAATAATGATAGTCAAATGATTGACTACAATGGCAAGTGAACTCTGATTGACCAATATGCTGTCATCAAGAATGCACCAGGCAGCTACAGGTTTTCAATTTTAATAAAGATGCAATGCCTAGACATCATTTTACCTCAAAGCAGAGGATTGGTCCCTGCCTGTGAATATCTACAATTTCTAATGAGCTACATTGCAAGTCCAATTGATAAGTATTACACTAATGATTAGTTTCCAATTATCACACTCAGGACCTGTTCAGCAAATACTGCCTAATAATGAAATCACATTTAACATTAGAGTTTAGGTTTTGAGTTTTGCAAGTATGGGGTAGTTTAGTAGCGTCAGTGCAGGGGCAGAGAATAGGGACCAGGGAACAGAACAGAATAGAACAGAAATTTATTGTGACGTGTACTTTTATCACGGCACCTATACTAAAGGCCAGAAGTCTCACGTAATAATTTTAAGAAGTAAAATTAGGACAAAGTTCACCACAGTTCAGTTATTACAAAGAGCAAAAGAAATTGTTTGATATGACATGCTAGTTGAGATTTGTCAGTTAGGTGTCAGGCACCATCATTATTCATGTGATGAGTAGAATGTCCTTTGGGGTGGCAGCAGCACCCTGCTGTTAGGGTATACCACTAAAATCGCTACTTCATACCAGTGGCATAAAACAACCGATGTTCAAATTTGACATTTCAATGGTTGGCAAAGGTCTTTCCCCAGCTTTTAAGTTCGCAGTAAGATTTTTCACGTTCATAGTGGAAATACAGACCGGATGCATGGCCTCACTGATCTCATCTCTAAGCATTCAAAAATGTTTCTTCTCATCAATTCTTCTACAACCCTTTTCACATGCTCTGTGCCGAGGTAGGGTTGTGTTAGCGTCGGTGTCCCTTCAGTAATTTGCAATTAAGATTCATGGTATTTTATCATTACATGCAAACTGGAGTTCTAAAGGGGTCAGAATTGTAGAACAAATCAAACTTAAAGCTATACATAATGTGCACACTCAGGGGAGACACCGTTTTAACTTCACTTTTGACTTCCGAATGTGGTATTAGGTTATCTGGAAATGTGTTTATGCACATTTAAATGAGACTTTTGAAAACCCTTGAGGGGAATATTTCAGCGTCTTAGAGAAAAAAAGGCAGAAGGAAGAAAAACTGAGCTGTTGCCTAGAAACAAAGCGTCCTATGGGATAGGGAGACAGACAGAAAAACATTCTTTTAGAAAGATCCATCCAGAAGCTCCGAGAAGGTACAGGATTCTTTGAGAGAGAGGAGCAGGCAATTCAGAGACAAAAGACCCATAATTGCTGAACTGCACTGCTGCTGTCTCTGAAACTGGCAGGAAGAGATGCTGAAAATCACAGTAAAGTTCCAGAAATTCCCTTTCCACATCCTGATGCTTAAAGGAAAGCTATGTTAAGAAATAAGTGAGCTGCATTAACAATTTAAGAATTTCAGGAGAATACACCAAGTAGTAGAATTGAGTGGATGCAAAAATTTGCTAAAAAGTAACCAACTTGTAGCCATACCACTGAACAAGGAACTTTCAAGCTGGACATAGGGTTCCCCTTAAATTAGGTGATCTGTAATGTTGCTGTTAAGGACAAAAAGATCAAATATTTGTTTCTGATATTTGTGATGAGGCAAGTTCAAATAATTATGTAGTATAATACTTTATATTCTCGTTAAAAATACAGAGTGTCTGGTGAACATGCTCAGTGTCTAAATACTATGGCAGACAAACTACAAAAAAGTGAAACTTACGGTCTGTTCACATGTATTCAGTTTTACCATCAACTGGAATTATAATGTCGATTACTTGTCTTAAATCAATCTTGCAATTGTTTTATATTAAATAATGATGTTGTCGATTCAAATTAGTAAAAATTTCATTGAAAACCTAAAGGATATGTCAAAACTATTATAATTGATGCTTGATGTTCTTTCTATTTCTCAAATTCGGAATTGTGGATTCTAGAAATAGAATAAACTGTGATTTTTTTTTCCCCAAAAAAAAAAGGAACGGAAATTCCTATTGGCCAAAAGACTAAGAAAACCTGCAAAGTGTGTAACCAGAATTGGCGATTCTTCAGCAACATTTATTTCAAGTGCACAAGTAGAAGCTATTTTACGTCGAGGTAAACAACTGTTTAAATCTTACTAGTTTCCAGAAGCTACTATACAATCTGGTGTGGTTGTACTTAATCTGTCCTTCAACAGCATGTTCCAAACACACTAGCTCCACTACCTGACGAGGACAGCAGATACATGGGAACATCACCTGCAAATTCCCCTCCAAGCTGCACACCGTCCTGACCACAGCAGGGTTCTTTTACTGTCGCTTGGTCAAAATCCAGGAAGTCCCTGCCTATCAACACTGCTGGTGTACCCACACCAGAAGGAAGGCAGAACAAAGACAGCTCACCACCACCTTCAAGGGCAAATAGAAGTGGAAAATAAATGGCAGTCGAGCCAATGATGCCCACATCCCATGAGCAAATATAAAAATAAATCCATTGGCTATTGCAAAGCAAACAAATTTTTACACAAAATCAACTAAGTCAATCACATACTGGAGCAAAATTTAAGCTACAACAATCATACCAGTAAGAGATCAAATTTGCGCTCACCGTTCTTACCTCTGCTGTGTGAGCAATGTCCCGATCTACTACTTCTGCATCAATAGCCATAAGGATTCGCAAGTAGAGATCAACTCCTCGTGGATTAAGGCCAACAACTGAGAGAATGTCAAAGAAGAACTTGGGCCACTCGGTAAGATACTCCACTAGAAAAAGCATAGCAAAGACCTGAGCTGCTTTGTTGCGGATAAAAGTCTTCTCTGGGTGTGGACTCACTGTCTGTGGAGGATAAAAGATAAATGTGGAAGGATTCAGTGTTTAAAAATGGTGTTTAAAACAGGTTTTAAAAGGGCAACAGGCCAAGGGTCTCTTTTCCATGTTGTATTATACTCTGATTGTATGACTTCCCTCCTTCACAATCTAGAGCATGTGGCAGGATTTGAAATATATTTTTAAAAAATCAGTTTACTTGAAGTCTATTCTTGGAGATCCTAATTTTGCAAAGTGGTAACAGAAACAACAGTACAATCAGAATCAGTCAGCATACCAAGTATTTTTTTTTCCCTTTGGGAACAATAAGAAGGCCATTCAGCCCATCGCTCTGGTGCCTGCTCTTAGAAAGCATTTCAAATTAGCCCCAACACCCACTTTTCTCCATATAATAAGCTTAACTGCTTGCCGGAACCAGAATCAATTTTGAAAATTCATGCATTCCTCGCCACATGCAAAGTTGAGGATTTTGTTTCGTGCAATAGTGACTGACAAGGGAGTAGTACAACTCACTTGAGCCTGAAGCCAAGTCATCATGGTCTGTCTAATAAGTTGATGTTGTGCCCCAGTCAGAGCAGCATACCTGCAAAGTTAAAAACAAATCATATTTTGTACATGACACTCGAGTAAAACATTTAAGTAGCTTGCAACGGGAGACTATATTGAAGCACCACAAAATGCACCACATTTTGAAAACATCAAACATTACACGAGTCAACATTTTACATGGGGATTTTGTTATTAAAGGTAAAAAGACTTGCATCTGTAAACTCACCCATTACTCATGATCCATGTACTTATTAGTTGACCCAGAACCAATCTCCTGTCACTGTCTCCCCACAACCAACTGGTCCCAATAGATCAAATGGCCCTTTGCAGTACGTGGGGATTTTTATTACAATGCTGTCCACATTTTGCTAATATCTGCAGGAGCTCTGTGCCCCTAACACCTCTGCGGATAATAAAGATTTAACGCAACCCTGAACATTTTTCAACAGGCCCCTCAAAGCCGTTTATTAGTGATAAAACACTTTTGAAGCACCATTATTACTCTACTACAGTAAATGCAGCAGTAACCTTGTGCACAAGGTCCCACAAACAGTAATGTGGTATTGACCATACAATCAGCTTTAGTTACACTACGGGCAAAATATTAGTTGGGTCACCAGCAATAATTCCCCTACTCTAAATAATCCCAGGGATTTGTTACTTACTGAGCTGCAGTTCAGTACCTCACCTGAAAGATGGCATCTTAGATACGCAGAACTCTTCCAAAGACAGTACATTTATCTTATCATGATATTTTATAAAAAATTATTTCACTATGTGTGCAATTGGCAACAGCCCTCAAAGCAGGCACTTGAGATTTCTGCTCCCACTTTTGTACCCTCAGAATAAAGTGAGTCTATCCAAAGGTATTGTCACACATACCCTATAAATCAACAAAAAAGTGTACTAAATACTTATAAAGGCAAAATAAACAGAAAAATATAGAAAACATAGGTGCCATCACATCTGTTTAGTTGGTAATCCTTTTGTTGCTATTAGAATATTTATACCTTCTAACGTAAAGGACCATGACTCTTTACTAAAACAACCCGTGGATTTACAAGATCATAATTGCTCTCAAAATTCAACATAATCAGAAACAGTAAACAAAAGATAGTCATTCAACAATGGTGATTCGGTCAACTCTCTGAAACAGCCATCACTTTGCCTCAATTGTCCTGTCCCTCAATCACAGCTCTGATTGTATTTTACTTGTGAGGCATATTATTCAGTGCCCAGTTTACTTGTGAGGATATTATTCAATATCCTTTTGAAAGTTACTGCAGCCAATACGCTTTCAAGCAGCGCATTCAAGATCAAACTTTGCACAGTTAAAATAAAAAAATTCCCGTCTTGTTCTCTTGGTCCAGGCACTTTTTCAGAATTATTTTAAATGTGTCCTCTGCTTACTAACACTGCTGTCGGTGGAAAATTCTTTTAATTTAATTTGTTAAAAACAGTCATAGGAACACAAATAGGAACAGTAGACCATTCAGCCCCTCAAACCTGCTCTATCATTTTGGTTATCTTCAACATCCAGAAATCTATTGATCTGTCTTCAATGTACTCAAAGTTGGAGCTTCCACAGAGACATTTTCCAAACTTTTTAAAAAGAGGCAGTAACGCAATGCGAGTGATGGCAGTGCAATTTCTCAATAGGGGGAGTTAGTAATTACAGATGAAAGGTTCCATTATTAATTCTTAAATACACAGTTAGAATGTATTTAAAAAACACAAGGTATACAGTAATGTAGAATAAAAGCCCACAGTTTTTGTGTACGTGGGGAATTGGGGAGTGGGGTGGTGGAGTGCATTCCTAGAGCACTGGTGAATGCAGCTCACACATCTGCAGTGCACACTTACGTCAGGAAGCAGCATTCCCCACACACCCCCCCGCTTAATCTTGAAAGCCGCAGATAAGAGATTAAATTTGTAACTGGTGAAAAGATATACAGTAAATATTGAACGGAAAGCAAACTCTCAAGTGATTGTTTCTTTACTATAGGTTCACAAGTTTAAAAAGATGAGAGAGTTGCGATTTTACTTTAAAATTGACACAGCCATTGCCAAAAAAAAAGCTACAAAAAGTAATTTTGATGGATGTTGCTCAGTTTCTGTATTACTTCTACACTAATCACATTCCTTCTTCTTTAGTGATATCAAGGCTGATCATGCAATTTCTGCATTATTCGCATCTGCTACGTATCACTGTAAAAAGCACTTGTGGTGTATTCTTGTACTAATTCATATCTGGGGACTATTTCTATAAAAATGTTTCCCAATAATTTACAAAGTAAGATCAATTTATGCAGAAACACATTTTAATTTGTAGTAATCGAACATTTCCACAGAGACAGACGTTGGCAAAGCTTGTGCTTATGAGGACAAATACAAGGAAGCCAAATTTCAATTACAACAATTTACAAGAGAAGAAAACAGGTGTTACCCTGTTTACCAGTCAGCTCACACAGGCTGAGGTAACAGAAAGGAGAACACAATAGTGAACTTTAGCTCTCTAGGTTCCTGGCAAATTCAGAAAGGTGCAATGCTTGAACATGTTCCTTTTGTTTGAGCAGGTCCCTGTGTGGGAATGCATCTCACTTCTTGCACGTATCAACATGCCACCTTACAAGTTTGACGGATTTATCTTCAACTGGTTGTTAGTTTAGCTATTGGCGCACTCAAGATTATTCAGTCAATGCTGCCCAATCACAAAATTATAATAGTAGACGTTTTGTTTAGGATATTTACTTGTGGAGGTGGACATGAACTGGGATTAAACTTTTCCTCCGCAGAAGCCATACTGGTGGAATATGCATGTTTATAATTAAAGTCACTGCAAGCAACTATTTATAAAGGCTGTGAAGATCAGGCTCCAGTTCAGTGTTTCACACCTTGGTGTTCTGAAACTGAACACAGGGTGACATATTCAGCTCTTACCTGAATTTAATTTGATGTTCCAATACTTGAATACAAAAAAACTTTACATGGTCATCACTGTGGACAAGAAAAACAATTGCAATTAGTTTAAAAAAAACAAAAAAATTTGCTAGCAATCCGAAACAAAAACAGAAATTGCTGGAAAAATCTCAGACAGAACTCAGAGTTAATGTTTCAGAACTGTTCTGAAGGGTCCCTGGACCTAAAACATTAATGCTGATTTCTCTTCACACATTCTGCATGACTTGATGAGATTTTTCAGCAATTTCTGTAACTGCAGTTAGTGGTTTTCTCGTTGAGATACAACACTAATTGTTCATAAACTTCACCCACCCCAAACTCAAAGAATGCATACTCCGTACTTTCCCACCCATTCATCTACCATGCCATTTAAGCCTCATAATCAGAAAGGAAAACTTCCTTCCACTACAATTTTGAGTAAAAATGCCTGTAAATTCCTACCTGTATACCCCCCGTGCTAAAGCTTCAGCACACACTTGCCATCCATTCTGAGAGACCTTCAGCTGTTCAAAATATGCCAATGCCTGGAGGATGGATTAAGAGAAAAATACAGTTTTAATCATTTCATCTGGGATTAAACAGAGAGATGCATCTTTAACCTTTCCTTTCCCCTGGTTTGCTTCACTGCTCGAGATGCAGAACTTCTGTGGGTTACAGATAAAGGCTCACTCCTAAGTGATCAATCATCGTCTGTGCAGCCAGACAGTAACTGTCAGCCAGCTATTTAACTGTGAAAGACATCACATCTGCAGCTGGAAGCACAGTGTACTGGGGCCAAATACAGGAAGGCAACAGTGTCCTGTCCAAGACACTAATCTGGCCCTGACAAATAATCAGGCCGAGGATCATCCTGTACATATGATTTAAAACAACACATAGTGCTTTTATCCATCAGATCACAGAGAAGCTCAGATGCTAATTTCTGATGGTGAGCAAAGCTATTTTCCTATAGGCTACACTTCAGCCCTTCCATTTCCCTGTGGACACAGCAGAAATAACAGAATGAGAGACTCAGCCATCATGCATTTACCTTCCAGAGAAAGTCATAAAACAAAGCATGTGGGATACCAAGCTTTATAAATAGAGCATACAAAAACAAGGAAGTTACATTAAACATAGATAAAACCTTACTTCAATGCCAGCTAGAGTACTGGGTCCTATTTGGAACGTAGCACTTTAGGATTTGGGGCAGTATGGTGGCACAGCGGTTAGTGCTGCTGCCTCACAGCGCCAGGGACCCGGATTTGATTCCGCCCTCGGGGTGACTGTGTGGAGTTTGCAAATTCTCCCCGTGTCTGTGTGGGTTTCCTCTGGGTACTCCGGTTTCCTCCCACAGTCCAAAGATGTTCAGGTTAGGTGGATTGGCCATGCTAAAGCTGCCCATAGTGTTCAGGGAGGTGTATATGAGGTGGATTATAGGGGGATGGGTCTGGGTGGGATGCAGAGGTTCAGTGTGGACTTGTTGGGCCGAAGGGCCTGTTTCCACACTGCAGGGATTTTGTGATTCTATGATGTCAAGAATGTGAATACAGAAAAGAGTGGGGCAAGACAGCGGATGGTATGAAGAGGAGCACTTAGTAATTGGAAGCAGCAATGTTGTGTTTCTTCCTGTTTTCGTTTGGCCATCACCATCTTTGATACAACAGCCCCCTAGCAATTTTGATGTCACAAGCACTGTAACTGCATGAGCAGGGAGTGTGCTCTCTTTGGAGTTGTCATCGCCACTGCATTTATGGTACACTTTACCATATTATTTGGGATACACCAAAGCACCTCACAATGAACTCTTTTCAAGTGCAGTCATTGTTGCAACGTAGACAAAGAAAATAGACATTTTGTATAACACACTGGAGCAAATTTTCACATGATTGATTCCAGGAACAAGGGGATTATTTTTGAGGAAAATTTGGACAGATTGGACCTGCAACCACTGGTGTTCAGAAGAATGTACGATCATCCTATTAAAATATAGGAAGTCCTGACGGGATTTGGTTGGCGTGGATGTTACAAAGGTATTTTTCCTTGTGGGAGATTGTAGAACTAGAGTCATAGTTTAATAATCAGGGGTCTCCAGTTAAGATTGCAATGAGGAGAATTCATGGGCCTGCTCCTTGCAAATACATATTGTCAAATAACCAGCTCACACATTTGAGGTGATGAGAGTCAAGAATACAAGCATCTCGTACATTTCAAACATCGAAAAAAGAGAAACCAGTCAATCTAGCTTATGCATGTCGTCAAATATGAGAGCAGCATCTAAGGTTTTCCTGATGTAGTTAAAATATACATATTTTAGCTATTCACAGAGTAAATAGGGAAAAACTGTTCCCATTGCAATCCACAGAACACTGACTTAAGGTGATTAGCAAAAGGAACAATGGCAACACGAAGGAACATCCTTTTGTGTTTCAAGCAAAGTCATTAGGATCTGAAATGCACAGAGAGAGTACAGTGGAAGCAGATTCAATTATTGCTTTCATAGAACACAGAACATTACAGCACAGTACAGGCCCTTCGGCCCTCGATGTTGTGCCGACCTGTCATACCGATCTCAAGCCCATCTAACCTATACTAATTCCATGTACGTCCATATGCTTGTCCAATGACGACTTAAATGTACCTAAAGATGGCGAATCTACTACCGTTGCAGGCAAAGCATTCCATTCCCTTACTACTCTCTGAGTAAAGAGACTACCTCTGACATCTGTCCTATATCTTTCACCCTTCAATTTAAAGCTATGCCCCCTCGTGCTCGCCGTCACCATCCTAGGAAAAAGTCTCTCCCTATCCACCCTATCTAACCCTCTGATTATTTTATATGTTTCAATTAAGTCATCTCTCAACCTTCTTCTCTCTAATGAAAACAGCCTCAAGTCCCTCAGCCTTTCCTCGTAAGACCGTCCCTCCATACCAGGCAACATCCTTGTAAATCACCTCTGCACCCTTTCCAAAGCTTCCACATCCTTCTTATAATGCGGTGACCAGAACTGTCCACAATACTCCAAGTGCGGCCGCACCAGAGTTTTGCACAGCTTCACCATAACCTCTTGGTTCTGGAAGTCGATCCCTCTATTAATAAAAGCTAAAACACTGTATGCCTTCTTAACAGCCCTGTCACCCTGGGTGGCAACTTTCAAGGATCTGTGTACATGGACATTGAGATCTCTCTGCTCATCTTCACTACTAAGAATCTTACCATTAGCCTAGTACTTTGCCTTCCAGCTACTCCTTGTATGAAGCAATCAGAGCTTCTTGGAACCAGCCTGCAACCTTCATAAATAGCAAAAGCTGTAACTCAGTTATTGTGCAATAGATTTACAACCAACAAAAAAGGATCTTGCAGTTAGAAGAGTTTAAAACTACTTTCGTGAACTTCGCAATTACAGTCACCAAAAAGACTCATGCAGCATGCCCCTTTCAAAAGGGAATTGGACAGTTACCTCAAAATAACATGTTTGCAAGGCTGCAAGGAAAAAGGCATGGAAGTAGGAGTTGGAAAGATGCCCTCGCAGGGAGCTGACACAAACACAATGAACCGAATGGCTTCTTTCTATGCTGAAACTGTTACGTTTTCATGCCATTACACTATCTTAGTAAAGAGTAGGACTGGTCACCTTAAAAAAAAAATGGTGTCATAGCGGTATCAAGGAGAATTCCTGATCCTTGAATCCATCAGCCAATTTAGTACCTGAGATTTTCATGGACTGAAGTGGTCACCAAAGTAGCCCTGACCCATTTAGAATGGCGAGCTTTCATGAAATAGATGTGAATGAGATTGAATACAGTCTGAGATGCAACTAACATTCTCCCAAAGACAATGAAAGTAGTCAGTCAGTTAGGACACCATGAGAAACCAGAAATTCTTCATCTGATTTGATTGATACCCTTATGAGAATCTTTACAATCATTCACGCCTCAGCAGGCATACTAACATGTTACTATTTTAAGGTCTCTTGGCAATCAAGAGGTGCAACTACAAATACAGAAATGAACACAGGTCAAAAAAGATTTTCTCTTTCCTTTTGAAAAGGAGGGAGATGCACAAACAGGAAAGAAGCAGAGAGTCAAGAACATACATGATAACTGCATTAACAGTCCAAGAAACCAATTAAATAACAGCAGTCTCTGGTTAAATCTTATCATCTCAAAGACACCAAAATAATGCTAAGCAGTATATTCCTTATCTTTGTGCACTGGACACCAAAGCCCTTTTAACTTTGTGTGCATTGCTACAAGACAGGACCCAGACAATAGCCCATAAGCCAAATGCATCCACAAACAAAACTGTCTCGCTCAAGAAAACCTTGCTCCAGTTGACAAACATTCGACTTACAAACAACTTACGAACATGATCATATACAGGGGTGCAATTTTAAAGACGTGACATACAACACCTTTCCTGTATTTACGAACAGCAGCTACACGTTGTCCAGCATCAAGTACAAACTGACTTGCAAATGATTCCAGAACAGAACCCGTTTGCAGGCTGGGGAGTGCTTATATTCATTGCTAACTGTTTATTCAATTTCACTATTATGGTTTCATGGAGTACATTCAAAATCAGAGATTGACAGATTTCTAGATAGTAAATGTACCAAGTGGTCTGGGAATGGGGCTGGAAAACAGCATTAAAATGATCGTAATGAATGATCATCATGAATGGCACAGCAGGCTCAAGATGCCAAGCTACTGTTCCTTTATTCTGACTATCCTATGGTCACCTATAGGTTTCATTAACATTCTGCATGTCTTGACAAAATATTAAAATCCCGTCTGGCAAACAAAACTGATCTTACAGTATTTTAGTTTAAATTGTTTAACTCACCCTCTGTCTGAAACTGGCATCTGCATTTGGGTTCAAACCCAAAAGTGCTTGTTCATCCATTGTTGCCAATTACCTATTCTTGAAGGTAGGTTTGCTCTCTTTCCATTTACAGACTTTCCTCATCTGTCAATAGCAATAACAAAAAAAATCAGATATTCAGACACACCAGTAACACAGAACACAGCAGAAACAATTTGCACTTTATTTTCCTACAGATTCTATTTGAGCAACGGTGCCCCTGCAGTAAAATTATCGCTAGCTGAAAACCTGTCAGTTACTGTGGCTTTGCTGCGACAGGATGCTGTTACAGTATATGATGCAATAACCTGATTTCCTGAGTCATGTGTATCCTCTGCTCCTACTCAAGCGAAGACAGAAAATCAAACCTAAAAGATGAAGCATCAGCAGTTCATATTTCTGCACAAGAGGAAAGCAGTGGACAGAGACAAGACAATGATAGTCTCCTTTTTATTCACGTCTGTCAGTATATCATTAGTACGTCATCAGCACTTGAAGATCAGTACATCAGTAATTAAAACATCCAATGCAGAATCTCTCACATACCATACAAACTCCCCGCTGCCTTGAATTTCTGAGTGAAGAAAGAACCAATCCATAAGTGTAACAAAGAGTATTATATACCTCTAAATCAGATTATTGAGTTGTAGAGCACAGAAACAGACCATTCAGTCCAACTTATCCACGCTGACCAGATGTCCTAAATTATTCTAGTCCCATTTGCCAGCATTTGGCCCATGTCCCACCAAACCCTTCCTATTCATTTACCCATCCAGATGCCTTTTAAATGTTGCAATTGTACCAGCCTCCAACACCTCTTCTGGCAGCTCATTCCATACACACACCACACTCTGAAAAAGTTGGCTCTTAGGTCCCTTTTAAATTTTTCCCCCCACCTTACACCTACGCCTTCTACTTCTGGACTCCCTTATCCTTGGGAAAAGACATGACTATTCACCCTATCCACGTCCCTCATGATTCCACAGACCTCTATAAAGGTCACACCTCCGCCAATGAGGCTCCAGGAAAACAGCCCCAGCTTATTCAGCCTCTCCCTGCAAACCTGGCAACATCCTTGTAAATCTTTTCTGCATTCTTTCAAGTTTATCAATATCTTCACTGTAGCAAGGAGACCAGAACTGCGTGCAGTATTCCAAAAGTGGCCTAATCGATATCCTGTACAGCTGCAAAATGACCTCCCAGCTCTTTTACTCAATGCGCTGACCAAAAAAAGCAAGTATACCAAACGCCTTCTTCACTTTCCTGTCTACCTATGACTCCAATTTCAAGGAACCACGAACATGCACTTCAAGGCCTTTTTGTTCGGCCACACTGCCCAAGACCTTACTAATAAATGTAGTAAGTCCTGCCCTGACTTGCCCTACCAAAACGTAGCACCTCACACATATCTAGATTAAACTCTACCTGTCACTCCGCAGCCTGTTGTATCAAGGTCCCTTTGTACTCTGAGCCAACCTTTTGTGCTGTCCACCACACCACCAATTTTGGTGTCATCTGCAAACTTACTAACTAAACCTCATTTTCACATCTAAATCGTTTATGTAAATGACAAAAAGCAGTGGACCCAGCACCAATCCCTGCAGCACACTCTGGTCATGGGCCTGCAGTCTGAAACAATCCTTCACCACCACCTTCCGTGTCTTGCTTTGGGAGGTGCAGACTATTCAGTCCACATGCCTGATCTGTGATAACAAGGTGTAGATTGATGAACACAGCAGGCCAAGCAGCAAAGGAGCAGGAAGGCTGACATTTCGGGCCTAGATCTGTCTTCAGAAATGGGGGGGGGGGGGGGGGGGGGGGGGGGCGGAGGTTCTAAAATAAATAGGGACAGAGGGGGAGACGGATCAAAGATGGAAGAGGAGAAGAAAGATGGAGAGGAGACAGACCAGTTAAAAAGATGGGGATGGAGCGAGTAACGGTGACCGTAGGTAGGGAGGAGACAGGTCAGTCCGGGAAGGACAGACAGGTCAAGAGGGCAGGATGAGGTTAATAGGTAGGAGATGGGGGTGGGGTTTGAGGTGGGACGAGGGGCAAGGTGGGAGGAAGAACAGGTTAGGGAGGCGGGGATGAGCTGGGCTGGTTTTGGGATGCGGGAGGGGGAGGGGGAGGGGGAGGTTTTGAAGATCGTCAGGTCCACGTTGATACCATTGGGCTGCAGGGTTCCCAAGCGGAATATGAGTTGCTGTTCCTGCAACCTTCGGGTGGCATCATTGTGGCACTGCAGGAAGCCCAGGATGGATGTGACATCTGCAGAATGCGAGGGGGAGTTGAAATGGTTCACGACAGGAAGGTGCAGTCGTTTAGCGCGAACCGACCGTGGGTGTTCTGCAAAGCAGTTCGCAAGCGTGATCCGTTTGCTTTGAATTCCACTTTACCATCTGTAATTTAGGAGGAGAGGCGGTCGTGGTGTGAGGAGGGAGGATGTATGACGGGGGGACAGGGGCTGCAGAAAACAGGGGAGGAAGGGAATCCAAGGTAATAAAATGTGAGGCTGGATGAACACAGCAGGCCCAGCAGCATCTCAGGAGCACAAAAGCTGACGTTTCGGGCCTAGACCCTTCATATGATGATAGGTCCGAAACGTCAGCTTTTGTGCTCCTGAGATGCTGCTTGGCCTGCTGTGTTCATCCAGCCTCACATTTTATT
Organism: Stegostoma tigrinum; assembly: GCF_030684315.1. NCBI lineage: Eukaryota > Metazoa > Chordata > Chondrichthyes > Orectolobiformes > Stegostomatidae > Stegostoma > Stegostoma tigrinum. Next base: position 52,101,896 of record NC_081371.1, read on the forward strand.
ATCTTGGAATCTCCAGCATCTGCAGTTCCCATTATCTCTGAGGAAGGGAATCAAAGAGGATAACTAATGGAGGGAGAAAGAAGTGGAGAGCATGGAGCGGGGGGAGGTTAAGGAATAGGGGAGTTTACACGAGATAGGGAAAATGGAAGAAAAGGAGAGGGGTCAGGGTGAAAGAGATTGGAATGAGGAGGGTTACACATAGAACAGTACAGTAGAGCACAGGACCAGGAACTTCGGCCCACTAACACTGTGCCATCTATGATGCCACTCTAAACTAATCGCTTCTACCTGCACATGGTCCGTGTCCCTCCAGTCAGTGACAAGATGGGAGGCGGGAGTTTATTGGGGGGGCCGGGGGGGGATGAGGGTTGGGACTGGGAGGGGACACACGGAGATGAGCCTGGGCCTATCGCCCAGGTCGGGGCGGACAGGGAGCGGGAAGTCGCGGCAAGTGGTGACTCCTTTACCTTCCCCCACCTCGCTCCACGGAGCCGGCGCCACCGCCTCGCGGCTTCAACTCCACCGGAAGTACGGGGCAAGAGCTCAGGTCATGACTCCCGGAACTAATGCTTTAAAAAAAAACAATTTGCCTAAAAGAACTTGTCTAAATTATATTTTACATATTTGTATTGCAAATGCAATTGATTTGAAGCTGATTGGCGTTTTTCTCACCACAAAACATGAAGCTGTATGAGAGCGTAGACCGGATTGGTGCAAACAGTGATTCGGTTGATAATGGGTTTGCAGCTTTTTCTGCACAACACTAAATTCCGTTTGATCCATTGGAACGGTTTAGACTTTAAAATATTGTAACTTTCATTTTCTAAACACTTTGTATTCCTTCTCTTTTATTTAGTTAATCATAACGGATCTTTTCCGTAATCCTGACCAATCAGCTGCATCGTTACACAAGCATATCCAATCATCTGGGGAGCTGGGACAATTGAACCAATCCATAACAACGTGGCGCGCCCCACCCCTGTTGTCTTCTTGCCACGAGTGCGTTGGGGGGGCGTCTAAACCAATCATCTGTAGTTCTGCCGCGGCGAATCCAATCGTCTGCGGGGATTGAGGGGCATCATATCCAATCATATGCCAGAAAACTGGAAGGGGGTGTGGGATCTGTATCGTCATTTCCGGCGGCTGGCGACGTGAGGGCGCAAGACGGGCGGTCAGTGACGTAACGTCCTCTTCTCGGTGGCAGGCGATCGAGCGGCGACATGAAGGCATCGGGCGTCGTAGGTTGAGGGAATGGGAGAGGGAACCCTGGGCGGTGGCGGCGGTTCATTCCTTCGGGGCCCCGAACGATTGTAACCCGTGTGTAACTGGGGAGCGGCCAGGGAGAGGGGATTGTCGCGGACCGGTTCTGTGAAGTGGGAATGTTAATCTGTGTCTCTTCAACATGGCCGCCATGGCCTGGGAGGGATGGAGCCATGTGTTGCTGGCCCTGGGAGGAGGGAGTGGATCTCAGTGCTGCAGCCAGGACCAGCTTCACACTAACCTTCAGTACAAGCGGGAGGGGATAGCTGCATGTTCATTTTGCTCCATTCGCGGGATGGCTCTGCCGGTTGAGCCAGCGTGTATCGCTCAGAGTGCCGTTAAGAATCAACGTGTGGGCCAGGCCGGGTCTGAATGGCAATTGCTTTACCTCTAGGACAGTAGTGAACCGGATGGGCTTTTCCAGTAATTGTCGTTGCACTCGTTATGTAGAGTTCTATCATTTTTTTAAAACAAAAAATTCAGTTCAAATTCCACCATTTTCCACGGAGGAGTCCCCCAAACGGTTATGTAGATCTCAGCATAAATAGTCTCTGGAGTAGATTAGCCTCGCCTAACCTGATGCAGTATTGCAGAACATTGCACTATGTACAGCATATTGCACGCACACTGCACGCAATAGCAGTATATGTAGCATTGCAGTCCATGGAATAGTTTGTCTGCATAATTATAGCTTATACAACATGGTAGTTCGCACAACATTAGTGTAGGCAGCATTGCCATGCATGTCATTTCAATGTGCATACTGTTTCAAGATTTACAGTATTACATGCACATAACCTTATGTACAATTTTTTAAAACTGTGCCAAGTTCAGTTCTCCACACGTGCAGCCAGTGAGACACATTCTGATTAAAGTTGCCTTTTTAAAACTTGAGTAAAAACAAATGTGGAACTTTAGCTCTTTGTCTCCACACAGATGCTACCTAGCCTAAGGTTTTTTATTCTGATATCCAACATCAATATTCTTTTCAATTATGTGAATCAAGTAACAAGCTGATGATATATACACATAATTTTCGTGTTCAGCGTGCTGGGGAATGCTAGTGGGTCAAGGCTGTATTTGGAGAGAGAAACAGAGTTAAGTTTCAGCTGGTTACAAGTTTCATGGAGAGGATCATCCATCTGAACCTTGAACTGGTTATTGAAAAAGGGAGGAACCCAGTAGATCTGGCAGAAAGAAATTAGAGCTCATGTTCCAGGACTGTGATTAAACATCTAGTTTCTCTCTTCAACTGATAGTAACTACTTCCGGCCATGTGGTCTTTTCCATTTTTAAACTTCTATATTCCAGCAGTGTTGTTTGGTTGGTGAAGGTAGAAAATTCTACATTCACCATCAAAAAATACTGATGGAACAAAGGTGCAATGAAAATAAGATTGCACTATTATGCCTCTTTAGTGCAGTTTACTTTTTGGTATTGCACACAAAACCCAAGAGTCATTATGTTTCACTTGTTAATGCCTTTTTTATAGTGTGCAGAAATAAACAGTACCTTGTCGCCTTTTGAAACCATCTGTGTTTCACAAAGTGAAATTGAAGGTACTACATGTGTTTGTCCTGGGGATATGTGGTGTGTTTGTTATGAGTGGTATTTTAACCTGTATTTTTCACAATTCAGCTTAAGGAGTACAAGGTGATTGGGCGGCGCCTGCCCTCACCAAAAGAGCCCAGCCCTCCACTCTATCGGATGCGCATTTTTGCTCCAAATCCTATTGTTGCCAAGTCTCGATTCTGGTACTTTGTTTCGATGCTGAAGAAGCTGAAGAAGTCTGCTGGTGAAATTGTCTATTGTGGACTGGTAACTTCTTTAGTTTTCTTTGTTTAAAAGTGCATATGTTTAGCTAATTGATATTCTTGCTTTTCAATCTCTCAAATGTCCCAGCTTCAGGTTTTACTCCAGTTTTGGACATCCAGCAGTCCAAAAGCCAAAACAGCCAAGTATTTTCCAGGAACAAAAACAAAGTTGCTAGAAAAGCTCAGCAGGTCCGGCGGCATCTGTGAACGCAAAAAGAGTTAATATTTTGGGTCCAGCGACCTTCAGCGTTTGCATCATTTTGGTTCATATTCAGGAAATATTGCTCTTTATGACCAGCTTTTACTTGATTTGGATTTACAAATCACAGAATGCATTTTTAAAACTGAATGCTGGCAGATAGTCTTGGAACTTCCTGTGAATTGCAAATTTTATCTGTTCGGTTTTACCAATCATGGACTAAAGGGATTCTACCTCGCAGCTCTTTTGGTAGTAAGTTCAAGACCTCACCACTGAAAAACATTCTCTTCAGTTCCTCTTCACACTATCAGTTGCTTTGTCTATAACTTTTGGTACTGACCTCTCCGTCATGGGAATTGCATCATTCCTATCCACTCATTTAAGACACTAAATTTTTGTAATTGGCTAATCTCCCCTTGGCCTGCTCTCCTTTAAAAATACCCACTCCAGCAATTTTTTTTTCAGCTGCAACTGCCATGTAATTGTTCTCTCTACCCCCTAGTAGATCACATCTTTGCAATGTTGTACTTTCCAAGACACTGTGTGCAGTGCTCTATCTATGGATGTACTAACTATTAAACCTTTCAAGCAATATCCACCCCTCTCTCCTTGAATTGGCTAGAGGAGATTAGCCTGTATGCATCATTATCCATTGTTTGGAGATTATTTGACAAGATACCACCTCAGGGTTAGCACTGAAAGAGCATTGAATAACAGACAGTAAAGGAGGGAAATGGGTCATTAGAATGATCTTTGTGAATAACCCAGTCGAGTCCACATATGTGCCATGCAGGATGTTAGAACACAAGATTGGGTGTTTGGATAACATAGCTATTGATTGTGGCTTGGTTAACAGGCAGAAAACAGCCCAAAAAAACGCAGCCAATGATGGGATAACAAGGTGTAGAGCTGGATGAACACAGGCCAGCAGCAGCAGAGGAGCAGGAGGCAGATGTCCTGCTCCTCTGATGCTGCTAGGCCTGATGTGTTCATCCAGCTCTGCACCTTGTTATCTCAGATTACCCAGCATCTGCAGTTCCCACTATCTCTCCCAGCCAATGATGGTATAGCTACCATGAGGGGAAGTGCTGGGGCCATGGCTATTTGCAGTCTATACCAATGAGATAACAGTTACCTGAGGAAGCCGAGTTTGCTAAGTTACGTAGGAAATTAGACAGGACAGGATGGATATAGACCAAGTGGATGGGCTAGAAAATGGCAGACAGAATATAATGTGGGAAAGTATGTGGTTATCCAACTTGGAAGGAAGCAAAGTTACTGAAATAATGTGAAACCATACGTAGTATATTGCAGAGATAATGGGAACTGCAGATGCTGGAGATTCCAAGATAATAAAATGTGAGGCTGGATGAACACAGCAGGCCAAGCAGCATCTCAGGAGCACAAAAGCTGACGTTTCGGGCCTAGACCCTTCATCAGAGAGGGGGATGGGGGGAGGGAACTGGAATAAATAGGGAGAGAGGGGGAGGCGGACCGAAGATGGAGAGTAAAGAAGATAGGTGGAGAGAGTGTAGGTGGGGAGGTAGGGAGGGGATAGGTCAGTCCAGGGAAGACGGACAGGTCAAGGAGGTGGGATGAGGTTCGTAGGTAGCTGGGGGTGCGGCTTGCTTCCTCCCACCCCAAGCCGCACCCCCAGCTACCTACGAACCTCATCCCACCTCCTTGACCTGTCCGTCTTCCCTGGACTGACCTATCCCCTCCCTACCTCCCCACCTACACCCTCTCCACCTATCTTCTTTACTCTCCATCTTCGGTCCGCCTCCCCCTCTCTCCCTATTTATTCCAGTTCCCTCCCCCCATCTCCCTCTCTGATGAAGGGTCTAGGCCCGAAACGTCAGCTTTTGTGCTCCTGAGATGCTGCTTGGCCTGCTGTGTTCATCCAGCCTCACATTTTATTATCGTAGTATATTGCATACACTTTTGGATCTTTACTGAGGAAGAATATCCTTGGTTTAGAAGGGTTCATTCAAATGAATGAATCCTAGGTCATGGGGTTTCTATATGTGGAGACATTCAGTAGACTGGAACAAAGTGTCTTGGTATTTTGAAAACGTGGTGATATAATTGAAAAGCCATTTTGTAGTGAACAGATGTTGGGAAGGTAACAAAGTGTGGGGCTGAATGAACACAGCAGGCCAAGCAGCATCTTTGGAGCACAAAAGCTGATGTTTCGGGCCTAGACCCTTCATCAGAAAAGGCGGGGGGTGGGGAGAGGATTCTGAAATAAATAGGGAGAGACGGGGAGGTGGACCAAAGATGGATAGAGGAGAAGATAGGTAGGGAGGAGATTGGTCAGTCCAGGGAGGAGGGACAAGTCAAGGGGGCAGGATGAAGTTAGTAGGTAGGAAATGGAGGTGTGGCTCAAGGTGGGAGGAGGGGATAGATGAGAAGAAGAACAAGTTAGGGAGGCGGGGACGAGCTGGGCTGGTTTTGGGATGCAGTCGGGGGAGGGGAGATTTTGAAGCTGGTGAAATTCACATTGATACCATTGGGCTGCAGGGTTCCTAGGCGGAATATGAGTTGCTGTTCCTGCAACCTACGGGTGGCATCATTATGGCACTGCAGGAGGCCCAGGATGGACATGTCTCAGGAATGGCAGGGGGAGTTGAAATGGTTCGCGACTGGGAGATGCAGTTGTTTACTGCGGACTGAGCATAGGTGTTCTGCAGAGCAGTTGCCAAGCCTCGGCTTGGCCTCCCCCAATGTAGAGGAAGCCACACTGGGTACAGCGGATGCAGTATACCACATTGGCGGATGTGCAGGTGAACATCTTGATGTGGAAAGTCATCTTGGGGCCTGGGATGGGGGTGAGGGAAGAGGTGTGGGGGCAAGTGTAGCACTTCCTGCGGTTGCAGGGGAAAGTGCCAGGTGTGGTGGGGTTGGAGGTGAGTGTGGACAGGACAAGGGAGTCGCGGAGAGAGTGGTCTCTCTGGAAGGCAGACAAGGGTGGGATTGGAAAAATGTCTTTGGTGGGGTTGGATTGTAGATGGTGGAAGTGTCGCAGGACGTTGCGTTGTATCTGGAGATTGGTGCGTGGTATGTGAGGACTTGGGATTCTCTTTTGGTGGTTATTGCGGAGGCGGGTGTGAGGGATGAGGTGCGGGAGACACTGTTGATGGCCCCTTCGACCACTGCGGGGAAAGTTGTGGTCCTTGAAGAATGAGGACGTCTGGGATGTGAGGGAGTGGAATGCCTCATCCTGGGAGCAGATGTGGCGGAGGCAAAGTTATATTAGGAAGGCGTTTTCACTGGCTAGAGGAATCTGGAAGCATTGGGTCAAAAATCTCAGAATGAGGGGCTACCCATTTATAGCTGTAATGAGCAAAATTCCTTAGAATGGTTGTGGTAAAGCTTTGGCATTTGGACGGTTGACAAGTGTGTTCAAGACAGATTTGGTGTATTTTTATGTTGTAGGAATATGGGAATACTGCAGGAAATTGGAATTGAGTGATCAGACATGAATGGGATGGGAGGGCTAAATGACCAATTCTTCATCTCTACTCTCGCCAATAAGGAATGCTGTGAAAAACACACCTCATAATTCCTCAAAACCAGTCCACTATAAGGCAAGCGCCAGGAGTGTGAGGGAATGATCTCTCCTTCCCTGGGTGAGAGTAGCACCAGTGCCACTGAAGAAACGCAATGCTGCCCATCCCTAAAATAAGTTGGATGAAGAGGTTTTCTTGATTTGCACCCCATCCCCACTCTTGACAACCCGTCTATCTGTTACTAATAGTATCAGAGATAATGGGAACTGCAGATGCTGGAGATTCCAAGATAATAAAGTGTGTAGCTGGATGAACACAGCAGGCCAAGCAGCATCTCAGGAGCACAAAAGCTGACGTTTCGGGCCTAGACCCTTCATCAGAGAGGGGGATGGGGGGAGGGAACTGGAATAAATAGGGAGAGAGGGGGAGGCGGACCGAAGATGGAGACCTATCTTCTTTACTCTCCATCTTCGGTCCGCCTCCCCCTCTCTCCCTATTTATTCCAGTTCCCTCCCCCCATCCCCCTTTCTGATGAAGGGTCTAGGCCCGAAACGTCAGCTTTTGTGCTCCCGAGATGCTGCTTGGCTTGCTGTGTTCATCCAGCCTCACATTTTATTATCTGTTACTAATGTGTTGTGGCAGCTGTTTGCACCATCTACAAGATGCTCTGTGGGCATTCACAAGGTTCCTTAGTACCCTCCAAAAAGATGAACTCCTCCACCTGGAAGGATGTAGGCAGCAAATACATGGAGCTGCCATCACCTGCAAGTTTCTCTCCAAGCCACTTGCCTTCTTGGCTTGGAACTGCATTGTGTTCCGTCGGTGTTGCTAGGTCAAAATCCTGAAAGTTCACAGCTTTGTGGCCGTAGATACTCCTCATGGGTTGCAGCAGTTCAAGGTGGCTCACCACTGCCATCTAGAGGGCTTTTGGGGTGTGCAATAAATACTGGTCCAGCCAGCAAGCCCATATCCCAAGATTGAATTTTTAAGTATCTGCTGTTCTGAATCTTTGGATAATCACAGAATCCACACTGGAAGTATGCCATTCAGCCCATCGAGTCCAGATCAATCTAACTCCTAACCAATCCCTGCATTTGGCAGCCTAGACACTGAGGCAATTTAGCATCACCAATTCACCTAGCCTGCACATCTTTGGCCTATGGGAGGAAACCAGAGGAAACCCACACTCAGTCAAGGCTGGAATCGAACCAGAGTCCCTGGCGTTATGAGGCAGCAGAGCTAGCCACCGTGCTGCCCTAAAGTAGGTAGTAACACTTGCAATTATCCAGTCCTCTGGCAGCAGGACAATTACAAGATTGTGTCCTCTGCCTGCACAATTTCCATCCTTTCTTACCTAGTAACATCAGATCTGATTCCAGCCTATGTTTCCTCTTTAGACGGCAAGAGATAAAATTTGATTGTGTTCAAATTCATGAGGTGTCTAGAAAAACAGACGGAGAAACTGTTCCCAATGCTGGAAACATTGAAAACCAGAGAACACCAATTTATAGGGAATGGCAAAACAAACAAAAGGTGAAGAGATTAAAAAAATTTATTCACAAACAACGGGTGATTAGTATCTAAAATGCACCCAAGAGTACTGGAGGCAGATTCACCATGGCTTAAGACAGAACTATGATAATATGTCAAAGTATCTGTAGAACTACAGGAAAAACGACTTGGCACTCAAAGAGCCTGTAGTTTTGATGGTCATAGAACTGCATTCTAGTGTTTTAAGATTAGCCTGCTTGTCTAGTGTATAGCTCATTTCATTTGATCTTGACTGACAGTTTCTGTTACTCAGAATGCAGGCGTAGGGGTAGGTCATTTGGGCTTTTGAGCTGGCCCTGCTACTCAATATGATTGTGGCTGGGCTGTTCAACTCTGTGCCCTATTCCCAGTTTTTCTCTGTATTCTTTGATCCTTTAGTCATAAGAACTATATCTAAATATCTGAAAGTTCCCAGTGTTTTGGCCTCAACAGTTTCCTGTGGCAGAGAACTGCTCAGGCTAATCACACTTGGGTGAAGAAATTTCTCCTCATCTCTATCCTAAAAGGCCTGCCCCCTTTCCTTGGACTGTGATCCCTGGTTCTGAACTGCCTGGTGATTGTTAGCATCCGTCTTGCATCTACTATGTTTAGTTCTGGTACAACTTTACAGGATTTACCACCCACCACCCCACCTTGTTCTTTTGTGGCAAATATAGGATTCAGACTCTCCCTACACAATAGATCAGCTACCCCAGATTTGCTGCCATACCTAGTCACTCCCAAATCAGTATGAAAATAATGAATTTAGTTTGGCACTTCAGCTCATCTAAACAATCAAAATCTTTGTGCAGGCTAGAATTCTCTTGCTCGCTAGACATGTGGCCAATTTTTATATCATCTGCAGACTGCTTATGGCCTTGCATTTAAACCCTGTCATTAAAATATATAAGAAATGACTCCTGCAAGCGTTTTCCTTCTAAGAAGGAAATAAAGTGCATACTTTTACCCTCAGTTGTTTTAACACCCTTCCTCTTGCATTGGCCGCCTTCTGTATGTACACTCTTTGTGAATAATATACTTTTCCCTGTCTGAATTATGCCTTCTGTCACAGCCTTGAAATGGGAGTTTATATTATTTCCTGATTTTATGCAGTTAAAGTTCCTAAAGTATTCACTACTTTTCATCATTAATGTAAATGATTCAATTTGAGTGTAAATTAGTATGTTTGCTGGCACAAAAATTAGTGGTGTAGTGTACAGCGAAGAACGGTACCCTGATCAGATGGGCCAGTGAGCCAAGGAGTGGCAGATGGAGTTTAATTTAGATAAGTGTGAGGTTTTGCATTTTGGGAAGGCAAACCAGGGTGGGACTTCTACCGTTCATGGTAGGGTACTGGGGAATGTTGCTGAACAAGAGACCTAGGGATGCGGGTGCATAGTTTCTTCCAAATTGAGTCACAGGGAGACTGGGTAGTGAAGGTGGTATTTGGCGCACTTGTCTTCATTGGTCATAACATTGAGCATGAGAGTTGGGAGGTTATGTTGCACCTGTACAGGACATTGGTTAGGCCACATCTCGGATAGTGTTCAATTCTGAACTGTTAGAGGAATGAAGTTGTTAAACTTGAAAGGGTTCAGAAAAAATTTACAAGGAAAGTACCAGTGTTGGAGGGTTTGAGCGATAGGGAGAAGCCGAATAGGCTGGGGCTATCTTCCCTGGAGCATTGGAGCTTTATAACTTCATGAGGGTCATGGATAGCGTGAATAGTCAGTCATTTTCCCAGAGTAGCGGAGTCCAATACTAGAGGACATAGGTTTAAGGTGCAAGGGGAAAGATTTAAAAAGGACCTGAAGGGCAACTTTTTCACGCAGAGGTGGTGTCTGTATGGGATGAGCTGCCAGAAGAAATGGTAGAGGTGGGTATAATTACAGCATTTAAAAGTCATTGAGATGAGTATATGAATAAGAAGGGTTTAGAGGCATATGGGCTGTTTCTGTGCTATACAACTCTGACTCTGCTGCTTTCCCTCAGTGTTGCAATGGCCTTGAGTTTGGAGCTAATTTGGAAATATTTTCGCCCTCTTTTGCCATCACTATGACTTTTATTCCAATTTAAAAATTATTTCAAATGTGTTAAGAGCATGTCTCAAATCTTTGGGATATGTCTGAGACTATGTCTAATTCCGATTCAAATAGTTTCTAAACTGAACCATTTGCCTAAAGTTAAATCAAAATCAACGTCAGACTGCGGATAGATGTGTTTTGACAACTCTAGTGAAGTATTCTGAACCATATCCCCAAAACTAGGAGAAGTGTGGTTGCAGTGATTTGTCTTTAATTTGACAGATCTGAGAGAGACATTTTGTATTGAACCTTACTAATTGGCATGTTTAATTGTTACAGGTTTTTGAGAAATCACCAGTAAAAGTGAAGAACTTTGGTATTTGGCTACGCTATGACTCTCGCAGTGGAACCCATAACATGTACAGGGAGTACAGAGACCTGACCACTGCTGGTGCTGTCACCCAGTGCTGTGAGTAATTTTGTTAATATGTGCAATAAGATCTAGGTTCTGTCAAAATGCAATAATGTGGAGTACAGGCATTAAAGTTCCAGCAGGCTGTTGCTACATTTAATCGCTTTACCTGCCTCTCCATCTGAAAGCAGGTCCAACTCTCAATACACTGACCTCCAGGTAAGGTCCTGAATCCTTCCCATCTGTAACTGACCCCACCTGCCAAAGGAATCAGTTGTTATGACAGCATACACTGCATTATCAACTATAGATAATTATAGGAAAGGTTTTGATTGTCTTTTCATGACTTACAACTGCATGGGAACTTCCAGGCCATTCAGTGCCCTTCAGTGTGTCAGAGGTTTGCAGGTTGGTATTCACCCAGTTTATTTACATTACAAATGCACCTTCTTTGCCGTCAAATCCTCAAATGGGAAATGGATCTGCAGCTTCTGCCTCAAAGGAAGGATGCTTTTCTATGACTGGAGGTCATTTATAGATATCCAGTTGCTTTAAAACATTTGATTACTTACTCAGATAGTGCTTCATGAATATATTCAGGGTAGCTGATGCTACTTAATGCAAGGGCATATTGGATTGCATTGCACAAGATTTATTTTCCATTCTGAAGAACGGTCACCAGACCAGAAATGTTAACTCTGCGTTCTCTCCACAGATGATGCCAGACCTGCTGAGTTTTTCCAGCTCCTGCAGTTCTAGTATTTCTTTTCACCAATACCCTACTTTTTAAAAAATGAGGCGAAAACACATCTCTGGTCCAGACATCCTTGTGTAGATCAGAATACCCAGACTGTTACCATAAGCTGTTTGCCATATTTTTGTTAGTGATGGGTACATGCCCAATGTGGTCACTACAGAATTACTTTGATTTGAGGGGTCAGTCACTTGGTGCTAACTGCTTGTTCAATCTTACTCTTCTGTGTCCTAGTCGGCTTTGACATTGTCTAATGTATATTTGTTATTTTTGAATGCAACTTTGCCCATGATGTTTGAAATTTATGGTCCTGGTGTTTTTTAAAATCATTATGGGCATCAATGACTGTCAGTATTTATTGTCCACCCTAGTTATCTTTGGGATGGTGGAGAGCTGCCTTTGAGATACTGCAGTCTAGTTTCATCCGCAAAGCTGTAGGGGAGGGAGTTGTGTGGCTTTGACCTGGTGACACTGAAAGAACAGTGACCTAGTCCCAAGACAAGGTGATGAGTGGCTTGGAGGCAAAATTGCAGGCGATAGGGTTCCCATGTATCTGTACCCTTTGTTCTTCTAGATGGTAGTGGTCATGGGTTTTGAACATTCTGTCTGAGGGGCCTTGATGAATTTCCACCATGTATCTTGTAGTTAGTACACATTGCTGTTACTGTATGTTGGTGCTTGTGGATGTAGTGCCAGTCAAGTAGGTTGTTTTGTTCTGGATGGTATCAACCTTGTGTTGTTGGAACGCACTCATCCAGGCGTGTGGAGGCTGTTCCATCATACTTCTGACTTATGCCTCGTCATTGAAGGACAGGCTTTGGGGAATTGGCACGTTAATGCCGTTGAATGTCATTGCCCAACACTTTGGTGAGAGATGTCTGAAACCTTTAAAGGGATGAAACATGGGAACAATATTAAAATGAGGACCTCCTTAGTAACTACAACTGCTTGAAAAGAACACTTTTTTTAAAAAAAAATCACATGGCTTTCAGGTATGAAGGAATACATGGAGACTGGCTGTTTAAATTTCAGCCAGTTTCATAAGTTACTGGAACAAAATCTTGTACATGTGGATCTTGAGTATTATTTCATTTTTTTTGCTTTCTTACGCATTCTTTATTTTCAATTCTTTGCAGACCGTGACATGGGAGCCCGCCATCGTGCTCGTGCTCACTCCATTCAAATCATGAAAGTAGAGGAGATTGCATCAAGCAAATGTCGTCGACCTGCTATTAAGCAGTTCCATGTAAGTATTAATTAATTATGTCGGTGTCCTAATTCAGAAATTTGAGTCTTCTGCTTATGAATTTTGATTTGATCCTATCCTATATGTTTGACTATTTTCCAGAATTCCAAGATCAAGTTCCCTCTGCCGCACAGAATCCTGCGTCAACAGCACAAACCACGTTTCACCACCAAGAGACCAAACACTTTCTTCTAAAATGTATTGAGTTTTGGAGCTGCACTAAAATAAAAAGTCTTACCGACAGCTTCTGGCTCCTGCTGTCTCCTTGAGCAGTAAATCTTATTTGTATGTTTAGATTTTCTATCTCATCATTAATATTAGACATTGCAAATGCAGAAATGATGCTCTGGAGAGTCCAAAATCAAGTCCAAAATGTTGTAGTCTAACGATACATGGTAGGTCATTTAGGACTGAGATGAAGGGAAATTTCTTGACCCAGACAGAGTTGAGTCAGTGGAATTCTGTCGGAATGTTTTCAAGGGGGAGTTAGATATAGATTTTGAGGCTGAAAGATGTGGAAGAAAACAGGAATGGTACGGAGTTGAATGATTAGTATATCGTATTGAATGGCAGAGCAAGCTTGATGGACTTAATTGCCAGCTGCTCCTCTTGTTTTATGACCATAGAATTTCTGGACATTAATACATTCTTTAACTTAAAAATACCCACTACCTTTTAATCACTGGAGATTGGCAGTAGATATAAAGGGAGACCCCATACACTTTTCTACAAGCACAACAATGGTGAAAGTGTAATAGGAGGAGGAGTGGTCTGATTAATGACCAAAATGAGAATTTGCACATCAAGGCAGGGCTGAGGTGCTAATGAAGGTTTTGCATCTGTCTAAATCTGAGGTAGGTACTGCCCAGGTTATGATAAAAGAGAAAACAGTCACTACGAGGGTTTAAAGTTGATGAGGTAGTGGATAGCCTGTTGGTGCTTAAAGCTGTCCTGACACCAGGACCAGATGAGATCCATCCAAGGACTTTGAAGGAGTGAGTGGAAATTAGAGGCACTAGCAACAATTTTTTTTAATCTTCCCTGGATTTGGGAATGGTGTGGAGGACAGGAAAATTTTGACCGTTTCACTCTATCAAACAGTTATTAAAGGGGAGTCTAGTAATTACTAATGAATTAATTCAACAATGTGGTGGGGAAACTTTGAGAGTTAATTACTTGGGATAGAATTAATAGTTGTGGAAATATTTATCTTGGTTATTAAGAGCACGGACTGATTATGGGGAAATTGTGTGCATCTAATTTGATTGAGTTTTTTGAAAAGCTAAGAATGTTAATGAGAAGCCGTTGTATTCCCTAGAGAATCTAGATTTTACATGTGCAGGGAGCAAATTCAAAGACGACAGAACTTAGTAGAATTATTAACTGGGACACAAAAGGATTTTAAGTTGGTGGGATGGTAGAAGAAATTCACTGCCAGAAAAGAGTGATTTACTGTGAAATGAACATAGAACAATTTAGAGTACAATTCCAAAGGGGTGTGCGGTGCAAGAGACATCTGGATGTATATGTTGGTAAATAGCAGGGCAGGTAGAGTTATTAATAAAGCATACAGTATTCCCCTGTACATTATTTTTTAGCACAACTAAGGCATTTGAGAGCATCAGAGGTTTATTTGAACGGGAATAACATGCAGGGAAATAAATGCTTAATTAACATACAGTATTCAAGGCTTCATAAATAAAGGCACAGATATAAGAGCAGGGAGAATACAGCTCTGAAGGAGGGTCCTGACCTGAAATGTCAACTTGCCGCTGTGTTCCTCCAGCAGCTCCGTAGTGTGTTGTCTCTGACTCCAGAGTCTGCAGTTCTTGCTATTTCTAAGAGCAGGGAACTGCTGGAGTATCATGTCCAGTTCTGGGTGCTACATTATATGAAGGATGGAAATGTGTTGAAAAGTATACACGAGGTTTATGAGAATGGTTCCAAAGATGAGACACTTCAATTACAAAGGAAGATCAGAGAAATTGGTAGAGCAGGAAGGCTGACATTTCAGGCCTAGACCCTTCTTATGCTGCTTAGCTTACTGTGCTCATCCAGTTCATCCAGCTCTATACCTCGTTATCTCAGATTCTCCTAGCATCTGCAGTTCCTGCTATATTGGAGAAATTGGAGCTGTTTTGCTTGGACAGAGAAGGCAAAGAAGTTCTAAAAATCTTAAGGGGTTAGATCAAAATAGATTGAGAGAAACTGCTACTGCCTGTAAAATTGAGCACACCGTTTGGAATATCTTGCATAAGAAGCAAATCCAAAGTGAGGCAAAAGTTTTGTTTTTTCTCCCCCCCTTTTAACTGAGGAAATTCTAATCTCCTGTTCCCCCCACAGCGTGTGCATCATGTGTGTGAGAGAAAGTGTAGGAGTCAGTAAATACAAAGTGAGACAATTTTTATTACACATTCCTCCAGGAAAACATCCAGGCAAGCTTTGTTTTGCATAGTGAGTGGTTTGAGTCTGGAATGCACAGCATAGAAGTACAGCTTAACCAAGGCTTTTAAGAAAGCATCAGAGATTTACTTGGACAGAAATGATGTGAAGGGGAAAAGCAAGTTGGCTCTGACTAAGTTATGACAATGGACGCAGCAAAGAGGAACTGTAGGTTCTCCAAGATCCTAGATATTTCACAAAAGCTGCCAAGCTGTTTTTCTTTCACAATGTGTGAGAGTTTATCATTCCCAGTTTGCTTAAATATTACAAGCTTGATCGATTGCCTTAAATTGGTTTTAAGCTAGTTTTACCATTTAAAATGATCATAGCTAAACTAAAGCAACTAATTTTCCTGTCCTAATCTCGCACCTCTTATTTTGATTCTTAGTTGGAACAGTTAAAACAATAATGCTATTTGAGCTAAAATAAGATGGCTAGGACACTATCAAGAAAACTATCAGTCACGTTGGCAGTAGGCCACATAGATATTAGGTCAGGGACCAAACGTTTGATTAAAATGGGGTTAAGGAAATGGTTTTAGAGGGAATTCAAGAGCTTAGCATCCAGGCAGCTGTTAAAATTGGGACGTAGGAGGCTGTGGCTCGCTGCAGTACAGAGCCATGAGGAGGCAGAAGTCTTATGAGCTGGTTTGGAGTCAAAAGGAGTGTTGGGGGGACAGACAGAAAAGTGGAATTGCGACTACCACTGGATCAACCACAGTTTTATGGAATGGCAGGGCAGGTTGGAAAAGTCATACAGCCTATTCATAGACCAGGTTTCAGTGAGTGACAGAGAGGGAATCTGAACACAATTTTAAATTTGAAATGACTGCTGTGGATTCCGATGTAGAACACTGAGCATAGGATGGTAGGCGATCCCAAATTGATTGGGGTTAAAATGGAGGTGAGGGCATCCTGGATAAGCTGAGATTTCCAGAGGCGTTCAAATACAAATCTGCACACACAGCCAATGAAATACATGGCTCCTGAAATAAACATAAAAGCTTGCTCTGCCCATTGCCATTGAGTACAGAAGTATACTCAAAAAACAGTTGTTTCACATGCACAGCACAAATTAAAATGGCAGCAGCTGAAATTATTCCCATGTTTTCAGTATTCCCCTCTCAATCAAGAATCATGGGATATGGACATTGCTGGCTGGGCCAGCGTTTATTGCCCTTCCCTAGCTGTCCTTGAGAACGTGATAGTGGTGCCTTCCTGAACCACTGTAGTCCATGCAGCAGTTCAAGAAGGCACCTTTCTTTGAAATTATATGTCAAAATAAATCTAGATGCTCCCTTTTGTATTGAAATCATCTGCAAACACAAGCTCACAATTGCTGGCATTGACAAAAATGATTCTGTTTTAATTTGCACATTATTGAGACGGCAGAGCAGACAATTCACTGATGAAAATCAACTGATTTCTTCTCTGGCCCTGTGTTTACCACAGGCTGTTGTTTCATTCACTTGTGGGCCAACATTATTGCCTGTCCCTTGTTGCCCTTGAGAAGGTGGAGGCGAGCTGCCTTCTCAAACTGCTGCAGTCCATTTGCTGTAGGTATGCTATAATGTTGTTAGAGAGAGAATTCCAGGATTTTGACTCAGCAACACTGAAGGAATGGCAATGTATTTCAAAGACAGGAAGACGAGTGGATTACAAGGGAATGTGCAGGTGATGGTGTTCGCATGTATCTGCTGCCCTTGTCCTTCTAGATGGAAGTTGGAAGGTACATTACTCAAGTGTTGTAGACTGATATCTACCGCACATCTTTAATGCCTGCAGGGCACTGACTGATTTTGCCTAATTCCAAAGTTTCCCTGACACCAACCTGTCGTTGGATATATAATTAGGGTCTTGGAAAGTTGCTCTCTGGTTGATGTGTTACAGAAGACTTTAAAAATGAGGACATTAGCAAGGTGTTTTCCATGAATGGCAGAATTTAATCCCTCACCAATTGTTATTTCTGGTGTGTGAAACCATTTCACAACATCCCGTCCTCATGGGTACAAAGTACCTTTTTACTCATTTATTTTGACAGGGTGATGTTCTTCGGGAGAAGTTCTGACAAATGACAAAGATTACTCATCTTATGAACAATTTGCTTATCCTATGTGCTCCTCACATTTTCTCAGGTAGAAACAGCTGGTGAAGTCTCAGAGTCTGGGTTACCTCTTTAATGGGTTGAGTGAAGGGATACCACACTGTCTTGATGGAAGGAGTTAGCTATTCCATTGCCCATTCTGTTGAAAGCTTTACACTTGAAACATTGACTTATCAGCTCACTTTTCTGATATGAAGTGGTTCCTACATATTCTGTTCTTGCATTTTGTTATCAATCGCTTGAGCTGCTCTTCTGTGATCTGGTGACCTTGCAGGCTCTTCTTAAGAAAAAGCATCCTCAATAAAGAAAAAGTCTTCTGGTGGGAAGGTTATGTTTAAGCCATTGTTGCTCCCACACCCCCCACCCCATCATCATTGTTGTTTATCTTAAATAATATAATTTTGTATAAATTACCTGGTTTGCCACTCAGGTAGAGGCTGAGATGTTTGCTGCTACTGACCCTCACATCAGCTCTGTTCTGAAATCTCCCCAAGCAAAACACAATCTAAGACTATCAACTTGATTATTGTACATTTCCATGTTGTCATTCTGTGAAACAGTGTTGAAGAAATGATATGCCATTTAAAAGTGGAGCAATATTTTGTTAAAATATACATAATACTTTGGAGGAGCTCTTGTGCTGCCGTGCATAGAGTCACCCACCTAAACTAGAAACTCTGCATTCAAATCCCATCCTAGGACCTGATGGCCAAATAAGATGCATTCATTTCACAGCCAAATAGCTGATTTTTCAACCTGCAGATCTTTCCAACACAGTATTATCGGCCAGAGAGAGAGAGAGAGGGCAGCTTCTGATTAGCCAAGTGACCACGGGTTGGAAGTTTGGACCCTCCACCGACACTGCCCACAGTTTCAAACAACAACATGCAAATTGCAGCTCAAGCTCCCTGAGTGCACTGCAACGCACATTCACACACAATCTGTTCTCTTCTGATCCAGTGATCTAGCTCTTCAGAGAAAATTTTAACACATTAGTACCATCAAAAAAATTTGGAGAAACTCAGGAGGACTAGCAGCATCTGTGGAGACGGGAACAGTTAACGTTTTGAATCTGATCTGGCACTTCTTCAGCTGCCACTCGGTGCTGCACTGAAGTTTCAGCTTTGATGCTTGTGATCAGGCCTCGGAGTGATACTTGAATTCATAGGATACCGAAGAGGGGGAAATGAGTGTACAACTGAAATGAACCACAGTTGACATTAATTTAGTTCCATAACTGCTTTTCAAATACAGTCTTTTTTTGACTGCTGCTTGGCCTGCTGTGTTCATTCAGCTTCACACTTTGTTATATTGGATTCTCCAGCATCTGCAGTTCCCATTATCACTGCAGCGGAGATTCAGTGGGTGGACGAGGTGAAATTAAACAGCTAATCAAGAAAGGTAAATCCATATCAAACATTTTTCACTCACTGTAAAAGGTGAAGTTGCTATAGTCTTAACAGGCATTCGGGCTGCTCTTGACTGGTAATAGTTTAACCTGAGGGTTAGAACACCTCAGACAAGGCCATTTATCCTCGTGATAACCTCAGTGTGAGAACTAAACCCAAACCTTGGGGGTCTCAGCTATCCTGACAGCTGAGCTACCTGCCCCTGATCGGGTAACGAACCCCAGCAGCGGTGATGAGAGCGCAGAATCCTCGCCCCAAGTGACCAGGGAAAGGTTCTGGCGGAGTAATAAACGAATAGGGTTTCGAAGAAGGGTGACTGGACTCGAAACTTTCTCTCACCACGAATGATGCCAAACCTGCTGAGCTTCTCCAGCAAATTGCTTTATTTGAATGGATGGGGTGGGCGGTCAGGGGAGTGAGTGATAGGCGCTTCCAGCCATTGTGACGTAACAGAGGGCGGGGGGGGGGTCCCCGGGTGAGCGCGCGCCTGACTCAAGTAACAATTCGAGAAATTGGCAACAAATGCAAGTAGCAATTTCAGCCAGAAAGCGTCTCCCCCCCCCCCCCCCCCCGCGCCTTCCCTGCTCTCCTTATACTCCTATTGAACCGAGGAACTAGTCCCCTAAATAACATTTCCTCCCCCCTCCCCGCCTTCCATGGCGAGGAGTGAGCTGGACATATTCCCCTCCAAGCGGCACGACAAGCTCGATTTCTTCCTGAAGAGACACTTGGAGGAGAGCGTTTTCAACAAGATCCGAATGTACGAGGCGTGCATCGTGGTGTCGGAGAGGAAGAACAAGAAAGCCTTCGAGTATGTCATTCTGACCGACGAGTGCATCTACTTGACGCAGAACCCACCCAAGACCATCCACGAGGCGGTGCATCTCAATGATGTGGTTGCAATCGAGCTGGTGAGCCTGCCTGTCACTATTGATTTTTGACTTTTTTTAAAAAAAAATCCACTTTTAGTTTGCTGTCTTATTTTGACGGCGGTCTTTATAAGTCTGATTTCGGAACTTTTTGTGGCAAGTTTCCCCTTGTTTTACTGTGGCTTCTGGGCGTTTTGACCATTTTGCAATCGTTAGTAAATTGGAAGACTTAGCTGTTGATGTTAAAATATACTGCAAGGCACCCGGGACCATGTTAAATTATACTCTTTGAGAACAGTGCGTAACCACAGAGCTTTGTTACCTATTGAAGCCCCCTGAGCTGTATTGCCACTGTGCACACGAAACCGTTTGCAGGGACGAATGGGACATTAACGTACAGAAGTGGAGTCAGTGTACTAACGTTAAAAGAGAGTTTAAACAATGAAGAAATCATGAAAGTAAATTTCAGCCGGAAATATAACGTGACTTATTTCCATAAATGCTTACAACTTTTAAACATACAGAATCGTTACAGCGCAGGAGACGGCCATTCGGCCCACAGTGCCTGTGTTAGTTCTTCGAAGGAGCAATTCCAGACTCCCAATATCTTTCTTTCTTTTGCAATACCTCGACTGAACCTGCTCCTATCCCAGTCAGTGCTTTGCAGACCCTAAAAACATATTGGAGGTGAAATAGTTTTCCCTCAACGTTTTTGTTTCTTTTACTAACAGTATCCGTTTTCTTCATATTCTCAATCCTTTCACGAGTGGGAATGTTTTCTTTCTATTTGCTCTGTCCAGACCACTCATGGTTTTGACTGCTTCAATCAGATTTCCCCCTTAACTTTCTAACCTCTGGAACTACTCTGGTAAACCTGTACTGCACTCCCTGCAATATTTTCATGTCGTGGGGTGCCCAGAACTGGATGCAGTGCTCCTGCTGAGGCTGCGCTCATCTTGTGTGTTGTGCATACAGGTAGTACCCGGGTAGCAAACAGGTTCCGATCCTGTGCCCACTCGCAAGATGATTTGTACGCCAGTTGGATCACACTGCAGGACAATATAAAGCAGCCGTTCGTAGGTCCAGGAAATGTTCATATGTCGAATATTTAAAATTACACCCCTGTGTGGGATCGAGTTTGTAAGTACAAGTTTTCTTAAGTTGGACGTTCATAAATTGGGAACCCCTTGTAAGTTCAACATAATCTACTTTATAGCCCTACAAATAAAGCCCCCGATACTTTGCTTTCTTGACTGCTCTCGAAACTTGTCCTGCCACCTGTAATGACTTACAATATGTGCACTCATGTCTCTCTGTTTCTGCAACCCATGAGATTAACACCATCTATTTTATGCTGTCTTTCCATGTTCTTCCTACCCAAACATATCAGCTCATACTTCTCTGAATTGAACATTCTGCCATCTATCTGCCCGTTCTATCAACTTGCCTATATCTTTTGGAGATTTTACAATGTGCACCATTGCTCCCAAGTTTTGTATTATCTGCAAATTTTGAAACAGTTCCCTGTACTGTCTGATTAATAAGTTTGCAGATGACACTAAGATTGGTGGAGTAGCAGATAGTGAAGGGGACTGTCAGAGAATGCAGCAGAATATAGATAGCCTGGAGAGTTGGGCGGAGAAATGGCAGATGGAGTTCAATCCAGGAAAATGTGAGGTGATGCATTCTGGAAGATCCAAATCAAGAGCAAACTATATAGTAAATGGAAAAGCCCAGGGGAAAACTGATGTACAGAGAGATCTGGGTGTTTAGGACCACTGTACTCTGAAGCTGGCAACGCAGGTGGATAGAGTGGTCAAGAAGGCATACGGCATGCCTTCATTCAGCGGACAGGGTATCGAGTACAAGAGTTGGCAGGTCACATTGCAGTTGTATAGGACTTCGGTTCGACCACATTTGGAATACTGCATATGGTTCTGGTCGCCACGTTACCAAACGGATATAGATGCTTTGGAGGGGGTGCAGAGGAGGTTTGCCAGGATGTTGCCTGGTATGGAACATAGAACATTACAGCACAGTACAGGTCCTTCGGTCCTCGATGTTGTGCCGACCTGTCATACCGATCTCAAGCCCATCTAACCTACACTATTCCATGTACGTCCATATGCTTATCCAATGACGACTTAAATGTACCTAAAGTTGGCGAATCTACTACCGTTGCAGGCAAAGCGTTCCATTCCCTTACTACTCTCTGAGTAAAGAAACTACCTCTGACATCTGTCCTATATCTTTCACCTCTCAATTTAAAGCCCCCTCGTGCTTGCTGTCACCATCCTAGGAAAAAGGCTCTCCCTATCCAACCTATCTAACCCTCTGATTATTTTATATGTTTCAATTAAGTCACCTCTCAACCTTCTTCTGTCTAATGAAAACAGCCTCAAGTCCCTCAGCCTTTCCTTGTAAGACCTTCCCTCCATACCAGGCAACATCCTTATAAATCTCCTCTGCCACCTTTCCAAAGCTTCCACATCCTTCTTATAATGCGGTGACCAGAACTGTACACAATACTCCAAGTGCGGCCGCACCAGAGTTTTGTACAGCTTCACCGTAACCTCTTGGTTCTGGAACTCGATCCCTCTATTAATAAAAGCTAAAACACTGTATGCCTTCTTAACAGCCCTGTCAACCTGGGTGACAACTTTCAATGATCTGTGTACATGGACACCGAGATCTCTCTGCTCATCTACACTACTAAGAATCTTACCATTAGCCCTGTACTTTGCCTTCCGGTTACTCCTACCAAAGTGCATCACCTCACACTTGTCTGCATTAAACTCCATTTGCCACCTCTCAGCCCAGCTCTGCAGCTTATCTATGTCTCTCTGCAACCTACAGCATCCTTCGTCACTATCCACAACTCCACCGACCTTAGTGTCGTCTGCAAATTTACTAACCCATCCTTCTACGCCCTCATCCAGGTCATTTATAAAAATGACAAACAGCAATGGACCCAACACCGACCCTTGCGGTACACCACTAGTAACTGGTCTCCAGGCTGAACATTTCCCATCAACTACCACCCTCTGTCTTCTTTCAGCAAGCCAATTTCTGATCCAAACTGCTATATCTCCCACAATTCCATTCCTCCGCATGTTGTATAATAGCCTATTGTGGGGAACCTTATCGAACGCCTTGCTGAAATCCATATACACCACATCAACCGGTTTACTCTCATGGAGGGCGCTAGCTATGAAGAGAGGTTGAGTAGATGAGGATTATTTCTATTAGAAAGACAGAGGTTGACGGGGGACCTGATTGAGATCTACAAAATCACGCGAGGTATGGATAGGGTCGATGGCAAGAAGCTTTTTCCCCAGAGTGGGGGACTCAATTACTAAGGGTCACAATTTCAAGGTGAGAAGGGAAAAGTTTAAGCGAGATATGCGTGGAAAGTTCTTTACTTAGAGGGTGGTGGTTGCCTAGAACACGTTGCCAGCGGAGGTGGTAGAGGCAGGCACGATAGTGTCATTTTAAGATGTATCTAGACAGATACATGAATGGGTAGGGAGCAGCGGGATACAGATCCTTGGAAAATAGGCAAAGGTTTAGATGGAAGATCTGGATCAGCACAGGCTTGGAGGGCCGAAGGGCCTGTTCCCATGCTGTAATTTTCTTTGTTCTTGTTCTAGGGTGAGACACCTCGCTGATAACTTCCATGTTCCTGTGAAAGACTAATATCATGTACAATGTAGGTTGTATCATAATATTTTAATACTGTAGCCAACTGCTGGCTATCTGAAATAAAAACAGAAAATGCTAGAAATTCACAGCAGGTCATGCAGCAACTGTGGTGAGAGAGAGTTCGTCAAGGTCATCACCTCAAAACGTAAATCTGTTTCTCTCATCACAGGTGCTGCATTTTTAGCACATTCTATTATAGTGAATCCATTTCACTGTTCACCTGAATCTTACAGCACTGCAGAGTCCTTTCAGCAATGTGTCTGTGCTAGCTCATTTTTGATATCCTACTTTGAAGTTGATTATTTCTCCTGCTCAAGATTAACTAAACCCCACTTATAAAAGTGAATCACTGGGTCCACTGCTGACAGTCAGTAGCAGCAATGTGTATCATTTACAAGATGCATTGGAGAGCTTCACGATGCGGGTATTACTGGCTGTGCCAGCATTTATTTCCTACAGGTAACTGCCTTGGAAAAAGCAGCTTCACCATGGCTTAGACAGCACATTCCAGACCTGTGATAACTTCCAACTAGAAGGACAAGGGCAGCAGATGCATGGGAACACCACCACCTGTAAGTTCACTCAGCATCCTGATTTGGAAATAGATCACTGTTCCTTCATTGTCACTGGGTCATTAACCTGAAACTCTGGCCCTGACGACATTGCCAGTTACCAATATCAAATGGTCTGTAGCTCTTTAAGAAGGCAGCTCATCACTACTTTTTCCAAGGCAGTTACATGTAGAAAATAAAAGCTGGCCCAACCAGTAATACCCACATCCCATGCATGAATGAAAAAGAGAATAATTTTAAATATAAATTTTATGAAGTTGTTCTGTAAAATTTCATCAGATTTCTTTTGTTTCTGGTGACGTTTGTGAAAGACTTACTGACCTATGAATTTTTATCTGTATGTACAAGGTTAATATCTGCTTGTTTCTAGTTAATGAACTGAGTGCCGTTTTTGGGAAACAGAAATGTAATCCTGTTTGACATTCAGAGAAACTTTAATAAACAGCTCAGCTCTGACTTAAAACAAAAGCATAATTAATGGACTAAATTTGTTTTCTGTTTATTTATGGAGACTATTTGTTGCTACTTTGTTGGATTATTAACATACGTTCATAATTGCCTCATAATTGGTTTTAATATTCCTGGGTTGGAAACGGTTGTGGATTTCACACTGAAGACAATGCAAAAGTGGAACATATTCCTCCAAAAGTATACCGAACCAAGAGTGATTTTTAAGACTGAGTGATAATAGCACCATCTTATAAAAATTCTGATTGTGGTGTATTTTGTACATCACTAATTGTAATTGAGATTAAACAATTTGATTTTATGGAAGGAAAAGGCTGCGTTATGAACAGCAGATGGTTTTGGCTGTCACACTCTGACCATTTATTAATATTTCAGAAGTAAATTAACGAAGGGAAGAATTCATTTTAGGGTAGCTGCATGAAGGCCTTTAAGGTTATGAGGAAGGCCTGTATGGTAGAAAAGATGTTTCCACTTGGGGGAACTGAAAGGTGGTCATTAATAAATCCAACAGGACTAGGAGATGTGGCCAGCAATGGGGACTATCAAATAAACTCACAAAACAAAGTCACAGGATGATGTACAGATGGGGGTTAGATAGAGTGATTCGAGGAAGGGCTTAAGCCCCACCATGGACAGGACGGCAGAATGCCCTGTTTTTATGCTGTTAACACTACATACATAACATGATGGGAACATTTATTTCCCTAACTGCCCTGGAAGTTAGTCTGTGGTGATTATGTTCACAGTGGAGGTTGCTGGGAGACACTGGCGTAATTTGAATTTGAAGTCAGTTTATTTAATCAGACAGACAGGCTAGTCTTTCACTCTGAGAAGACAACTGCCGGTAATCCAGCTGGGGTTTGTGATAAAACGGCAGCTTTTGTGTTTTGATTTATTTTCTGGAGCTGGCCCAGAAGTTACCACTTTTAGTTTTTGATGTAGCACCGTTCGCTAACTCATAATGTCTCAAGCTGTTCTACACTGAAGTACATCTGAGATGTAATCACTGCAATAACATCGGAAATATGGCAGCCAATTTTATGATAGCACAGTCCACAAAGACACACTTGGTAATAGACCAGAGATAATTGGAACTGCAGATGCCAGAGAATCTGAGATAACAAAGTGTGGAGCTGGATGAACACAGCAGGCATCTGCGCTCCTAAGATGCTGCTTGGTAGTAGACCAGGAAAGCTTGTTTTTTACTTCTGTCAATTGAGGAATAAATATTGGCCAGAAATCTGGGGATAACAGTCCTGCTCTTCTTCCTCATACTATCGTGGGATTGTTTATCTCCACTTGGGAAGGGAAATGGGATTTGGTTTAACATCTTGCCAGAAAGCGACAGCATCAGAAAGCTGGCGTTAGGGTTTCTGGATGTCTGTGTAACTTACATTCAGGAGCATGAGAAGTGATCTCTCTCTGCACCCTACCTGCAATCTAAACTAAAAGCTTATTATTTCAATGAATAGCATTGCTGCATGTGTAGCACACTGAGATAGTTTGGTGCCATTTATTTGTTTAAATGACGCATTTAGCTGTTTCAAAATTGTCATGAGTCAAAACCCCTAAGTATTCTAGAATTCCAAAATGTGTTTTTTAAAAGAAGACCGAAACGGCCAGGAATGGCTGTGGATGTATATTAAATGGCAGTCTGGAGAGAGACCCATGGAATGTTGCACCTAAAAATGCAGTGGGAATGTCAAGCTGCTTCAAAGAGGCAAATCAAAGCTAGATTGGACTGTGATTGCTTGCGACTACAAAGATGACAAGGGGGTGGTGACCCGCTCCTGCGCTCCAAAGCAGGCTGAAACCCTGTGGATCATAACTGCAGATGCATTTTGTGTTTTTTCCTTTGAAGAATGTACAAGGACAGCAGTTAAAAAGCCAGATACAACTCTGCTGAAAGTCTCCTGTGAGATAGTGGGACTAAGGAAGCTGTGTCTTCCAGCTGGATTTGAGCGTGTTCATGCTGCAATGGTCACAGTCAAAGGACTATCCTCTGATCACCCCAGCATTGCAGGTAAAGGGGTTCTTTCACTGTGAGTGCTAGAAGTCAGCTAGCTGGCAAATCAGACAAAAGTCAGACCCTCTGACCCTGAAATCAGCCATGGTTGAAAGAAATCAGAACAACAGAATCTCAACAAAGACTCAGAAACTTGAAAATTGACTGTTCAACTGCCAATGTCAATGCTGCTGGTAATCTCCACTACAACTGCCAGAGTTCGACTGTTCACTGCTCACAAACAATTCAGAGACTGCTCTGTATTTCATTTACCTTTTATCTTTTTTTACATGCCTTTTCTTTCTCGTCTGCGCTATGTTACAAATTATTCTTGCATTTGGTAATAAATTCAGTCTTTATTCATTCATGAAATTCTGGTTAAACTGGCTTCTGGTAAAACATTAGTTCAATTGGGAATGGAAGAAAGATATTCCCCAAGGGATGGGATACATTTTTAAATTCACGTTACCGAAATCGCTCAAGGGGTGAGTGAAGAAAGCATGGAAGCTAGTTCATCCCCTTCCTGGAATTTGAACGATTTGGGCTTCTGGAACCAGAAGGGAGCCTTACCTAGGGCCTGGGTTTAACACAACGTACAAAATGACAATTATCTCTACGCTGAGCACAGGAATTATGGATCAATTACCAAAGATTTTTGCTGCAATTATGCTATTGTATAAACGTTTATTAACAAATAGTGGAAACACGTATTCTGTATTTTGTGAAGGTCTTTCTTTTAAAAAAAACCCGAGAGCCCTTTCACTAAACATGTCCATTTTGAATAATTGATACAAGATCTGCTTGTTTACAGTTACTGTGAGTGGCAATAAAATTTTAAGACATGACTTGAAGATCCTAAGATTGCTACATTGATGCTCAAAAAGAAAATGTGTGGAAGCAAAGAAAGATTGCATTTAAATAGCGAACTATATCTTGAGAAGTTTTACAGCCACATTTTTACAGGAAACACAGTAGCCAATTTGCACTGAGCAAGCCCCCACAAAACAATAATATGCCAATGATCAAGTAATCCTTTTTTTTTAAATTTTATAATGTTGACTAAGAAATAAATATTGACCAGCACACAAGAGAGAACTTCCCTGCTTTCTACAGAATAGCACCTGGGACCTTTGAGATTGATTTGAGTGGCAGCAAAGGGGCCGTGGATTAATGTCCTCTCTGAAAGATAGCATGCTGATGTTCTGCAGCAACTACACTGCAATGTTAATCCTGATCTTTGTGCTCAAGTTTCTGGCATGGGATTTGAACCTCAAACCTCATGACTTGGATGTAGGTGTGTTACCAAGTGACCCAGAGACCAGGATGCCAAGTTAAGCTGGGGTCAGGTAGGCCTGGAGCTGAGGGTAGAGTCGAGAGGAAGCTACCACAATACAAGTTGCTTACAGAGTCAGAGTTAGACAGCATGGAAACAGAGCCTTTGGTCCAACTTGTCCATGACGACCAAATATTCCAAATAAATCCAGTCCAATTCACCAGCATTTGGTCCGTATCCCTCTAATCCCTTCTTCTTCATGTACCAATCCAAATGCCTTTCACATTCTGTTATTCTACCAGCTTCCATCACTTCCTCTGGCAGCTCATTCCACATACGCACCACCCTCTGTGTGGAAAAAGTTTCCCCTCAGGTCCGTTTTTAATCTTGCCCCTCTCTCTTTAAGCCTATACCCTCCAGTTTTGGACTCCCCTAGACTGGGAGAAAGACTTTCACTATTCACCCTATCCAAGCCCCTGATGATTTTATAAACCTCTATAGGGTCACCCCTCGGCCTCCGATGCTCCAGGGAAAATAGTCCCAGTCTATTCAGCCTCTCCCTATAGCTCAAACCCTCCAACCCTGGCAGCATCCTTGTAAATGTTTTCTCAACCCTTTCAAGTTTCACAACATCTTTCCTACGGAATTGTATGCGTTATTCTAACAGTGGTCTAATTAATGTCCTGTATAGCCGCAACGTGACCTCCCAACTCCTATACTCAGTGCTATGATTAATGAAGGCAAGCATACCAAACGCCTTCTTCGCTACCCTTATGTTTACACCTTCATACTCTGTTGAAATGGAAATTGGTGCTAAGAGCTGTTGCTGAGTGCCTAAGAGAGCTCCTGTGTTCATGTCAAGATAAGCACTTATCAAATGCACTTCAAGTGAAATAACCAGCAAACGGCCAGTGGTTCACAGTCTGGCGATGGATTTTAATTGGTGTTTGCTGAAAACGAAAGCGTTTCCTTTTACCAGTCTATTGGTGGGGAAAGTAAGAACAAAGTATGATGAGGATGCTCTGTTTCTATTTCAAGCTTAATTTATTCCCACTCGCACATAATTACTGCTTTATGTTTGCTGTCCCCACCCTCTGATATGTTGATCAGCAGAAAAGGTCATGTAAATCCAGTCTTAACCAATTATTCACTTTCATTTCTTTCCTATATCAGTCTATGGTCACATTTCCAACATTTCAAAGATTAACAGAAATAGCTGTAATGGCTTAAATATCATTTTGATATAATAGTGCACAGCAATCAGTAACATTGAAAGAAACAACATTGACCTGCAGAAACACTTAACTATGCTCAGTTTCTTTTCTAAAATGTGTATATATATTTGCAAACGTTATTTTGTTGGTGAACAGTAATCAAAAATATAACATTCCTCATGAAGGTAAATACAAATCTCCTGTACATGAGGAAAGATATGTGACCTGATCCCTGAAGATAGCTAAACAGCTGGACCCCAGGATTGAGGATGACCTGTTCCCTGCTCATGGGTTCTGAGAGAGCTGGCAAGTCCAACATACAATCTGCAGCCTCTGCCATGCAGGTGGTGCATGGAGGTACAGTACAGTGAATGAGTTGTCTGGAGGTTCATGCCCTGATAGAACATGCCAGATGGAACTCTGTGCGAGCACAGTGTGTGGTTCTGGTCACCACATGAGGGAGCTAGGACAAGAGGGCATAGCCTCAAGATTAGAGTGAGCAGATTTAGGACTAAATTGAGAAGGAATTTCTTCACCCAGAGGGTTGTTAATCTATGGAATTACTTGCCCAGTGAAGTAATTGATGCTACTTAGTAAATGTTTTTAAAGCTAAGATAGATATTTTTTGAGCAATAAAGGAATTAAGGGATACGGTGAGAGCGTGGGTAAGTGGATCTGAGTCCACGGAAAGATCAGCCATAATCTTATTGAATGGTGGAGCAGGCTCGAAGGGCCAGACAGCCTACTCCTGCTCCTAGTTCTTATATTCTTATGAAATCTGTAGGTGCACTGGTGGGGGTACAGAGGAGATTTATATCGATGTGTAGAGCTGGATGAACACAGCAGGCCAAGCAGCATCAGAGGAGCAGGAAGGCTGACGTTTCGTGTCTAGACCCAAAACATCAGCCTTCCTGCTCCTCTGATGCTGCTTGGCCTGCTGTGTTCATCCAGCTCTACACCTTGGTATCTTAGATTCTCCAGCATCGGCAGTTCTTACTATCTCTGTAATGGATTTATATCGATGTTGCCTGGAGTGAACAAGTTTTGTTCTGAGGACAGTTTGGTGTTTTCCTTAGGCAGATGGAAGGAGATAAAGTTACAAGGGGTCTGAGGTCAGGAGCACTCAATTCCCAAATCAAGCAACAGTGATGTGAGGAAATATTTTGACACACTGTATACATGGGCTGTGGCATACATTCCTAGAAATGTAGTAGAGGGACGTTCAATTGGTACATGCAAGAGCGTACAGGATGATTATTTTAATAGACATGATGTGCAGTGATTAAGGGGAAAAGGCAAGGGATGAGCTCTAGGTAATATACAGGCATGACGGGCCGAAGGGATCCTGCCTACATTGGAACAATTGATGATGAGTGGTTAAATAAAAATTATCTTCTTAATTCTTTCAATACCAATTTTTTCAGTACCAGTTCTTTTCTGTATTCTAACTGTGTTGTAAGAATGAAGTGTGTTTTATTAAAGCCTAGCAGTGGACCAATTAATCGCATCTAGAACACAGCACCTTACACTTGCCTTTAAATAAATATAAAAGAATAAAGAACAATACAGCACAAGAACAGACCAAAAACAGAAGTTGCCAGAAAAGCTCAGCAAGTCTGGCAGCATCTGTGAAGAAAATAATCAGAGTTAAAGTTTCAAGTCCGGAGACCCTTCCCCAGAACTGATGGTAGCTGGGGAAAAAGTCGGTTTATATGCAGAAGAAAGGGAGTAGGGAGTAAACAATAGGATAGAGCCTAAAGAGAGAGAGGAAAACAGTTGTACAGACAAAAGAGTTGATAACAATCAGGTTGAGAGGGTGAATAGTTGTTAATGGGGACTGTCAGTGACTAACAATAGGCAGGGTGTAATGGCAGGCTATGCGATAACAAGGCCTGGTGAGTGGATTAGGGGCTTGGGACATTGGACAGATTGGGCTCTAAAATTGTTGAACTCAATATTGAGTCTGGGGGGCTGTATGGTCCCCTCAGCGGGAAATGAGAGAAGAAATTCCTTTGCATCTCCATTCTAAATGAGTGTCCCCTTGTTCTGTAATTAAGTCCCATAGTTCAAGATTCTCCCACTAATAGAAACATTTTCTCAATAACCACATTGTCAAACTCCTTATTCTGAGATTGTCCCCTGGTTCGACAGTAACCAACTCAGGGAAATTCCCTATCTTTGCCCACCAATTCATGCTGTATAAGAATTTTGTAAATTTCAGTGAGATCATCTTGAACCTTTGTAGGACACCCACAGTAGTGTTTGGGAGTTCCGTGATTTTGACCCAGCAACCGTAAAGGTATAGTTCCCAGGTGGGATGTGTGGCTGGGAGGGGAGTTTACAAGGGGTGGTATTCCTACGTATCTTCTGCTTTTGCCCCTGTACACTGCTGCCATTGTGCTATGGTGGTGGAGGGAGTGAATGTTGAAGATGTTAGATGTGTTGCTGTCCCGGATGGTGTCAAGTTAGCTGAATGTTGTTGAAGCTGCACCCATCCAGGCATGTGGGGAGTATTCCATCACACAGAGTTTCAGGAATCAGGAGGCCAGTTACTCATCACTGAATTCTCAGCCTCTGACCTGTTATTATGGCCACAGTATTTATACGGATGGACTGATTAAGCTCTGGTCCATGGTAATGTCCAAGATCTCAACAGTGGAGGATTCAGCAATGGTAACGCGAATGTATCTCAAAGGCAGGTAGGGGAGAATCTAACTGTTTGAGATGGTCATTGCAAACGTTACTTGCCACTAGTCAGCCCAAGTCTGGATGTTCTTTGATTCTTATTGCATTTGGACATGGACTGCTTCAGTATCTGAGGATTTGTGAATGGTGCTGAACATTGTGCAAACAAAGGCGAATATCCACAATTCTGAACTTATGATGGTGGGATGTCATTGATCAAGCAGCTGAAGTTACTGATTGAACAAATTTAACTTTCTTAACTGCTCTGGTGGGATATAGATACATGCATTATCAGTTCAGGCCTTTTGATGCTCAAGGAAGTAACCAGGTTGTAACCATATCCATAATGCTAAGTGAAGTTGCTCAAATCACCAAGACCTATTATATTAACGTGTGCAAATAACAATATCAGAAAATTGAATAAAATTGGTCATCACTTTCACTTTATTTCATGAATAACATTTACAAATGCCCTTTGTTGTATTTCTTTCACTCACCATTTGAAATTCAGCCATTCTCACACCAACCACATGAAAGGAAAGTTATGTATGTTTTTGAAAGCAGAGCAGGTTTTAAATCCTGAAAAGAGTTTTGAAAGCACACTTTGATATCAATATGGGGCAGACAACTGGGCTTCATTTGCTTTAATCTATCCTGGTCGAGCAGACACGAACTTAAACCTCGATGCCATTCAACATTCAAAGCAGAAACATGCCGGAAACACTCAGCAGGTCTGGCAGTCTCTATGGAGAGAGAAAGACAAAGTTAACATTTCTTTTTGTCAGAACTGGAAAAGGTCAGAGAGGTAGCATGCTTTAAGCAAGTACAGAGGTGAGAAATCGAGTAATTAAATCGGAGCAGGAATGGAGGTTGGTGGATGAACAGTGTCTAACTTTTTCCAGTTTCCAGTTTAACTCACAATGATAGTAATAATTAATGGTTCACAGTAATCAGTCTGCTCTGGTACAAAACAACTGACTGACCGTTGATAACTTTATCAGACAGATTTAAATATTTGATAATTGTGCCTTTCCACCCAGGCACCTCTTTTCAATAAACAACACATAATGATTTCATGCCTTCTTAAATTATGTACAATTCAGCAACATTTCAGTGCTTTAATTGTTGATGTTAAGCTTTAATTTCAATGAAGCAGCCTACAATCACTGCATTCCTTATGGGCATTGCTACTAGAGGCTGGCTTACTCTCTAAGCTGATACTGGTGAGTTCTCAATTCTTGTGGGTGACTGATCTAAATTGTCAAACAGCAAAGAAGCAAACTGGGGAAAAGTTTGAGTTACCACCTAGGGGGAAGCCTGTCGAGATATTAGGACAGAGAATGTTCACCAGTCCAAATCATGGCTCTTGATCTTTTAGGGTGGGCTTGTTAGCTCCATGTCCCATTGTCTTCCTCCCAGTCTTCCCTTAAGTGCATGTCCACAACTGCATTTACCTCATGCTGGTCCTCAACTACAAATGAGAAGAATTGAAACGCTTGGCCATTTCATGTTTTTGGAATTTCAAGGTGGAAGGAGTTGGTAAATGTGTTAGATCAAAGAGTTTCACTCTGCACAGCAAGGGTGTGTTCTGCAACAGGCTGGATTCTGAATTTTAAGAACGTGTTTGATTCCATAGCTAACCGTTTGACTCCTGTCATTAACTCGGAACAAAGGAGGAGGCATTATAAGAGAGTGGGGTTTGGGGAGGGAAACCAGGAAATCTCATCACTAGCTGCTTTTAAAGAGCTACAGCTCTTACAAATTACCAGTGAGAGGATTGTGAATTAAGTCCCATTCCCAAGATCTGGGGCTCGTGTCTATCCTCTCACTCCAGTGCATTGCTGGAGTTGCATTCTTTCTGTGCTTAGATCTCTTTCTGCAAAAAATCTTGTTGCACTATTTTGAAGAAAACTAGAAGAGATCCTCGCCAATATTTAATTCTCAACCAGGATCACCCTAACCCTCTCACAGCTTCCTGTGCTTGCTGTGTTTCTAACGGTTACAACCATGACTGTGCTTCACAAAGTACTTAACCATCATAGAACATAGAACATTACAGCACAGTACAGGCCCTTCGGCCCTGGATGTTGTGCCGACCTGCCATACCAATCTGAAGCCCATCTAACCTACACTATTCCATGTACGCCCATATGCTTGTCCAATGACGACTTAAATGTACCTAAAGTTGGTGAATCTACTACCGTTGCAGGCAAAGCGTTCCATTCCCTTACTACTTTCTGAATAAAGAAACTACCTCTGACATCTGTCCGATATCTTTCACCCCTCAATTTAAAGCTATGCCCCCTCATGCTCGCCGTCACCATCCTAGGAAAAAGGCGCTCCCTATCAACCCCATCTAACCCTCTGATTATCTTATATGTCTCAATTAAGTCACCTCTTAACCTTCTTCTCTCTAACGAAAACAGCCTCAAGTCCCTCAGCCTTTCCTCGTAAGACCTTCCCTCCATACCAGGCAATATCCTAGTAAATCTCCTCTGCACCCTTTCCAAAGCTTCCACATCCTTCTTATAATGCGGTGACCAGAACTGTACGCAATACTCCAAGTGCGGCCGCACCAGAGTTTTGTACAGCTGCAGCATAACCTCTTGGTTCCAGAACTCGATCCCTCTATTAATAAAAGCTACAACACTGTATGCCTTCTTAGCAGCTCTGTCAACCTGGGTGGCAACTTTCAAGGATCTGTGTACATGGACACTGAGATCTATCTGCTCATCTACACTACTAAGAATCTTACCATTAGCCCTGTACTTTGCCTTCCGGTTACTCCTACCAAAGTGCATCACCTCACACTTGTCCGCATTAAACTCCATTTGCCACCTCTCAGCCCAGCTCTGCAGCTTATCTATGTCTCTCTGTAACCTACAGCATCCTTCGTCACTATCCACAACTCCACCGACCTTAGTGTCGTCTGCAAATTTACTAACCTATCCTTCTGCGCCCTCATCCAGGTCATTTATAAAAATGACAAACAGCAGTGGACCCAACACCGACCCTTGCCATACACCACTAGTAACTGGTCTCTAGGATGAACATTTCCCATCAACTACCACCCTCTGTCTTCTTTCAGCAAGCCAATTTCCAATCCAAACTGCTATATCCCCCACAATTCCATTCCTCCGCATTTTGTACAATAGCCTACTGTGGGGAACCTTATCGAACGCCTTGCTGAAATCCATATACACCACATCAACCGGTTTACTCTCATCTACCTGTTTGGTCACCTTCTCAAAGAACTCAATAAGGTTTGTGATGCACGACCTACCCTTCACAAAAGTGAAGCATTCTGGAATACGCTAAGGTTCTAAAAGACTCTATAGAAATGCAAATCCTTCTTCCAACAGTTGTGATGAAAGGGGTTTGTATCTGCAAGTGTTCACTTGACTCTCCCTGCATTTGTTGAGTGCTTTCAGAACTTTACGGGGAATTGCTTTAAAATATAAAACACAGAGGAGGAGGCAGGATTGTGAAGTAATCAGATCATCCATGATCACGCTGAATGGCGGAGTAGACTGGAGGGGCCCAGGGGCCTAAACCTGTTTGTCATTCTTATGTTTGAGTGATAATGGGAACTGCAGATGCTGGAGAATCTGAGATAATAAAATGTGAGGCTGGATGAACACAGCAGGCCAAGCTTTTTTTCTGATGAAAGGTCTAGGCCCGAAACGTCAGCTTTTGTGCTCCTGAGATGCTGCTGGGCCTGCTGTGTTCATCCAGCCTCACATTTTATTATCTGTCATTCTTATGTTCCCTTGTTTCACACAGAAACAGGCCAGTTCGGTCCACACGATCCTTCTCCTGCCCTAATGGATCTTACATGCTTAGACATCTGTTTCTCCTTACCTTTGTAATTAATAGGCCAGCTTTTAAAAGAAATTTTCGTTGAATAAGATATGTTCTTTTTTTGGCCAAAGAATTGAAATAACTCTGCCTATAAACAAGAGTGGATCAGCACTTTCTCACTTGTAGCCCTTGCCCACAGGTCGATGATTATCCTGACTTTCTGAGCGGCCAGGATCGGGAGTCTGCACAACACATTCGCATTGTTTACATCTCCCGGCCAGAGAAGAAAAGTCACAAAGTCCAAGTTAGAGGCAATAGATATTTACCTGCTGTTATTAGTGGCAGGAGAAAGTTTGGTGCCTTCAGCCAGGAGGAAGGTACGTACACTCCAAAATAAACGGATAAAATTGATATTGACCTGATTACAGATCCACGAAATGAGTTGAAATGGGAATTGCTGGTTATTAACATTGAACACAATGCCCTTTGGGAGGGAATTCCAGGATTTTGATCCAGTGACGGTGAAGGCATGGCGATTTATGTTCAAGTCAGGACGGTGGGTGGCTTGGGGAATGTGCAGGCGCGAGAGGTCATTACATTCTTGTGTTTGAGAAGTACAAAATTTGGGGAAATTCAGGCCAAAGATCAATGTGATTGCTTTAGGTTTTCATATTTTTATATACATATAGTGTTTGTACTTATCAGGTGAATTTTATTTTGAGGGTGTATACAGTGAACAGTGGGTAGTGTCCCTGCCTTTGAACCAGAAGCTCCAGATTCCAGGTGTCTCTAGGACTTGATGGCCAATGAAGATGAGTTTATAATGCAGCTAAATTGGTTGAATGATCCTGCAAATGGTTCTGATACATGCCAATGGCAGACTGCCATGGTCTTTATTACTTACAAATTCTCCTCCAAACCACTTGTCTTCCTGTCTTGGAAATATATCGCTGTTCCTTCAGTGTTGATGGGTCAAAATCCTGAAATTCTGTCCCTGACAACATTGCGGATCAATCTACAGCACATGGACCGCAGTGGTTCAAGAAGGCAGCTCCCCACCACCTTCTCAAGGCTCTGCCAGGGACGGGTAATAAATGCTGGCCCAGCCAGCAACACTCACGTGCCAACAATAAATTTAGAAGTTGCACTTCATTAAAATCATTGTCCTAAAAAACACTAGTTTATTTACTGTTAACACAAATGAACTGTGGTACGGTGAGTAGCTTCAGAGCGGTTGTAGGGTCTTCCTGTGAGCTTTCCCACATCCCACGAATGATAGTGTGAACTAAAAGCCTGGGCAGTTTGGACACCAGAGGTCTATTCACATCACCCAATCTGCTCTGTCGCTGTGAAGCTCAGTTGACGGCAATTACTCCTGGGTCAGAGGCTCAAACCTCCCTCCAGAGACTTGGAAAATGCCAGTCCCAGCGCGGTGTTGATCATTCGGTGAACTCAAAAAGATGTTAAACGGAGGTCCCATCAAACTGTGTCAGAGTGGGTGCAGTAGCCTGTCAGTCACACATTGGAAAGATAGTTCTCTGTCATCACCCTCCCTAGCTGTAGATGACAATGTGCATGTAACCATGGCAAGTTGGACCCGCCCCCACCCCAACTTGAGTGAACAAGAAGCCACCACCACGTTACAGTAAGCTAGCTGTAAACCTTTGTGCTGTTCATGGGATGGTTGCTGAATTGTGGTCATGGGGTGGGTCAGATCTTGCGTGTTTGGTGGAGATGGAAATTTGAGCAGGGCTTGTAGTCCTGTCACCTTCAGGGAGACAGGCCAAAAGCTGGAAAGTGGGATGAAGCTGGCTGGTTTGTTTCTCAGTCAGCACAGACATGATGGGCGGAGTGGCCTCCTCCTGTGCTGCAATCTTTCCTACGTTTACTAAACATTTGAAATGTCGGAAGAGGAGGAACACACAGGAATGTAGGCTGGGGGGTGGTTTGCGGGTGCTTGTGAGCTGCTCCTTATGAGGGACAGGCTACACATGATGGGTTGAATGGCCTTCTTCTGAGCTGCAGCAATTCCATGATTCACTGAAAGAGGAGAGAGTTTGTCACAGACACTGTATGATGACACACACACAAGCAGTCGGAAAGTTAATCAGATCTAAAGATGATATTTTTGATAAGTTTCTGTCACACAGAGAGAGTGACAAGGCAGCAGTATTCCTAAATTACTCAGGTCTTTGCTGCGGTGGAATGTCACTTGTTTTTGGGATAGGCTGTGGCCTTGCAGCCAGAGGGGAGGTGGTGGACTAACCACCTGGGAGCAGGCCACCCCTGTTGTTTTCTGGGTTGCAGTAGGTTTTCAGTCCACAGTGAGTCCATAATAAAAGCAATGAAGGCTAAAACACTGCCAAACCCAAGCAAAAACACTGATTGTAGAATCCCTGCAGTGTTAAAAGAGGCCATTCTGCCCATCAAGTCAGCACAGACCATCCAAAGACCATTCCACCCAGACCACCCTATTCCTATAACCCTGCATTCCCCATGACTAATCCATCCAACCTACATACCCCTGGA
The DNA here is from genome assembly GCF_030684315.1 of Stegostoma tigrinum. Classification (NCBI taxonomy): domain Eukaryota; kingdom Metazoa; phylum Chordata; class Chondrichthyes; order Orectolobiformes; family Stegostomatidae; genus Stegostoma; species Stegostoma tigrinum. The sequence continues at coordinate 52,139,716 of NC_081371.1, forward strand.
CACTATGGGCAATTTAGCATGGCCAATCCACCCAAACTGTGTATCTTTGGACTGTGGAAGGGACCTGGAGCACCCAGAGGAAACCCATGCAGACAACGGGGTGAACATGCAAACTCCACACAGAGAGTTGCCCAAGGGTGGAATCAAACCTGGGCCACTGGTGCTGTGAAGCAGCGATGCTAACAACTGAGCCACCCAGCATCTATAACCAAACCAATTTCCCCAGGATGGAAGGAGCTAAAATGCATTATCATTTGATTTAAGTGTTAATTTTTTTTCAAACAGTGTCTTCCTTTTCTAAGATTCAAAAAACAATTTTTATTTTTAGCTGTGGCTAGTAGCAACATCCAGGAGAGCAGCAGCACATCAGGAAATTCAAAATCAAAGCAGGATCGAGCTCTGAATCAATTCACTCTCAGGTATGAAACATTATATCACCAAATAATTTATCATGTCAATTAAAGAATTGTTTTCTTTCATGGGCTGTGGGCATCACTGGGTGGGCCAGTAATTATTACCTGTCCCTAACTTCTCTTCAGTTTGTCCCACAGAAACAGGAAGTGCTCATTAGTAGGAGTATGCTGAATTTTATTTGCGTGTTAATAGATTGCATTATAGTCACAGACAAATCTGGACTTTCCTCTTCCTATTGCAGGAAGTTTGGGAGCGGGATTTCAGTCACACTAGGTTGAGCTCATTGAAGGAGCATGTATTTGTTTGACAATGAGGGGCCATGTGTTAGAATGTTCTTACAACTGCAGCTACTTTTAAATAAAACTAAATCCAGACACCTGGACAGAGTAGTGATAATGGGAACTGCAGATGCTGGAGAATCCAAGATAACAAAGTGTGGAGCTGGATGAACATAGCAGGCCAAGCAGCATCTCGGGAGCACAAGAGCTGACGTTTCGGGCCTAGACCCTTTCTATTTATTCCAGTTCCCTCTCCCCATCCCCCTCTCTGAAGGGTCTAGGCCCGAAATGTCAGCTTTTGTGCTCCTGAGATGCTGCTTGGCCTGCTGTGTTCATCCAGCTCCACACTTTGTTACGTGGACACAGTAGCTTTGCTTTGCACAATTTGCTACAACATTTACTTTGGCCTCTTGGGGAGGAGTAACTTGCATATTACAAAGTATTTACAGCACCAAAACAGACTGGTCACTCAATGTTTATACGCCACGTGAGCCTTTTCTATCAATATTTGTCTCATCCAATTAATAATACTCTGTTCCTTTTGCCCACATGTACTGGTATATCTTTTCAGATACATTGATGTTGTTCATCATATCTAAACATATTGATGGTGAATTCCACATTTTAACCACTTTCTGGATGAAGAATTCACTCCTGAATTCCAGCTGGATTTATTAGAAGGATCTCTTGTTTGCAACCGCACATTTCAGTTATCCACCCCTCCAAAAACTGAAATTAGAACCACATTCTCTATGTCTACCGTTATCAAAATCCTTCTGGAATCTTAGGGATGTTTTATTAGGTCACCCCAATGCCTTCTCTTTTACATTATCCTGATGGTTCTAACCTTTACACTCTGGTCTAATCCTAGTTATAGCTTCTTTTTTACACTATCTCCAGTGCCTTGATTTTTTTTATTTCTAATTGCATTTCTGTACATTGTTGTTCCAGGAGCAGACTTTGACCAAATTAGAAGACATGTGGCTTTACAGGGGAAGAGTCTGCCTTGCTAAAACCAGGGGTTAAATGATTTTTTATTCAGAGTCCAAACTTTTCGGGACAGAATTTTTGTTCCAACTCTCTCACATCACCAACTCTAACTGCACTGATACTTGTACCCCCATATACACCCTCTTAAGTTGTCACTCAAATATCCTCCACAAACTATCACTTGCTCCCTAGTTCTGATGGACACTGGCATCCCTGCCAGAGGTTAGTAGATAATAACATACCCAATGGAGAGTCCTGTCCTGCTGATCCACTTCTACCTCACTGCCTTAACCAAGCCTGATATTACTTTGATCTCAACATTGTAGGAACATTTTGGTATGGAAACCTTGGACGGATCCTGAAGTACCTAAAAGTACCAAGGTATCAAATTTATATCCAAACTCTGAGACCTAGGACTCTACTCTCCTGCCCCCACCCACCCCTGCAACTCAGTCTTCGACTTCCTAATCTGCAGACCACAAGCAGTAAGTATAGGCAATAACACCTCCTCCACAATAATCCTCAGCACTGGTGCCTCACAAGGCTGTGTGCTCAGCCACTTACCACACGCCTTATACACTGCCTCAGTTCTAACTCCATTTACAAATTTGCTGATGACACCACCACAGTGGGTCAGTTCTCAAATAACGATGAGACAGAATACAAGAAAGATATAGATGGCTGAGTGGCACGGTGTGAAGGCAACAATCCTTCCCTCAATGTCAGTAAAATGAAGGAGCTGATCATCGACTTCAGGAAGTGGAATGGAGGACACTCCCATGTCAGTACTAAGGTAGTGAGGTGAAGGTGATCAACAGCTTCAGGTTCCTAGGAGTAAAGATCACCAGCAATCTGTCCTAGTCCACCCACATCGAAGCTGCAGCCAAGAGCGCACATCAACACCTCCACTTCCTCAGGAGGCTAAAGAAATTCAGCTTGTCCACAATGACTCTGACCAATTTTTATAGATGCACCATAGACAGCATCCTATCTGGATGCATCACAGGTTAGTATGGCAACTGCTCTGCCCAAGACTGCAAGAAACTACAGAGAGTTGTGAATGTAGCTGAGTCCATCACGCAAACCAGCCTTCTGCCAATTGACTCCATCTCCACTTCCCGCTGCTTTGGGAAAGCAGCCAACATCATCAAAGGTCCCTCCCACCCTGGTTGTCCTCTCTTCCACCCTCTTTAACTGGGCAGAAGATACAGAAGTTTGAAAACTGGTACCAACAGATTTAAGAACAGCTTCTTCCCTGCTGTTATCAGATTTATGAACGAACCTCCCAGATCTTTCTCTGCCTATTCTCTGTAGCTGTAACGCTATATACTGCATTCTGTTCTATTACCCTGATGTATTTGTGTAAGGTACAATTTGTCTGGTTAGCACAAAAAACAATACTTTTCACTGTATCTCGGTATGTGACAACAAATCAAATCATGTGCTAATCTGAAAGAGAAGTGCTTCTTTTCTCAGGAATAAAAAGATTACGAGGAATGCTGAAACTATAACGGAAGCCGTTGGCAATTTCTTTTCCAGTCAGCACTTTGGCTCATTTTAAAGATGAAGAAATCAATGTTGTCATAATATATTCTATCAAATCATCTTTATTTTGTGTTTTAGACTCATGTTAAATTAATGCCGATTGCTGTTTTGGGAAGTTCACGTCACACAGCTCGTTGTGGAATACATTTGTAGCTTTTGGTCATGATCCTACAGAGATATTGTGATGGAAACTCTTATCTCTAACAGACAGCTCTGTCTGACGATAACTGTTGCTACAGCAGGGATATAATGGCACTTCTCCTTTGGCAATTCCTACCCTTGGATACATGACTTTCACTTGTGTTCTATTCCCAGCTCACAATGTCAAGCTCCACATGTCCAGGCTATGTTTTCTTCACTTTCTCCTTGTCGCTATGGAGACTGTTGTTTGCCGAGCAGACACAGCCCCTCAGGGAGCTCCATTGATCCTCAAAGAAGTAATCCTTAGTGTGATAACACACACAGATTCACAATAATTTGTGTTGTGCTAAGTGTAAATATCTGCGGGTGATGAAGCTCTGTTACAGCTTTCTGGTTACTATGCAGAGCGCACTATCAAATGCACGGTCCCAGAGTGATCATTCATTTTAGTACAGTTGCAGGTACATTGTACTTCACACGTTTTCCATTTAGTATTATGGAAATATAAAATAACAAGCTGCTATGATTTAAAAAGAATTGCTAAATGTCTAGGAAAGTAATAGTGCAGGTTTCTCCTTCCTTAATTCTGCTTCCAGCAGTTTTTCAATAATCATGACCTGTGTGTCAAAGGAAGGAGAGGTCTGGCTTGATGTGTCTGCAAGCTTGAAGGTAGTTTCACCCTGAATATGGATTGACCATTCTTTACATTCACAGAGTTGACATAGAGATGGAGACTGCATTAACAATAAAACAAGAAGTGGGTGTCGGGAGGTTTTCAGGAGCTCTGATGTGGATCTTTGTTTATATTTTGTGTGTCTTAAGTTTTTCTTTATGCCCCTTTTTTGGGGGGTGGACCTGTCTTTGTTTCCTTTTTCTTCACTAACATAACCCTTGTCAATGCCTTTGTGCCCTTCTTGCCCACCCTCCCGGCCAACCACTCACCGTTTGCTCTCTGCAAACTGCAGCTCCACCTCAAGCTGTGTTGCCAGTGTCCGACCTCACGTTGAGTCCAATTCGCCAAGTGGCAGTGTTTTCAAATCCTTTTTTGGTTCCCCCCCAGCATCTCGCCCTCTCTGTCATTTCCTTTAGCCCCCTGAACCCTAAGCTCTGGAATTCCCTTCCTAAAGCTGTTCTCTTTAATACCTACTCTCTTTGAAGATCTCGGTCACCTGCCCTAATGTCTTTGTATCTGGCTCGTTCTGATAATGCACTCGAGGTTTTACAACAGTACAGTCGCTGTGTGACTGCGATTTGCTAATTCCTCATTCCTACATTGTCTCTGCACCATTACCTAACTTTCCTGCCCCTCTACCTAGCAGTTTGTAGGGCACTGAAATTGATTACAGAGAACATATTGCACAGAAACAGGCCGATCAATACATCTTAATCAATTGGGCCAGTGGGCTGAGTAGTGGCAGATGGAGTTTAATTTGGATAAAAGTGAAGTATTACATTTTTTGATAAAACAAACAAGGGCAGCACTTCTATAGTTAATGTTACAGCCATGGGGTGAGCAGGGTGGGGGGGGGGGGGGGGGGAGGTGGTATTGTCGAACAGAGACCTGGGGGTTCAAGTACATAGTTCTTTGAAATTTCCATCACAGGTAGGCCAGTTTTGGAGTAATGTGTCCAGTTCTGGTCGCCCTGTTATAGGAAGGATATTATTAAATTGGAGACAGTACGGAAAAGATTTACCAGGACGTAGCTGGGACTGGAGGGTCTGAGTTATACTGAGCAACTAGATAGGCTGGGACTTTTGTCCCTGGTGTATAGTAGGTTGTGAGATGACCTTAAACAGTTTTATAAAATCATGGGGGGGGGGGGTATAGATAAGGCGAATAGCAAAGGTCTTTTGAGTAGGGTGTGGGAGTTCAAAACTAGGGGGCATATTTTTAATGTGAGAAGAGAAAGATCTAAAAGGATCCTGAAGGGCAACTTTTTCATACAGAAGGTGGTTCACGTTGTGGAACGATCTACCAGAGGAAGGTGTGGATGCAGGAACAGTTATAATGTTTGAAAGGCATTCGGCCAGGTACATGAATAGGAAAAGTTTAGAGGGATAATGGCCAAACGTAGGCAAGTGGGACTAGCTTAGTTTGGGAAACTTGGTTGGCATGGATGAATTGGACTGAAGGCTCTGTTTCTGTGCTGTATGACTCTATCCAGTCCAAACTGTGATTGTGCTGTATAAGAGCATATTACTTCAAGAGGGAGATGTGGCATCAAGTCACATTAATCTACATTAATGCTGTAGGCTCACAGGTTCATAGCTCACGTTGGCAGCTGGTAGAATATGTTGAATAAAAAGTTTTCAAACTGAAAACTAGTCTCGGTGATGGTAACCATAAAACTATCATTAATTATAGATATTTTTTTCTTTAAACAATGGATGTTGTTTAGGGAAGGAAATCTACTGTCTTTGCCTTACATTTGGCTCCAGATCCACAACAACGTGGTTGAAGCTGGTACAGGCGCAATGGGCAGAATGGTATTCTTCCTCACTTCTGTGATTCTTAATCACCGTCTGTTTTGGCAGAGCAAGCCACTCAGTGCCAGGGCAGTTAGGGATGGGCAACAAATACCGGCCTTATTACAGACACTCACTCACTCACAGACTCACTCACTCACTCACTCACACAGACACACACACACACACACACACACACACACACACAGACAGACACACACAGACAGACAGACACACACAGACACACACATACACACACACCTCGTTCATGAAAAAATATAAAACATCCTCCTTTTACTCTGCTCTTTCACTCCCTTCTCCTGATGTACTTACTTCATAATTCTGACAGATATTCAGAGCACTATCTCATCTTTTCTCTGTACAACAACTACATATATCCAATATTTTCTGTGCCTGATTTATCGCATTTAATATTTTTATTTGGCATTGTATTTGATTGGTTGGTTTCTTTAGTGCAATGTTAGGATTTAAGAGGAAAAATCTGAAGGGGATTCCACCTACAGAAGAAATTATTTTTCCCAGTCCTAGCACATGGCATTAAAGCTTCTCTAAGTCAGATATTCTGAGTCATACAAAATAGCCTTCACGTTGCTGGGATGAATATAGGACTGTTTTCAAGAAGGAACTATAGTTCTTGGGGCTAAAGGGATCAAAGGGAATGGGGAGAAAGTGGGAACAGCGGACTGAGTTGCATGATCAGCTATGATCATATTGAATGGTGCAGCAGGCTCTGAGGGCTGAATGGCCTACTCCTGCTCCTATGTTTCTGTTGTCCTTCTGAAGAAGGATCTAGGCCCAAAACGTCAACCTTCCTGCTCCTCTGATGCTGCTTGGCCTGCTGCGTTCACCCAGATCTGCACCTTGTTATTTATGTTGTTATTAGTAGGATTTGAGTTTACCAAAGTTTTGAGAAAAATCATTGTCAGTTTTCCCACCACGATGAAGACAGGGCGTGGCTTCAAATCAAGAGCAACAAAAAAAGTGAAGATGTGACAGATGTGACCATTTACTTTTACTTGTGCCCTTCTCACTTTCTTCCATGATATGTACAGTGGATAATAAGCTGCCCATTGGATGCCTACAGTCTGCACATAATTAGCTACTCTGCTGCTAACATGGGTGGTTTCACATAAATTTGATCGCTGTAAGTGGACCTAATTTAATCTGAAAAATTGCCTGTGTTTATATTGTGAGTCTGATTAAGAGTACTTGAGTTTCTTTAGATGCTGTAATGTGAATCATTGACTTAGCTTTCAGACATTGCTGTAAGGCAAGTACTTGTCAGCCTAATTGTGGGCTGAAGGGCCTGTTCTGTGCTGTACTGTTCTATGTTACTTGCTATTATGGTCTCTGTTTCCCTAATTTAGAAAGCCTTCATGAAACAACGTGCGGAAAACCTCATTCTCCCTCTTTCTGGTACCATGTTTAAATACGTTCAGAAGGGATTTTGTTTTTTTTCATAAATCCCCTACAGTGTGGGAACAGGCCCTTTGGCCCAACAAGCCCGCACCGACCCTTGGAGCATCCCACCCAAACCCATCCCGCTATAACCCACCTAATTTATACATCCTGAACACTACGGGCAATTTAGCATGGCCTATCCACCAAACCTGCTCATCTTTGGACTGTGGGAGAAAACCGGAGCACCCGGAAAAAACCCACACAGACACAGGGAGAATGTGCAAACTCCACACAGCCACCTGAGGCTGGAATTGAATCCAGGTCTGTGGTGCTGTGAGGAAGCAGTGCTATCCACTGAGCCATGATGCCGCCCTTAATACAATTCAGTTCAGAAGAAAAGGCATCCTGGACTTGAAACATTAACTCTGTTTCTCTCTGCCAGACCTGCTGAATTTCGCTGGCATTTTCTCTGCCTTTGTTTCAGATTCCTAGCACCTCCTTTTATCTAAAGGACAGGTCAATTTCAGTTAAGCCATTTAGGGGTGAGATCAGGAGGCACTGCTTCAACAGGGAGTAACAGAAGACTAAAATTTTCTTCCTCTTACTGGAAGATCTATTGAGATGTTTGAAAATGGCAAAACTGGCATTTTTGTTTGTTAGCCCAAGGGGAAATGGAGCAGAGATGGGTGAGAAGAGTTGAGATACAAATCAGCCACGAATGGGGCAACAGGATTGAGGGGCTGAGCCGCCCCCATGCTGCGGAGACTCATTCTCATTTGACGTACCTGTTTCTCACGTCCAGGGGGAACGCAGCAGAGTCCGGGGAGCCGCACTCCACGCTGAGGCACGCTGCCTCCTTCCCGACTTCTGCCTTGAAAAATCTGAAACTATCCGACCGGCGCAACGTGGAGAGGTCTGTACCAACGCCTCCAATTGCCCGACCATTGCCAGTCCCTCCGAAAGAAAATGCAACAACAGCAACTGCTTACAGCTCAGTATCAACGGAGCGGTTGGGAGCCAGTCCTTACCCCTGGCACTGGAACATGAAGGAACCTGGACCTGACATAACCCCTGAACCAGATAAGGGAATGACTGAACAAGTCAAGCCGAAAGAGTCCGAGCTTAACCTCTACATTATTTCTATGACCTCTCTCATATTCCTCCATTTGAAAAGTGCATGGAATAATTATATGATAGTAAGTACAAACAAGGATGCACATTTATGTTGCTGCCTGTGCTTTTTGCTCAGCTTTGTTAATATTTGGTTTTGTTTACATGTTTTCTGCAGCAGTCGACACTCCTGCAGGATCCAGGTTACGCGAGAGTGACAGCGCCTATCTCTCCACCTCGAGGTCCAAAAACTCTCAGGTATCTCCTGCCCGAGCCCTGTCCTCCATTTCTTGAGTTTGTGAGAGTGATACAAAACATTCTTGGTGATATGAAACAATGCCCAAAGATGCTGGAAATGCACAGCCGTGTTGGTCAGCATCTGAAAGAGGAGTTAACGGTTTAACCAGGAACCCCCCCCCCACTGCATCCCAAAACCAGCCCAGCTCATCCCCGCCTCCCTAACCAGTTCTTCCTCTCACCTATCCCCTCCTCCCACCTCAAGCTGCACCTCCATTTCCTACCTACTAACCTCATCCCGCCTCTTCAACTTGTCCGTCCTCCCCGGACTGACCTATCCCCTCCCCACCTCTCCACCTATACTCTCCTCTCCACCTATCTTCTCCTCTATCCATCTTCGGTCCGCCTCTCCCCCCCTCCCTATTTATTCCAGTTCCCTCTCCCCATCCCCCTCTCTGATGAAGGGTCTAGGCCCGAAACATCAGCTTTTGTGCTCCTGAGATGCTGCTTGGCCTGCTGTGTTCATCCAGCTTCACACTTTGTTATCTCGGATTCTCCAGCATCTGCAGTTCCTATTATCCCTGATACAATTTTAACCTCCTCCATCAGCACGTTTGTTTCTTTTCCCAGATTTTTTTTCCCCCCTGGGATGTGAACATCCTTGGTTGGGTCAGCATTTATTGCTTCCTCTGCGGTTACCCTCAAGAAGGCTTGTTGGGCTGTTTCAGTGAGCTGTAGATCAGGCAGTACATATAGGCCAGACGAAATCAGCCAGGACAGCATGGTGGCTCAGTGGTTAGCCCTTGCTGGCTCACAACACCCGGAAGCCAGTTTCCATTCTAGCATTGGTGAGTCTGTGTGAAGTTTGTACATTCTCCCCACGTCTGCTCAGATTACCTCCAGGTTTCCACCCACAGTCCAAAGGTATGCAAATGAAGTAGACTGGCCATGCTAAATTGCCCACATGTTTAAGGATGTGTAGGTTAGGTAGATTAGTCATGGGAAATGCAAGGGAACAAGGTCTGGGTGGGATGCTCTTTGGACAGTCAGTGTACTTAATGGGCTGGTCAGCCCACTTCCAGAGGGTCGGGATTCTATGAGCATGAAGGATTCCCTCCCTTGGAGTGCTGAAAGAGATTTACAACAATGCAGCGGTTTCGTCCTTATTATGAATGAGATTGACATTTTATGTCAGATCCTACAGACTTTGGATTTCTTTAGCAGTTGTGTGTTTTGTTTTATGAAATGTAACCATTAGTGGTTATTTTCCATCTCTAATTGCCCAGAGGGCAGTTGAGTCAATCTCATTGCTGCGAGTCGAGAGCCACGTGTAGGCCAGGCTCAGTCAGGATGGTAGATTCGACTAAAGGGCCTGAGTGAACGCAAGAGTTTTTTTTTTTAAACACTTGTCAATTTTTTCTCACAGTGAGTAGTTGGGGTATAGAATGCACTGCCTTGAAATATGGTGAAAGCAAGTTCAATTTGAAGCAATCAGTACAGGCATTAAATGATTATTTGGATAGAAATGGGATGCAGTGATGTGGGGAAAAGGCAGGAGATTGGCACTGAAACAAAGAACAATACAGCACAGAAACAGGCCCTTTGGCCCTCCAAGCCTCCGCCGACACATTTTGCCCTTCCATATTAAAACTGTCTTCACTTACAGGATCCGTATCCCTCTATTCCCTTCCTATTCATGTATTTGTCCAGGAGCTTCTTGAAAGCTGCTCTTGTGTCTGCTTCCACCACGTCCTCTGGCAGCGTGTTCCAGGCACTCACCACCCTTTGTGTGAAAAACTTGTCTTGCACATCTCTTTTAAACTTCCTCCCTGGCTCCTTGGACTTGAGTCGCCTATTAATTGACCCATCCACTCTGTGAAAAAGCGTCATATTTCCCATCTATCCATGCCATTCACAACCATATAAATTTCTATCAGGTCACCCCTCAGTCTCCTGCCTTCCAATGAAAACAAACCCAGTCTATCCAACCTTTCTTCATGGCTAAAATCCCCCATACCAGGCAATATCCTGGTAAACCTTTTCTGTACCCTCTCCAAAGCATCCACATCCTTCTGGTAGTGTGGAGACCAGAGCTGTGTGCAATTTTCCAAGTGTGATCTACCTAAAGTTCTGTAAAGCTGCACCATAACTTGCCTATCCTTATACTCAATGCCCCTTCCCATGAAGGCAAGCATGCCGTAAGCCTTTTTTACTAGCTTATCTACCTGCACTGCCACCATCTGTGGACCTGCACACCCAGATCCCTCTGCATATCAATACTCCTAAGGGTTCTGCCATTCACTGTTTCATTTCCACCTGTACTTGAACTTGCAAAATGCATCACCTCACATTTATCCAGATTAAACTCCATCTGCCATTTTTCTGCCCATGCCTCCAACAGATCTATATCCTGCTGAATCCTCTGACAGTCCTCCTCACTATCAGCAACTCCACCAATCTTTGTAACGTCTGCAAACTTACTAATTAGACCAGCTACGTTTTCTTCCAAATAGTTTATGTAAATCATGAACTGTAGAGATCCCAGTACTGATCCCTGTGGAATATCATGAGTCACAACCCTCCATCCCAAAAAGCATCCTTCCACTGCTACCCTGTTTCCCATGACTAAGCCATTTCTGTATCCATCAGCTCACCCTGATGCCATGTGACTTCATTTTTTGTACCACTCTGCCATGAGGGACTTTACTGAAGTCCATGCAGACAACAGCAATCACTTTTCCCTCATCAATAATCTTTGTCACCCCCTCAAAAAAACTCAATCAAGTTAATGAGGCATGACCTCCCCCGCACAAAACCATACTATCTGTCACTAATAAGTCAATTTGCTTCTAAATACGTATAGATCTTGTCCCTGGGAATCTTTTCCAATAATTTCCCTACCACTGAAGTGAGGCTCATAGGCTTATAATTTCCTAGATTATCCGTTTTACCCTTCTTAAACAATGGGACAACATTGGCTATTCTCCAGTGCTCTGGGATTTTACCTGTGGCCAAACAGGATATAAATATGTCTGTCAATGCTCTAGCAATTTGTTTAATTGACTCCCTCGATATTCTGGGATAGATCCCATTAGGACCTGGGGACTTATCTACCTTCATACTTTTTAAGATGCACAATACCTCTTCCTTTTTAATTGAAACTTGGCTTAGAAACTCGACTCTCCCTTCCTTGAGATCGTTCTCTACCAATTCCTTCTCTTTGGTGAATACTGACACAAAGTATTTGTTTAGGATCTCGGCTACCTCCTCCGGCTTCACAAATAGATTCTCTCCTTTGTCCTTGAGTGAGTCAACCCTTTCCCTGGCTACCCTTTTGTATTTTATATATGTATAAGGAGTTTTGGGATTCTCCTTAATCCTGTTTGCTAATGACTTTCCATGACCCCTTTCGGCCCTTCTAATTCCTTGTTTAAGTTCTTTCCTACTTTCCTTATATACTTCAATGGCTTTGGCAGTTCCCATCCTCCTAGAACTTACTTATGCTTTTTTTCTTGACCAAGATGATAACATCCCTGGTCATTCAAGGTTCACGTGACTTGCCCAAAACTATCCTTCATTTTTGCTGAAACGTACTGCTCCTGAACATTCTTTGAAATACTCCCACATGTTTAAAGTGAATTTATCTTCAAACAGCTACTTCCAATCAATATTCTCCAGTTCCTGCCTAATATTGTTGTAGTTTGCTTTCCTCCAATTTAACACCTTCTCCCAAGGATTGCTGCCATTTCTATCCATGAGTAACTTAAAACTCACTGGGTGACAGAACAGGTGCAGCCATGATGGGCTGAATGGCCTCTATGTACCGTAACAGTGATTCTGTTAACTGTATCTGTAATTCTGTCACCATTAGGCTAACATTTTCATTCCAGACCTGTATGAAGTTCACCATTGTTGGATTCGAATCCCTGTTAGCAGAACATTTAGCTGGGATTCTGTATCACTCATTCAGTGACTACTACGCCACCACCATCTCCTCCACTGGGATTGGAACTCGTTTCTTCAGAATGTTAGAAAAGCAGTCTGGATTACCAATCCAGTAACAGAGCCACCATGCTGCCTTGCACAGTTTCACTACTGCAGAATGATCAAATTAGCATCCTCTGTCCATTTTGGACTGTCTCTCTGATTGTTGTGCATTAAACACAGATCTGGTTGCAAAATATATTAATGCATTTGTAAACAGTGTGTCCATACAAAATGATGGCATTAATTTTGAGAGCAATGGGAGTCAAGGAGGACTATAGCACAGTAAAAGGTCCTTAAACCAGTTGAGCCTGCACTGATCAAAAAACAACTAGCTAACTATTCTAAGAGATAATGGGAACTGCAGATGCTGGAGATTCCAAGATAATAAAATGTGAGGCTGGATGAACACAGCAGGCCAAGCAGCATCTCAGGAGCACAAAAGCTACTGAGATGCTGCTTGGCCTGCTGTGTTCATCCAGCCTCACATTTTATTAGCTAACTATTCTAAACCCATTTTCCAGCACTTGTATGCTTTGGAAATGCAAGTGCACATCTAAACACTTTTTAAATGTGTTGAGTGTTTCTGCCTCTACCACCCTGACAGGCAGTGAGTTCCAGATTCCCACCAACCTCTGGATAGTAAAACAAATTTCCTCTCATTGCCTCTAAACCTTCTGCCCCTTAACTTAAATCTATGCCCCTGGTCATTGATCCTCCCACCCAGGGGAAAGTTTCTTCCTGTCTGCTCTGTCAATGCCCCTCATAATTTTATACATGCCCTCCTCTCTCAGGCTCCTCTGTTCCATGGAAAACATCCTCAGTCTATTGAATCTCTCTTCATAACTTCCATCAGTGTAACTAAGTGTGAAACCCAAAATTAACCCATGTTTTCCTAAGGTGACAGCAACTGCAGAGATCAATCATGCCTTTGGGCTGATCAAAGGCGATGTATAAACAGATGAAATCTTGGGATGTGGTGGTGGGGAAGTAGTGGAGTTAGAGAGAGAGGGAAAATGAAGGAGTAACACAAGCACCAGGTCAGAAATCAAACTAGTGGAGAAGGATTGAGATAAACATTTGGTTCATTTTGTTCAATTCAAGTGGCTTCCGATGATTATTTAGATAGAAATAATGTGCCAGGGTATGGTCAATAAAGCAGAAGGCTGGCATGAGGTAATGATGCGGGTTTGAAGAGCTGCTGCAGGCACGTTGGGCTGAATGGCCGCCTCCTGTGCTGTAACATTTCTATGATTCATAGCTTTCAGATTTCAGTCTGTAGGGGACTCTTCTCATCATTTTATTCTTTTCATGAGTTGTGACTATCACTGGTAAGAGTCAACTACACTAGCTCTCGGTCTGGCATCACATTTAGGCTAGACCATGTAAGGATGTCAGATTATCAAAGATAATAAAATAAAATTCCTCTCGTCCCCTCTAAACATTTTGCCCCTTAACTTCCACCAAGGGGAAAGATGGTCACCATCACCAAGACAAACTTTTAATTCCAGATTCTGTTATCTACATTACACTAGCCTCTACGTTACTCATCCAGTGACATTACTACTATGCTCTGGTGGCAGTCATAGGCTTAAATTATTCATTTTAATTGAAGCTGTCTAGTTTTGGGGACTGAGCTATTTTGATCTTTCAAAGGCAACGAAATGCCTGCTGTGAGTATGGAACTAATGTTGGTGCAGTGGTAACACTAGTGATCAAGAGGTCCAGGCTAGTGCACTTGAGGACATGAGTTCAAATCTGACAATTGTAGCAGGTGGGATCTAAATTCAATGAATAAACCTGTAATATTAAAAAGATGACCACTTTCATTGACTGTTGTAAAAACCCATCTGGCTCATTAACATCCTTTCGGGAAGGATCCTTATCCAATCTTGCCCATAATTGACTCCAAACAGGAGTTTGGAGGGAGGCAATGGCCTAGTGGTATTATTACTGGACCGTTAGTCCAGAGACCCAGGTAATGTTCTAGCATCCCACGTCTGTCATCTGGAAGGTGTTAGAAAGGATTCTGAGGGATAGGATTTATGACCATCTGGAGGAGCATGGCTTGATCAAATACAGTCAACACGGCTTTGTGAGGGGTAGGTCATGCCTCACAAACCTTATCGAGTTTTTTGAGGATGTGACTAGAAAAGTTGATGAGGGTCGAGCTGTGCATGTGGTGTATATGGACTTCAGTAAGGCATTTGATAAGGTTCCCCATGGTAGGCTCATTCAGAAGGTCAGGAGGAATGGGATACAGGGGAACTTAGCTGCTTGGATACAGAATTGGCTGGCCAACAGAAGACAGCGAGTGGTAGTAGAAGGAAAATATTCTGCCTGGAAGTCAGTGGTGAGTGGGGTTCCACAGGGCTCTGTCCTTGGGCCTCTACTGTTTGTAATTTTTATTAATGACTTGGATGAGGGGATTGAAGGATGGGTCAGCAAGTTTGCAGACGACACAAAGGTCGGAGGTGTCGTTGACAGTATAGAGGGCTGTTGTAGGCTGCAGCGGGACATTGACAGGATGCAGAGATGGGCTGAGAGGTAGCAGATGGAGTTCAACCTGGATAAATGCGAGGTGATGCATTTTGGAAGGTCGAATTTGAAAGCTGAGTACAGGATTAAGGATAGGATTCTTGGCAGTGTGGAGGAACAGAGGGATCTTGGTGTGTAGATACATAGATCCCTTAAAATGGCCACCCAAGTGGACAGGGTTGTTAAGAAAGCATATGGTGTTTTGGCTTTCATTAACAGGGGGATTGAGTTTAAGAGTCGTGAGATCTTGTTGCAGCTCGATAAAGCTTTGGTTAGACCGCACTTGGAATACTGCGTCCAGTTCTGGTCGCCGTATTACAGGAACGATGTGGATGCTTTGGAGAGGGTTCAGAGGAGGTTTACCAGGATGCTGCCTGGACTGGAGGGCTTATCTTATGAAGAGAGGCTGACTGAGCTTGGTCTCTTTTCATTGGAGAAAAGGAGGAGGAGAGGAGACCTAATTGAGGTATACAAGATAATGAGAGGCAAAGATAGAGTTGATAGCCAGAGACTATTTCCCAGGGCAGAAATGGCTAGCACGAGGGGTCATAGTTTTAAGCTGGTTGGTGGAAAGTATCGAGGGGATGTCAGAGGCGGGTTCTTTACACAGGGAGTTGTGAGAGCATGGAATGCGTTGCCAGCAGCAGTTGTGGAAGCAAGGTCATTGGGGTCATTTAAGAGACTGCTGGACATGCATATGGTCACAGAAATTTGAGGGTGCATACATGAGGATCAATGGTCGGCACAACATTGTGGGCTGAAGGGCCTGTTCTGTGCTGTACTGTTCTATGTTCTATGTTCTAACATTGTTTTTGCAAATTTATTGAATTTATACCATAAGGCTATGGATCAAAGCTGGAATGTGGATTTAGGCTGGGCAGCATTTTTTAGCTCGGGCTAACATGATTATGTGAAAGACCTCCTTCTGTTCCACAAACTGCTAAGATTCTAAGAAGTTCCCTGCAGGTTATTTGTTCAAGTTTCATGTTCATTGTAAGTCAGTAGCTCAGCAATCAATGGTCATGCCTGTGGATCGAGAAATAAAGTTAATGTTGAGTTGAATATGGCACTCTTTCAGGAGAAAAATCATTTTCAGCTCAACATTCCCCTGTTTTCTCTCTCTGGAGATGCTGTCAAAGCTGCTCAGGATTTCTATCATTTTCCATTCTTATTTCAGGCTTCCAGCATCCTTTATTACAGAAACCAATGTGTCGTAAATATATCAATCATAAATTTCAGAAGCATGATTTAAAGGAACATGAATTCTTTTGTCAATTTAAGAAACCACAAATCAAAAATGGACAGAAACAGTAAAACGATCATAAACCAATTAAAATGTCCCAAACATTTTTGAATATCTTGGCAACTGCCACTATTTAGACAATATCGTTAGTCCTTTTACAAAACAACCCACAAAATGACTTTTCCTCAGGGCAGGAGTGACTGCCACGAGGGGTCATAGTTTTAAGGTGTTAGGAGGAAGGTATAGAGGAGACGTCAGAGGGAGGTTCTTCACCCTGAGAGTTGTGAGTGCATGGAATAGTTTGCCAGTGGTAGTCGTGGAAGCAGAGTCATTAGTGACATTTAAGCGACTGCTAGACATGCACATGGACAGCAGTGAATTGAGGGGAATGTAGGTTAGGTTATTTTATTTTTGGATGAGGATTATTCCACGGCACAACATCGTGGGCCGAAGGGCCTGTACTGTGCTGTGCTTTTCTATGTTCTATGTTCTATGTTCTATGTTCTATCCCAGGTTCAAATTCTGCCATGGCAGATGGTGGAATTTGAATTCATTGAAAGTAAAATCTGGAATTAAGAATGAATCTGTTGTCGATTGTCAGGAAAAACTCATCTGGTTCACTAATACCCTGTAGGGCAAGAAACTGCCATCCTTTCACAATGTGGCCTACATGTGACTCCTGACCCACAGCAATGTGATTAAGTCTTAACTGACCTGTAGGATGGGCAATAATTACTGGCCTCACCAGTGATGCCCACATCCCATTACTGAATTAAAAAAAACCCACAGCAATGTAGTTGACACTCAACTGCCCTCTAAAATAATCTATAAAGTCACACTTTTCAAAGGGAATTAAGAATGAGCAAGAAATCCATGCCCTGCCAGTGATGGCCATGTCTAATGAAAGAATAAAGAATTTTCAAACATCTCCGTTAAATTCCTTATTGCAAAATTGTATCTGTGCCTCCCTTTATGACAGTGCATTAACTTTGTTGACTAGTTAAAGTAACTGGATTTGAGGCATACATTGAAAGCTTTCTGTAATCTGTGACCAACCCAACCTGTGTTATGCCAGTTCAGAGGAAATGAATAAACTGTTCAACCAACTGAGCTCGGAATTAATCCATGGGAACAACCTCTTGGAGCGGAGCTTCTCCCTGCTGCAGGAGCTGAAAACGGCAGCTATAAGGAATTTCACAATTAAAAAACTCTTTTGGAAGGTAAGCTTTTCCCTGTAATTTCCTGCCAGTTGTACTTCAACTCTGTTTATAAAACCAGGGCTTCCTTATCTAACCTTAGCAGGCCTGTCAACTTGCCCTTCAAAAACTTGAGAGAAACTCCTAGCGCCTTTTAAGAGAAGATGCTTAAGATCATGAAGACTTTTGATAGTGGGACAAAAGAGAACCTGTTTCTGGTGTTGAAAGGAAAGGTGACCAGAGGACACAGAGTTAAAGATATTGGCAAAAGATAGCACAGAAACCCTACTTTTATGCAGCAATTTATAGGCAGATTGTCAAAGTGGGTCTGGCCTGGAATTCCAGCAGGGTGTTAGGTCCTTGAGCCCACAGCCATTAAATGGACCAAGTGGACTTTGTCTTAAATTCTCTTTTTTTAAGATTATAGTATCATGGAATGACTGTTATTCTGAACTTTTTATTACTTCATGTTTCTAATTTATTACTATGATTTTGTACTTTTGAAGGTTTGTAATGCTGGACTTTTTATTTCTTTATTTTTCTAATTTTATTTTTCCCCAAAGAATTTGTACTCCAGAATCTGTACCTAAGTACCTCTGTACCTAAGATGGTGCCATAAGTGACGGGTTATAAACGTTTCACTGTACCCATGTGACTACATGCAACAATAAAGCTAATGCAATTCAATTCAAATCCAGTGACCCAAAAGCTGACAATAGCCATAAACTGGACTCTTTTATAACCTTTCCTGTATCCGTTTTAATTGGGTAAAAGTTAAGAAAAAAGTAACCTATGTGGACAGTTTGGC
Organism: Stegostoma tigrinum; assembly: GCF_030684315.1. NCBI lineage: Eukaryota > Metazoa > Chordata > Chondrichthyes > Orectolobiformes > Stegostomatidae > Stegostoma > Stegostoma tigrinum. The sequence continues at coordinate 52,158,088 of NC_081371.1, forward strand.
TTGGTGCTACATTGGCACAGCATGGCCTCAGGCTAGTTACTGGCTTGTTCATTTTATAACCCTCCAATTCAATGGACCCTGAGCTGAACCACCCACTGCCTAAACCATCTCACTTAAATTCTGGAAATACTTAAAATCCTACACTGCACTCAGTCCTGCGGTACTGTATCTGTGTAATCTGCAATGCCCTGACTGAGGGGGTTGAAGAAACAGATTGGGAACAGCTTTTCAGATGGACTTTGGAAAACTTTGCAGGACCACGGGGAACCAGCAGGGCAGTGGGATTGCTCTTTGAGAAAGCCAGGACAGGATTGAGAGCCTGAAGAGGCTCCTAAATCACTCCATGAATAAATTGGGACATTCAACATCAATGTTTACATGACTTATGACAAGATATAAATAAGTTAACCAGCTCTGTCTTAAAAATCATAAACGTTGATGTTCACATTGGAGACAAGCTGATGAAAGAGAAAAACAGCAACATCACCTGTGCATTGGCACATGCCATCCCATGAGCAGTGGCTACAACTGTTTTGCAACGGGTACCAACACTGAGAATAATGACCCACACCAACAAATGATCCACTTCTTACACAACATTATGCCAGGAGCCTATATCTCACTGATTCATCACCGAAGCCATCAACCAAAACACATTTGAATGGCAGGCTTTGAACTACGAGACCACAAAGAGCTGCACCATTCAACAAGATCATGACAGACCTGATAACCTTCAATTCCATTTTTCTACCTCTTCCCCATTTCTCTTGATTCCCTTATGGATTAAAAACCTGTCTATCTCAGCCTTGATGTTATAGCGATCTACAATAAAGAAAAAGGCTCTTGAGTCTACACTGGTCAAAATCGACTACGTTACGATTCTAATCCCAATTTTCAGCACTTACCACAGCCTTGCATGCCTTGGTATTGCAAGTGCACATCTAAATACTTCTTCAATGTTATGAGGCCTTCTGCCTTAACCATCCTCACAGTGTGTTTGCCCTCTGGGTAAAAAGATTTTTCATCACACCCCCTCTCAAACTTTCTACCTTTTATCTTAAGTATTCAAGGCAGCAATGGAGTATCAGGACAGTGTGCGGGCTTGAGCCCCGGGCTCATCAGCTTCCTTTTGCCTGCTTTCTTTCTTTCTGTTTTTTTGTTTTCTTTTTACTTCTGCTCACTTTCTTTCTTTCACTTGTTTTGCTTTTCTTTAAAGCCTTTTGTAGTGGGTTAACTGGTGGCAGTGAGAGTGGGCCGTGCACGGGATGACGGCAGCCCGGCAGCGTTTGGGATTGGCAGCAAAGCTTCACCAGTGATGGAGAGCGGCATTGGCAGCAGCGGACCCTTCGGGATGCTGGCGCAGGGGGACAGTGTCTTGGTGGAGTGTGGCCAGAGCGCCACGCTCGGCAAGATGACAGCAGAGCCAAGGATTCCTGGTTGGGAGGGGGAGATAGCGCAGCGAGTGTGGGTTCAGTGCAGGACTCTGCATCGCTGGTGTCATCAGCGAGGTGGGCCCAGCGGCAAAGAGACGGTGCCTAAAGAGTGGCGACTCCAGTGTTGGTGTGTCCACCACAGGCAGTGGAGGGGTAGCAGCACAGGCATTGTTGGTGAGCAGAGCCAAGGACTCATTGAGAAGACAGCAGAACAAAGATCAACTTTCAGTTAATAAAATGTGAGGCTGGATGAACACAGCAGGCCAAGCAGCATCTCAGGAGCACAAAAGCTGACGTTTCGGGCCTAGACCCTTCATCAGAGAGGGGGATGGGGGGAGGGAACTGGAATAAATAGGGAGAGAGGGGGAGGCGGACCGAAGATGGAGAGCAAAGAAGATAGGTGGAGAGGGTGTAGGTGGGGAGGTAGGGAGGGGATAGGTCAGTCCAGGGAAGACGGACAGGTCAAGGAGGTGGGATGAGGTTAGTAGGTAGCTGGGGGTGCGGCTTGGGGTGGGAGGAAGGGATGGGTGAGAGGAAGAACCGGTTAGGGAGGCAGAGACAGGTTGGACTGGTTTTGGGATGCAGTGGGTGGGGGGGAAGAGCTGGGCTGGTTGTGTGGTGCAGTGGGGGGAGGGGATGAACTGGGCTGGTTTAGGGATGCAGTGGGGGAAGGGGAGATTTTGAAACTGGTGAAGTCCACATTGATACCATATGGCTGCAGGGTTCCCAGGCGGAATATGAGTTGCTGTTCCTGCAACCTTCGGGTGGCATCATTGTGGCAGTGCAGGAGGCCCATGATGGACATGTCATCAAGAGAATGGGAGGGGGAGTGGAAATGGTTTGCGACTGGGAGGTGCAGTTGTTTGTTGCGAACTGAGCGGAGGTGTTCTGCAAAGCGGTCCCCAAGCCTCCGCTTGGTTTCCCCAATGTAGAGAAAGCCGCACCGGGTACAGTGGATGCAGTATACCACATTGGCAGATGTGCAGGTGAACCTCTGCTTAATGTGGAATGTCATCTTGGGGCCTGGGATGGGGGTGAGGGAGGAGGTGTGGGGACAAGTGTAGCATTTCCTGCGGTTGCAGGGGAAGGTGCCGGGTGTGGTGGGGTTGGAGGGCAGTGTGGAGCGAACAAGGGAGTCACGGAGAGAGTGGTCTCTCCGGAAAGCAGACAGGGGTGGGGATGGAAAAATGTCTTGGGTGGTGGGGTCGGATTGTAAATGGCGGAAGTGTCGGAGGATAATGCGTTGTATCCGGAGGTTGGTAGGGTGGTGTGTGAGAACGAGGGGGATCCTCTTGGGGCGGTTGTGGCAGGGGCGGGGTGTGAGGGATGTGTCGCGGGAAATGCGGGAGACGCGGTCAAGGGCGTTCTCAATCACCGTGGGGGGGAAGTTGCGGTCCTTAAAGAACTTGGACATCTGGGATGTGCGGGAGTGGAATGTCTTATCGTGGGAGCAGATGCGGCGGAGGCGGAGGAATTGGGAATAGGGGATGGAATTTTTGCAGGAGGGTGGGTGGGAGGAGGTGTATTCTAGGTAGCTGTGGGAGTCGGTGAGACCGCAACTTCCCCCCCACGGTGATTGAGAACGCCCTTGACCGCGTCTCCCGCATTTCCCGCGACACATCCCTCATACCCCGCCCCCGCCACAACCGCCCCAAGAGGATCCCCCTCGTTCTCACACACCACCCTACCAACCTCCGGATACAACGCATTATCCTCCGACACTTCCGCCATTTACAATCCGACCCCACCACCCAAGACATTTTTCCATCCCCACCCCTGTCTGCTTTCCGGAGAGACCACTCTCTCCGTGACTCCCTTGTTCGCTCCACACTGCCCTCCAACCCCACCACACCCGGCACCTTCCCCTGCAACCGCAGGAAATGCTACACTTGTCCCCACACCTCCTCCCTCACCCCCATCCCAGGCCCCAAGATGACATTCCACATTAAGCAGAGGTTCACCTGCACATCTGCCAATGTGGTATACTGCATCCACTGTACCCGGTGCGGCTTTCTCTACATTGGGGAAACCAAGCGGAGGCTTGGGGACCGCTTTGCAGAACACCTCCGCTCAGTTCGCAACAAACAACTGCACCTCCCAGTCGCAAACCATTTCCACTCCCCCTCCCATTCTCTTGATGACATGTCCATCATGGGCCTCCTGCACTGCCACAATGATGCCACCCGAAGGTTGCAGGAACAGCAACTCATATTCCGCCTGGGAACCCTGCAGCCATATGGTATCAATGTGGACTTCACCAGTTTCAAAATCTCCCCTTCCCCCACTGCATCCCTAAACCAGCCCAGTTCATCCCCTCCCCCCACTGCACCACACAACCAGCCCAGCTCTTCCCCCCCCCACCCACTGCATCCCAAAACCAGTCCAACCTGTCTCTGCCTCCCTAACCGGTTCTTCCTCTCACCCATCCCTTCCTCCCACCCCAAGCCGCACCCCCAGCTACCTACTAACCTCATCCCACCTCCTTGACCTGTCCGTCTTCCCTGGACTGACCTATCCCCTCCCTACCTCCCCACCTACACCCTCTCCACCTATCTTCTTTGCTCTCCATCTTCGGTCCGCCTCCCCCTCTCTCCCTATTTATTCCAGTTCCCTCCCCCCATCCCCCTCTCTGATGAAGGGTCTAGGCCCGAAACGTCAGCTTTTGTGCTCCTGAGATGCTGCTTGGCCTGCTGTGTTCATCCAGCCTCACATTTTATTATCTTGGAATCTCCAGCATCTGCAGTTCCCATTATCTCTCAACTTTCAGTTATATCTTTTAGTTTAGATTAGATTCCCTCCAGTGTGGAAACAGGCTCTTTGGCCCAACAAGTCCACACCGCCCCTTGGAGCATCCCACCCAGACCCATCGCCCTATAACACACACACCCCTGAACACTATGGGCAATTTTTAGCATGGCTAATCCACCTAGCCTGCATATCTTTGGACCCCGTGGGAGCACCCGGAGGAGACCCACGCAGACACGGGGAGAACGTGAAAACTCCGCACAGACAGTTGCCCGAGGTTGGAATCGAACCTGGGTCCCTGGCGCTGTGAGGCTGCAGTGCTAACCACTGAGTCACCGTGCCGCCCCAACTGTTCAAAATGGTGGCAACAGTTGAAGCCTTTCATTGTAATTTACTGAGTTATTCGCCTTAAAAGGAAAGTGACAATAAGTCATTCATTCAAAATCTATGCCCCCGGTCACTGATCCTTCCATCCAGCCCTCATAAGTTTATAATTCTCAGTCATGCCCGCTCCCCCCAAAAGTCTCCTCTACTCCAAGGAAACCAACACAATCTACTCAATCTTACCATAACTAAAACTTTTTATGCCTAGGCAACATCTGGTAAATCTCCTGTGCACCGTCTCCAGTTCAGTCACTTCCTTCCTATAATGTGGACTGTAGACTCTAGCAGCTGCATAACCTATGTTTTATATAGTTCCAGCATAATCGCCCTGCTTTGAGTATTCTTAATGACCCAACCTCGACAGCCCTCTGTGGTACAACATTCCACAGATTCATCTGTCTCTGGGAGAAGAAATTCCTCCTCATCTGTGTCTTAAATGGTAACCCCCTTCTGCTGGAAATCTGCCGTCTGGTCCTAGACTGTCCCGTAATGGGCAACAACCTCTCCACGTCTCCCCTGTCCAGCCCCCTGAGGAACTTGTATGTTGCAATGAGGTCACCTGTCCTTCTGAGCTCCAACGAGTACAGGCACAACCTATTCAACCGCTTTCCATAAGACAGTACCTTTGCTCAGTTATCCAAATGGCTGGTTTGCAATACAAAGTGGCACCAGACAGCATAGGTTCAATTCCTGCACCAGCTGAAGCTAACATGAAGGACTCTCCTCTCAACACCCCCCCCACCCCCAAGGTTAAACCACCATCAGTTGTGTCTCTCTAATGAGAGAGCAGCCCTGCAGTCTGGTAGACTATGGTGACTTTACTGATAAAGAATAATGTTTAAATCACACCTGTCATGATCTCAGTCTGTTCCAAAGCACTATATAGTCATCACTGTAACGTCAGAAGTAAAACATCCAACTTATGCACAGCAAGCTCCCATAAAACAGCAATGCCATAATGAATGGAAAATCTGTTGCTTTTACCATGTTGATTGAGGTACAGCAATTGGTCAGGACACCAGCGTTAACTCTTGTTCTTCAGGATAGCTCTGTGTGATCTTTTACATTTACCAGAGAAAGCAGATGGGCCTAATTTAATGCCGTATTTAAAAGATACCACCGCTGATAGTGTAGTACTTCCTTAGTACTAACTGGAAGTGCCATCCTTCATTTCTGTGTTGAAACCTTTGGAATGGGACTTGAATCCATGATCTTTTTAAGGCAAAGGTCAGAAGTCACACAACACCAGGTTATGATCCGACATAATGGGAACTGCAGATGCTGGAGAATCTGAGATAACAAAGTGTGGAGCTGGGTGAACACAGCAGGCCAAGCAGCATCTTAGGAGCACAAAAGCTGACGTTTCGGGCCTAGACCCTTTCTGATGAAGTGACTTCACCTGATGATGGAGCAGTGCTTCTAAAGCTTCTAAGCCCAAATAAACCTGTCAGACTATAACCTGGTATCACGTGATTTCTGACCTTGTCCACCCCAGTCCAACACTGGCACCTCCACAGCCAATTTTAGGCAAATACAGCAGCCATCAAACATAGAACAAAGATCTATGACCAACCAATGACATAAATAGCCAGACAGTCTCTTATGGTGCAGGGTAAATAGACAACGTAGCAATGTCTGAGGAGAGTTAGGAAATTGCTCGAGCAGGTGAACAGTTTTATTATCCTGCAGATACCAGGGATTGATGAAAAGATAGTGGAGCCTTCAGTGACTGACAGGAAGGATCACTTAACATGACTTATAAAGTTGTAAGACTTTTACTTTAACAAACTAATTAGAATTAACATCGATCAAACACTATTTTTTGTTGGAAACTTATAAATATTTACAAGTTTAAACTTTCTGCCTTTACTTTCAACATTGAAAATCCTGCGCTTTGGTTATACACTATGTTTCACTCACTCCCCAAGACATCGTAGTCCTTATAGTGAACAATGCACAGTTCCTCTCAGCTTCCAAGGGTTCATATTTCCTATTTCGTTGAGTAGTAACTTTGAGTGACTGAAGCCAGGTATTTGCCTGAACCCACTATATTGTAACACCATGCACATAAATGATTTCTCCTCCACTGACACACAGCAGCAGCAGAGTGTACCATATGAAGATGCACTGCAATAATTCATCAAGACTCCATAGATAGTGCTTTCCAAACTCACAACCACTACTGTCTCGAAGGATGACGGTGGAGATACACAGAAACACCACCACTTGCATGTCCAAGTTGGGTACATGCCGTCCTGGCGTGGGAAGATATTGCTGTTCCCTTAGTGTCACTGGGTCAGAACTACGAAACGCTCTCTTTAACAAAATTATGTTGTACACCAAATGAATGGCAGTGATTCTGAAAGCTTGTGATTTCAAATAACAAGCATAACCAAACATAAGCTTAAGAGCGCACACTGGACCAGAAGACTATGGGAACAGAAATAGGCCATTCAGCCCATCAAGTCTGTTCCATCATTCAGTGGCTGACAATTCTCATCTCTACTTCCCTGCCAATAACCCTTGATTCCTTCACACATTATGATCCATCTACACCACCTTTGAATATACTTGTGAGACCATGAGATATAACTCATTTTGAATTATATTGCATGCTGCTTTTGTCTGGAGTCTAGGTTTTAACTTAATACTCTCTTCTGTTTTGACTTGTCCACAGTCAAACGATGTGTATCCATTTCTTATCAGCAAACTTCAGGAGCACTTGCTAAAGTTGGAGAATCCCATTAACCAGCAAGTCAAGCACAAAATGGCAGGTCACCTACAGTAAGTATCGAGCTGCTGTAGATCTAAACTGTTCCAAATCTGAGACAAATCCAGCCTTCAGCCTATCTCTGCATAATAATCTCACCACTATTATTTGTAAATCAGAGCTCAGAATACAGAGGAAACCTACAGCAGAATAATGAAGTCTTGCTGCAATTAAGTAAGGTTTTCTGATGAGAGCTTAGCCAGATTATTGCTACACACTTTCACACACTTTGGTAATAGGTTTAATGGGATAGGTCAAGTTAAGTACAGCTGCAGATCCCAGGCTGCCTATGAAATAATGTCTTGGGTGAGCGATTTCTGGCAATATGAAAGCAAAATATCACAGATGCTGGAAATCTGAAATAAAAATTAGAATATTCAGCCAGCCAGACTTCATTTGTGGAGAAAGAAATAGAGTTAACATTTCAAGTCTTTTATCAGAATTGGGAAAAGGTTAGAGACATCATTGGTTTAAGCAAGTATAGAGGCGGAGCAAGGGAGGAGGAGAGCAAAATCAAAGGAATAATGGTCCCAGGGAGAACAAAGTGGTAATGAGACAAGTAAAAATGATATGTGTGTCTTAATGAGCAGCAGTTGGGAATGGAAGACTTATTATCAACATCTGCCATCTGAGAAAGTGAGGGCAGGGTTTAAGATCTGAAGCTTCAGAATGCAGTTGTCCAAACATAATGTGAAGTGTTGTTTCTTGAGCTGGACCAGTGGGGGAGGCTGAGGACCGAGAGACCTGATTGGGAGGGGAGCAGAGAGTTACTCTGGCATGCATCTTGAGGCTCAGGGTCTCATTACAGACTGGACATAGTTATTCTGCTCAGGTGAAAATGCCGATATTTACTGAAATGAGAATTTTCTTTCTCTGCTTAGGTTATGTATTTTGATCATGGAGACATTAGGCGTCATGTTCAGGGAGACGGAAACAGAACCAACACGATTGACTCTTCTGAATGCCAACCGGTATGTGTGGCACCAATAATTCACACTCAAAGAGGTATTGTGTCTTTACATGTAGAAAACTAGTTTAACAAAGGTACGTGTTCAAAATGAGTTTCTCATTTGAAATTTATTACACTCCCAAGTCAGGAGTGTGGTTGCTGTTTGCCTGCTTTCCTGGATGACTACATGCAGCTTCCTCATTGATCAAGAGGCTCAGTGTGATTCCACACATTGCAGCCCACTTGATCCGTACCCCATCCAACATTCACAGTCCAGTTCATCAGACAAACCAGCCTTCCATCCATTGATTTTGTTTACACTTCACACTGCCTTGGGAAAGCAGTCAACATAATCAAAGATCGCTCCCAACCCAGTTATACACTCTTCCACCCTCTTCTATCGAGCAGATGAAAGTTTGAAAACACATACCAACAGATTCAAGAACAGCCTCTTCCCCGTTGTTATCAGACTTATGAATGAACTTCTTATTTATTAGAATTGATCTTTCTCTTTGTGGCTGTAGCACTGTATTCTGCATTGTGTTCTATTATCCTGATGTAGTTATGTATGGTATGATTTGTCTGGTTTTCACTGTATCTTGGAACATGTGAAAACAATAATAAATCAAATCCAATTAAATCCCTCCACCAGAAACTTTCAAACGCTGAGCTCAGTCACTTAAATGGATAAGAGCAACAGGAATCTGAGAACCTCCCCACCTCCAGTTCCACTCTGAGTTACCCACTATCCTGGCTTGGAAATGTATCTCTGTTCTTTCGGTGTCACACAGTGATACAATTCTAGGACTCCCTCCCTAACAGCACAGCAGAAATCCCTGCACTCAAAAGATTAAAGAAGTCAGCTCACCACTACTTACTTTAGGGAGATTAGGGATTGTCTAAAAGTGCTGGCCTTGTCAGTGATACCCATATGCTGTGAATGAATGAATTCAAGCAAAACGTTTATATTCCCCCCACTTCATCATTCAGATATCGGAGGAAGAAAAGGAGCAGAAGTTGAATCATTTCAGTAACACCCTGAAAGTGTAAATGAAATTCAAAACCAGAACTTGCTGAAAAAGCGCACCAGTTCTGGCAGCATCTGTGAAGAAAAAAATCAGAGTTATTGTTTCGGGTCCCGTGACCCTTGCTCAGAACTGAGATAAATGAGATATTCTGAATATCCTCTGAGATACTGCCCTGCCTCCTGTCAACTCTAGTAGATAATGGTCGTATTTTTTGTTCCTCCAATGTTGGAAGACCCAAAGGCAACATCTGCACAAAGATCACTTGACAATATTGTCTCAGTGGTTAGAGATTAAACTTGAATACAAGGAAGCTTCCAGAATGTCGCATGACAGTGGGTTTTTATCAAAAGATTATTGTTATTTTCAATATGTTATAATAATATAATAAATACTGTTTTCACTCACTAGAGGTATGACTGTTATGAACTTGCTGAAGATTTTAATAAGTGGCCCACAGATTCCCATATCATCACATGCAGGTGGTAGGAACGTGCCAACCGCATCTGAAATCTCAACTAATTCTCAAGATGGCGAGGTAAGTCTCTGTAAGTGTCCAACTCTACAACCCCCTGAGCTCTCTGCGTTGATCGTATTCTAACATTATGTGCATTCCTAATTTTAATTGTTCCACCTCACTTCCTTTGGCACTAAGCTCTGGAATCCAGTGTGGGAACTGCTCTGCTGCCTGAACTGGAGGGCAGTTCTTATGAGGAAAGGTTGCAGGAACTAGGGCTTTTTTCATTGGAACGAAGAAGAGGTGACTTGATAGATGTGTACAAGACGATGAGAGGCGTAGGCAGTTTGGATAGTCAGAGACATTTTCCCAGAGCAGAAATGACGGTTACGAGGGAGCATAATCTTAACGTGATTGGAGGAAGGTGTAGGGGGGATGTCAGAGGCACGTGGAATGTGTTGCCAGCAGTGGTAGCGGAGTCAGATACTTTAGACACTTTTAAGTGACTTTTAAGTTTTAGGGCACATGGAAGATAGTGAAATGCAGGGTAGATTGATTTTAGTAGGATAATAGGTTGGCACAACATTGTGGGCTGAAGGTCCTGTACTGTGCTGAACTGTTCTATGTTCTATGCCTTATCTCACCTCGTTTAAATGCTTCTTCAAACATATATCCTTGGTGACTTGAGTAATGGTGGCAACAGTGAGGAAGGGCACCGAGCAGGGCAGGACGAGTGGTTTTCGTCAGGACCTCCAGCAGCAGGTGGTGACACTGAGAAAGGGCACCGAGCAGGGCAGGATGAGTGGTTGCGTCAGGACCTCCAGCAGCAGGTGGCAACACTGAGAAAGGCACCAAGCAGGGCAGGACGAGAGGTTGCGTTACGACCTCCAGCAACAGGTGGCAACACTGAGGAAGGGCACCAAGCAGGGCAGGACGAGAGGTTGTGACAGGATCTCCAGCAGCAGGTGGCGACACTGAGGAAGGGCACCGAGCAGGGCAGGACGAGTTGTTGCGTCAGGACTCCAGCAGCAGGTGGCGACACTGAGGAAGGGCACCAAGCAGGGCAGGACGAGTGGTTGCGTCAGGACCTCCAGCAGTAGGTTTATCCAGAACCAGGGCGTGGCCATTTAGTGCTGAGATTAGGAAACATTTCTTCACTTGGAAGGTGGTGAACATGTGGAAGTCTATCACAGAAGGCTATGGAGGCCAGATCACTGAGTATATTCAAGAAAGCTAAATGTTTAAATATTAGAGGCAGCAGAGTGTATCAAGAGAAAGCTGGAATGTGGTGTTGCCCTGGAGGATCAGCTATGTTCATAACGGTCGAGCAGATTTGAAGGGCCTACTCCTGCTCCTATTTTCTATGTTTCCTTATTACTTGTCTTCCTCTACCCTTTGAGCATTGACCAATGGAGAGCTTGGGAGAATCTGCTAAATATTCTTTGTCAGGCTTGATCTCCTGACCTTGCTGGTATTGGGGTTCATTTAAAAGGAGTGTAATCTCTGGATAACATCACACTCATTGGAACACACGCCTTGCCATCACAGCGAGAAGATCAAGAAATTTTTTATTCATGGAAAGAAACAATTACATTTATTCTGGTCAGAGATAATGGGAACTGCAGATGCTGGAGTATCCAAGATAATACACAGCAGGCCAAGCAGCATCTTAGGAGCACTAAGATGCTGCTTGGCCTGCTATGTTCATCCAGCCCCATACTTTGTTATCTTACATTTATTCTGTACCTCCATTGTGCTGGTTCACAGAAGGTTTATTATTTAGGATAATGCAAGTGAATTCTGACCAAAATGTGTCCTATAATCTAATCAGCACAGCTTTTAGCTTTTAAATTGCTTCCAGAACAATGGTTAATCATATTTGACAAGTTAAAATTGGCTTAAAGGTGAGAATCATAAAGGTGCATTTATAAAATGCATAAAGGGGGCTCTCGTCCTTGAATGGCGTGATGGTGTAAGACTGAGTTGTGAAACTACTGGAATATCATGAATTATTGCCTTTTGCAGCTACAGAAGCTATTGCTAGAATACAAGGATGCAGTGACAGCTGTTGTGTATGAAATCTTCCTCATCACTCACCAGGTGAGTGCAAATTATGTGAGACCAGCAAAACTGTTGAGCTGCATTTGCCATGATATTCGGTCTTTTAACCCTGCACTTTTAATACTGTGCACATACGAAAAAAGTGTGGCATCCTATCCTGTGATTACTGCAGTATTTTCATTAAAGTCCTATTTTTCTTCTCAATACTTCTAAACAAATCACTTGCTCCTTATCCTGACAACCGTTCCCTAAAAGTCATCGTTTTTTTTGATGATCCAGTAATTAAAGATAAAGCTCCTTGCGAAAAATCTTATGGCAGATTTTGAACTACCTGGGCAGGAGTGGTCAATGGGTTCAGGACAAGCGTTCCTTGCACAACTCAGCTCCACTGCAGTGGTCTCAGTACCTTGTGCACTTGTGAATAGGCACAAACAATTTTGTACTTTATTGAAGAAGTGTTCCCTTTACAGCTTAAATGTGGACCAGTCATCTTAAACATGCCAAATGTTTAGCTTGACTCCAAGGTTTTACACTTGCCAACAAATGAAATAATAGCTGCAAGCTTAGATCTGTACCAGATGTGGCCCAGCAAGCTCCCTTCAGCTGTTTAACTAAGAACAATGTCTTGGCTCCGATCTGTCTTCTCAGTAGCATTGAGGGGAGGGGTCCCTTCTATCGTAATAACCTTTCCAAATCCAGACAAAACACACTGAAATAGCAAGCTCTACCCGGTCAGTCACTTTGAGGGAAGCCACTGATAGCAAAATCTTATTATATCATGTGATGGCATTGAGACAGACAGACGAACCAAATCAGTCTTTCTACCTCTGTATTTGCAATACAATAAAATTAATATCTTCAATGATCCTCAAAATTGACTCCAAGGTTCCTAAGCAGACATGGATCACAGACTCTACACATGATTGTTTCTTGAACAAAGTAATCTAATTGGTCTATGCGTCTGTACGTGAGAGCGCGTGCATGTGTACGTGACAGCGTGTGCATGTGTGTACGTGAGAGCATGTGTGTCTGTATGTGAGAGTGTGTGTGTGTGTGTGTGTCTGTACATGAGAGTGTGCACTATACTTTGTGTCTGACTTTTTCCAGAACCTGCATTTTCAGTATTTTCTTCTGATGACCTTTCTCTTCATAGATGTTGCTTTAACTTCAAACATCTTTGATGGTCAGAAGGAAAACTAATCCCCAAGCTCCACTCAGTTTCTCAGCTCAAGTTGTAACGGCATAAGGCCAAAATACTCAAAAAAATTGCTATGGCAACCCAGGCAATAATATGTTACTAAGAGTAGTATAATAGACCCCATATTGTCATACAGCTCCTGTTCTTTGGACAGATAGTTGGCCTATCACATTTGTAAAGAACAGAACCAAGACTAAATGAAGAAAGATAGTAAGCCTATTGCTGTAAAAGTTGATACGTGATTCTTCTTAATTCAGGGCTGAAGAATGAGAAGTAACTTGTAAAGTTTTAAAAATGTTACACATGGCAGCTTAGCTTCAGACTTCTATTTTGAGACCTTTAACAGGATCAGTGTGGTTCAGACCTGTTGTATAAATTGAAACAGGGTGAGGGGAATGTCTGTCATTGGAAAGATAATTCGTGATGCTTAATTTTTACGCCAGGGCCCAATGTGACCGGATTACCAAGTGAAGTGAGGATTCTGGCTTCTCTTTGTTCTGCTTTGTTCTGGTGTCAGAAAGCGTGGCCAACGATAGTTGGACATATTTTATGTTTTAACTTTCTCCCCCTCCCAGGCATTGGCTGCTCAACATGTTGATCGTTAAGCTGGCCTGCACATGGGAAAAGGTCCATACCAATTAAAAATTTGTTCAGAATATGCTTAACTTGGTAAAGTACAAAAAAGTTGGAAAGAAACATCAAATTTTAATTCAGATTAATGAGTTCACTTAAATCTGTATGGAGATTGTGACACTGCACACAAATCTGAAATATTTTAACAGAGTGCAGCTGTAAATTTAAAACATAAGTTCAATTCCACTGACTCTAATTTACTCTCAACCAGCTGGAGTGTTTCAGGACTAATTTAAGATTAGAATTTAGTTTTAAATCAGTTTTAATGACATGTATAAAGGCTGACTAATTATGGAAACAAAAACAGAAATTTTCTGGAAAAGCTCAGCAGGTCTGGCAGCATCTGTGGACAGAAATCAAAATTAAAGTTTCAGGTTAAGCGACCCTTCCTCTGAGGAATGTTAACACTAATTTTTCTCCACAGATGCTACCAGACCTGCTGAGCTTTTCCAGCAATTTCTGTTTTTGTTTCTGATTTATCGCATCCTCAGTTCTTCTGGTCTTTATTTGACTAATGATTGAATTATACTTAATGGGTTAATAGCATATTCCTGGGTGCATTACATTTATGCAGATATTAATCTGTTTATGGGTGCAGAATTATGAGAAATGAACACACACGTACATGAAGGAAAAGAATGCGTCATACCCTTGGCTTTCAAAGTGGGATCGGGAACCTGATGCCGCGATAAATTTTTGGTTCCAGCCCCGTGTCACCAACACATTGTGATGGTGCCATTTTGAAATGCTAATGCTTCACTTGGGCAAGAGGCAAGCTTGGTGTATTGGTGGTACCGGGCATCTCTGGGGGAAGGTAGAAGCTAGCTGCAGAGGACCAGCAGCAAAGGCAGATGGTGACCTTGGCAGGGCCTGCCTCTGACACCAGGTTAAACATAAATTCATAGACCCTTTGGTCCAACCAGCCCATTGCTAAACATAATCCCAAACTAAACTAGTCCACCTGCCTGCTCCTGGCCCATATAATCATGCAGTCATAGAGCATGGAAACAGACCCTTAGGTCCAACACGTCCATGCCAAACATAATCCCAAACTAAACGTCCCACCTACCTGGCTTCCAGACGTTTCCTATTCATATATCGATCCAAATGTCTTTTAAATGTTGTATTTGTACCCACATCCATCACTTCATCACGAAGTGCATTCCACACACGAACCACCACCTCCCCCGACCCAACCCCGTGTAAAAAAAATTGCCTCTTCTGTCTTTTTTAAATCTCTCTCCTCTCACCTTAAAAATGTCTCAATAATTGTGATCATAAAACTATCATTGATTGTTGTAAAAACCCATGTGGTTTAGCAATAACCGTTAGGGAAGGAATTCTGCCATCTTTAGCTGATCTGGTCTGCATGTGATTCCAAGCCTACAATAATGTTGATTTTTAAATAGCATCCAAAATAATCTAGCAAGCCAGTTAGTTCGTGGCCAGTAAGGGATGGGCAATAGGTTCTGGCTTTTCCATTGACGTCTACGTACAATGAAAGAATAAAGAAAATATAGTGATCAGAGAGAATGGGAACTGCAGATGCTGGAGAATCCAAGGTAACAAAGTGTGAAGCTGGATGAACACAGCAGGCCAAGCAGCATCTCAGGAGGACAAAAGCTGACATTTTGAGCCTCGACCGTTCATCAGAGACCCTCTCTGATGAACGGTCTAGGCCCGAAACGTCAGCTTTTGTGGTCCTAAGTTCCTACTTGGCCTGCTGTGTTCATCCAGCTTCACACTTTGTTATCAAGAAAATATAGTGCCCTGATACATTTCATTGTTTAAAAACAAACTTTCCGTTTTCTGTGCATTGAACCCAGCAGGAATGCAATAATCTTCATCAGACTCTTTGGGTTTATCAAATTCCACATTGAAAATTGCCCTCCAGTTCTCCCATCTTCTAAGAAACTCTTCAAAGAACTTAACAGACTGTTAATTAGGGAGTGGCGTCCTTCCTTTTCCTCTACCCTCCCTGCCTTTGAAAATGCTGGTGGCACCCAGAGCCATCAGGATCCATAAACACAGCATGCACATGATTCCCACCCTGCAGGAAATTGAACATCCAACAGCAAGCATCTTCTTGTGAACTTTGTCGCCCAAGGGTTCGATTCTGAAAGACACGTTCATTCACGATTAGCAAACAGATTCGTTCAGATTGTCTCAGTAAATAGAAGTTTGAACTGTGAAGTTCAGGTCATAAGGGTTTAAAGGCCCGGATTATCTGGACTCTGGAGAAAAATGTGTAATACGTGTGGCATAAGGTTTAATTCTGTCTTCATCAAGTGAAAATGTTGTGTTGCAGAGAAAAAGGAACAATTTTCAGCACCTGCAGGGAAATGCTGATGATACCTCAATTCTTGTTACTCATTAACCTTCACTGTAAAGATGCTCCCAAAGTCAGAGTTCAGCGTGAAACTGATTTTTGTGTTTTTTTTCAAATTGACAGAAGTGGCTGTGCAAACTTTTAATTGCAATAATTATCAGCTATTGTTAAAGAGATCTGATAAATGAGTTGCTTGCTGACTGACTGAATAGATGACATCAGTAGGACACACATTTAAGGTATTTGGGGAGGGAAAATGGCCCATGGAGACGTGAGAATCTGTAGGTAAAGGTTGTCATTTAGTGCAGTGACTGATTGCAGCTTTCTGTTTAGGAGTAAATATTTAAGAGGCAAAAATCAGAGTCATGGTCAATGAACAGGGGAGCAGCAATAACTGGATGGGTCTTAATAATCTAGCACAGACTCAGAGGGATGAATGTCCCTATTGTACTACTGTGTGATTCTATAGAAGTGTTACTAAGCTCCTTTGATAGACAGATACACAAGAAACAGAATGTGCAGACCATTCAGCCCACTGAGCCAGCTCTGCCATTTACTAAGATCATGGCCGACCTTGGACTTCAGCTCCTTTTTCCTGCCTGCCCCAAAAAACCATTGATTCTTTGAGAGATGGAAAATCTATCCATCCCAGCCTTCAATGAATTCAACGACAGTGCACTAAAATTCTCAGAATTAAAGAATTCCACAGCTTCACATCTCTTTGAGTGAAGTGATTTATCCTCTTCTATTTCTGCCCTAAATGATCAGCATCTTATCCTGAGGTTGATCTTTTGCCTGGGTCTGATTGAACTATCTTGGCCATGGTAATAGCTGGCATCACAGGTGGCCTTGGGCTAACAGTGGGTAAACAGGTAAGGTTCCCTCTTCTACGCTGCCGCGTTATTTGTCCTGGTACAGTTGAAATGCAAAAAAGAATCATCACTTGGATACAGATACCAGAGAATCACCTATGGAGCTAAAGCAGAACAGGAACCAATGGTATTTGGAAGAAGGGGCATGGAAAATGGGCAAGATCATAATTTTTGTTTCTCATTCTCAAAAATATCATATTTAGGAACTGGATAAAGTCCATTCTTTTACAGGGAAACTGGGGTTCTGCCTCCGGGAACTTGACAGTTGGATGGTTGATGGTTGCTCTTCAGAAACTTCCTTCCATGGTAAGCCTTTACCACAATTTTTCAGCAACACCAGTCTCTCTAAGGTGCCTTGAACTGAATTAATATCCAATACTACATTGGCAATAGATCTTGCAAGCACGTCTGATTCAAATAATCTTGATCTTAATACATTTGATTTTTCTTTTCCTTGGGTCATGGGTGTCACTGGCAAGTCCAGAATTCATTGCCCATCCCTAATTACCATTTCTGAGGGCATTTAAGAGTCAGCCACATTGCTGTGGCTCACATGTAATCAGACCAGGTAAGGACAGATCTCCCTCCTGGAAAGACATCAGTGAACCAGACGAGTTTTTACAACAATAAATTATTTTTCTTTTCTTCATTTGCAGGATGTGGACATTTCTGGCTAGGCTAGCATTTATTGCCCATCCATTTTTTTCCCCCTTATTCATTCATGGGATGAGGGTGTCACTGGCCAGGCAGCATTGGGCCATCCCTAATTGCCCAGAGGGCAGTTCAGAGTCAACCACATTGCTTTGGGCCTGGTGTCACACGTAGGCCAGACCGGGTAAAAGGATGGCAGTTTCCTTCCCTAAAGGGCATTAGTGATTGAACAATCATTGGTAGTTACATAGTCATCATTAGACTCTCCATTTAAGATTTTTTATTGAATCCAAATTCCACCAATTGCCACGGCAGAATTCAAACCTGGGTCCCCAGAACATTACCTGGGTCTCAGGATTAACAGTCCAGTGATTATACCACTAAGCCAACCATGGTTTCATGGTCACCATTACAGGGATTAGCTTTCGATTCCTGACTGTATGAAGTAAATTTCAATTATGAAAGGACCTCAACAGTCTAATTTATAGAGAAGCTCATAGCCTCTGCTATTAATTGTATCTGCATAATATGCAAAAGTAATCATTTAGTTGCTCAGGAAATTAAACAATCGCTGAAGCTGTAATTTTGCTATGGTAACCGTTTGACAGAAATTATGGGTTAATCATAATAAGACTGAGTGATTTTTAACTTGAGCAAGATATCCTTTATTTCACAAAGAATTACTCCTTTACGAGGGTTCTGCACTCACATCCTCCCTCCTGCACACACATGTATGTTCCCCATACCCTACAAAACTCACTCAAATCCACACTCCCCCACGGTGTCCTAAAAACATTGGAGGTTCAAAGAGATTTTTGGTCAAGGTATGTTATTTTCAGTACCTGTTGAAGGTATTTAGAGGTTTGTAAAATCATGAGGAACATAGATAAAGTGAATACTGTAAGTTTTTTTTTCCATAGGGTTGGGGAATTCAGAACTAGAGGGCATATTTTTAAGATGAGAGGAGAAAGATTTAAAAGGACCCGAGGGGCATCTTTTTCAGACAGAGGGTGGAGTGAACTGCCAGATGAAATGATAAATGCGGATACAGTTAAAACATTTAAAATACGTTTGGACAGGTACATGAATAGGAGAGGTTTAGAGGGATATGGGCCAAATACCAGCAAGTGGGACTAGTTTAGTTTATCTAACTCTAATATTTGAATTATCAAAAGGCTAATGGAATGCTTGCCTTTATATTTAGAGGAGTAGAATACAGGGGAGCAAACGTCATGCTTGAGATGTACAAAGTTGTGGTTAGACTACAACTGGAGTAACTGTGAGTAGCTGTGGATTCCACAAATGAGAAAAGATATATTGGTATCGGAGGAATGCAACATAAGATTACCAAAATGATGCCAAGACTCAAGACTAGCAGGAGGGAAGTGATGGTCTAGTGGTATTATCGCTGGACTGTTAATCCAGAGATCCAGGTAATGTTCTGGGGACTTAGGTTCGATTCCTGCCAGGGCAGATGGTGGAATTTGATTTTAATAAGAATCTGGAATTAAATCTAATGATGACCATGAACCCATTGATTGTTAGAAAGACCACTCTGGTTCACTAATACCCCTTAGGGAAGGAAACTGCTGCCATCCTTGCCCAGTCTGACCTACATGCGACTCCAGACCCACAGCAATGTGGTTGATTCTTAACTGCTCTCTGGGATGTGCAATAAATGCTGGCCTGGCCAGTGATGCCCTCATCCCACAAATGAATTTTAAAAGAATTATAAGGACCAGGTATGTGATGAGGGAAGATTTGGTCAAAATTTTCACCTGATAGAATAGATGAAGAGAAGCTATTTTTGCCGGGAGGGAATGTAAGGTCTAGATTTTCACACAGTCGTGGAGACTCCATGTCTTAGATAAAATGGCACTGGGTCCCTGGATTCAGAAGCCCCATCCCCATTTTCAGCAGATCCTGTTTTCACCTGTACGGGAAGGGGGGGAATGGGTTCAGCCATTTTGAAACCCAAACTCATCTGGACCATTTGGATACAGTTTGTTTGACACCTCCAAGTAGTTAAGGGATTAGCTGTCTTTGATGTTGAATTCTCAACACTAATGTTTGTTTTTATAAGGGATTTAGTGTTTGAAGGAATTGAAATGTATTGACGAGGGTTTAGTAAATGAGGTTTTTACAGGTGTGGTGAAGCCTGCAACAGAAACTTTGAACTTTAGCTCATTTCATTCCAACGTGGCTCCTGAGGTTTGCGGTGAATATTGGGTGAGTTCATATGGAAGGTGGAAGAGAAAACGGAGGCCATGGGGACACGGGCTGGCATGAGCAGACATTGATTTGGAATAGGAAGTCTAAAGGCCAGGTGGCTAAGTAGAACAGTGTAGGTTGACATGGAGGGATGAGGGTGAGTGGGAGTGGGTTAAGGAATGGGTTTGTAAGGATAGGGCATGGGGTGTGTGGGGGAGAGGGCTAGCAAGCTTCACTTTTTTTTAACCATAATTGGGGTGAAGTTCCAAAGTTTGGAACTATCACAAATGACAATTGATGCAAGATTAGATGTAATGTTTAGATCTGAGGTTGATACATTTTTGTTATGTACAGATATTAATGGATGTGTGGTGCAGGTGGGCATGTGGACTTAGATTGCAACCCAGCCATGATCTCGCTGAATGGTGAAAAAGGGTAAAGGGTCTAAATCGCCTCCTCATGTTCTGATGTACCTTCCCTACACCCACTCATTTGTTCGCTCCCCTTTCCTCTCTCACTCCCTCATTATAGAAAGAACGTGTCAATGTGTGAATTGTTCCTCACCCCAGACTGCCCCACTCTCATTCACTTCATTTTGTCTTGCTTCATTTCATTTTACTCTGGTTTTATCTGTTTCATCTTTGGCATTACATCAGCAATATCTCTCTCTTCTTTGGCCTTTCATCTCCTGTGGCACTTACCCTGCAGGAAATAATCCAATTAAGTAATCCTCCTTTTGACAGACTGCAAATCAATAATCTAAACAGAAAAAGAACAATCTCTTCCATTCCCTGATACCTGTGAGCATCAGTATCAAATAAGTCATCTCAAGTGAGTTTTATGCGCCATTTAAGAAAATGAATGATCCGGCAGTGAACGAAACACCAGAACATTTTTGCTAGAATGAGGAATTAGAACATAGAACAGCACAGAGAACAGGAACAGGCCCTTCAGCCCACCATAATTAATCCCATCTGCTTGCACATGGTCTGTTTCCTTTTATTTCTGCCTGTTCGTGTCCGTCTAAATGCCCCTTAAACATTGCTATGAGGTTATGTGTAAGGTTCGCACCAGCAGTTGGGAGAGAACACATCCTGAGTGAGAGATACTATTGAAGGTAATGGCCTCTTGGGAATACAGCGGCAGCCAAATTCTTGGCACTACAGTTGGCTTTGCTCCATGGGACAGAAGGAGAAACTGGGAATACGAGAATTAAAAGGGGATCCAATTCTAACGCAGACGCAACAAAGTGGGAATTTTCTTCTGGGGCCATTGCCTTCCTTGGGGATAAATGGAGGAACTTCTGTAAGTAATGATGGGAACTTGGGAAGAGCCACAGGATGGAAGTGTATACATACACATCACAGATACACACACACTCAGCCACCCTGTACTTCCACTGACTAAAAGGCTATCCTAGCTGAAACAAAAACAGAAATTTACATTGAGTTTTAATGATTAAAACAAAGTATGACAAAGGTTGTAAAGCAGTTGTCATTGTAAGCAATTTTA
Source organism: Stegostoma tigrinum (assembly GCF_030684315.1). Lineage (NCBI taxonomy): Eukaryota > Metazoa > Chordata > Chondrichthyes > Orectolobiformes > Stegostomatidae > Stegostoma > Stegostoma tigrinum. Next base: position 52,179,318 of record NC_081371.1, read on the forward strand.
GACTGTATTTGGTGAAATTGTGTCTAATAACGTCTCTATTTGTAATAAATATGCGTATACTGTTGGTGGCCTGGTAAATTCTCACTATAACGCATATATTTCTGCTATGTCGTGCATGTACATCTATTGTGATGAATATGTTTCCGTTTAATAAACAGGTTTCTCTAAAAGTGTATGTTTCTGTTTCAGTTGCCTTTTATTGACCAGATGATGAAACACATTATTAAGACAGTGCTACCTCCAATACATATCATGAGCCCCACTCAGGCTTTGCTACTTTTTCAACAATTCTACATCCTGAACACCTGCATCCAGTATAGCAATGACTTGGCAGAACATATCAGGAATAAATACAGCGAAGAATTTAGGTAAGGACAGGTCAGCATTTACCTCGCTGTTCACACATTGTTTATGGGGTGTAAAATTCCACATGGGATAGCTATGGAGAAAACAGTTGGTCATCGTGGCCGACCTGCTAACTAACATCTCTTGGAAACATTTCAAAACCACCAGACTGGACCTGATCCCGATCTCAGTGCAGGGCTGGGCTGGATCAGATCCCAATTACAGCAAATCTCCTTGTAAAGTCCATGTGAAGATTGTGGACCACTAAACAACAGCAATCCTGTTACTGGTGACCCTAATATTCAATCATTTCATTTGACAATCAAAAACAATTATTTTTGTAGTATTGTCGTATGAATGTTGTCATACAAATGTTTGGTTAAACAAGGCTTTTGTTCACATTCCCTAATATCTCTGTAGCTCAGTGTGCAATTTTGTTTGATAGTTGCACCTGTGAAACACGTTGAGACACTTCACTGCATTACAGGTGCTACAAAAATGTAAGTTGTTATATATCCCACCATTTTAAAAAATCTTGTTGTCTAAGAGTTAGTGTCATTGGTTAACGATACAAAATAATTAGCCCTTGGCTTACATTGTGGGTCAGTTCCAAACATCATTGAAGTTTCGTGTCTAATTCTTCAGTCATGTTTCGCAAAAATATCATACTTTATTCTTGAGCATGTCATTCAGTGCACTGTTAGATATGTCATTTCTGCTTCACATTCATGCTACAGTCGCTGTTGTTGTAATCTGGTGTTTAGACTTCCAGAGCTTTCCCTCTCCCCTTTGCTCAATAATAAAACTTCAAACTGTTGACTAACCACTGCTTCCAGCAAGAGGAAAAAGTAAGATGTGTTACTGCCCTGCTGAAGCAGACAATCACTTAACTTACTACAAGGGGTGCCAGGGAGATCTGGTTGTAACTACTAACAGGCATGTGATCCAGTGGAGTTCCAGGTAGATTGGCTGGTGAAGGCGGCATTTGGCACACTTACCTTCATTGGTCACTGCAATGAATATAGGAGTTGGGACGTCACATTCAGGCTGTGAGTATATTGGTTAGGCCACTTTTAGAACACTGCGTAGAATTCTGGTTGCCCTTTTATAGAAAGGATCTTGTTAAACTTCAGAGGGTGCAGAAAAGATTCACAAAGATGTTGCTGGGACTAGAGAGTTTGAGTTATAGGGAAAGGCTGAACAAGCTGGGGCTGTTTTCCCTGGAGTGTCGGAGGCTGAGGGGAGACCTTACAGAGGTTTATAAGATCATGAAGGACATGGATAGGGTGAATAGCCAAGGTCTTTTCTCTACTGTAGGGAAGTCGAAAACTAGACAGCGTAGGTGTAAGGGGAGAGGAGAAAGATTTAGAAGAGACTTAAGGGGTATTTTTTTCACACAGAGGGTAGTGCCTGCATGGAATTTGCTGCCAAAGGAAGTGGTGGAGGCGGGCACAATTACAACATTTAAAAGGCATTTGGATGGGTATGTGAATAGGAAGGATTTACAGAGATATTAGCCAAATGCTGGCAAATGAGACTGTCAGATTGGGATGTCTGGTTGACACAGATGAATTGGACCGAAAGATCTATGCTTTATGACTCTAGGTAGATACATCTAAGGAGAGAGGATAGCAGGCATATGAGGGAGGAGGGAATAGAGGATGTTATGAAAGTGAAAAATATGGACAGTCAAATCTTAGCTTCTATTATCGGAACGTTATACCTGGGACCTTTGATGAACCAAAATGGAAGACATCGAGACAAGAAATGAATGCAGTGGACATCTTGTCACAGATACAGGCAAGCATTGTCAGACTCTTATGGAACTAAATGAAACTGTGTGTGCTGAAACTACTTTTCTTTAATGTAAAGACATCTAAACTATTTTTGAGATAACACAGTGTGGAGCTGGATGAACACAGCAGGTCAGGCAGCATCAGAGGAGTAGGAAAACTGACATTTCGGGTGTGGATCTTTCTTCAGAAATGGGGGAGGGGAAGGATACTCTGAAATAAATAGAGAGAGGGGGAGGCGATGATGGAAGGTGGATAGAGGATATCCAGCTCTATACCTTGTTATCTCAGACTCCACCATCGCTAGTTCCTACTACCTCTAAACTATTTTTGAGTCAGTATCGAGAAATTTACTTCTCTTGTTTAATTCACGTGTTTGATAATTTCACATATTGGGAGATGAAAGTCGCAACTGCTAGTTAATAGCTTGGAAAGACAATGGAGCTAGACTCCAGAATACAAACTGAACTAAATTTCAATAGCTGCTTCTGAGATACAGGGCAGAGCAGAGGAAATAGTGAATTAATGAGAACAAGAGCTAGAACTCCCTTCCACCCAACCCTTGCCTGCCTTACGGAGAGACCACTCTCTCCGCGACTCCCTTGTCCGCTCCACACTCCCCTCCAACCCCACCACACCCGGCACTTTCCCCTGCAAACGCAGAAAGTGCTACACCTGCCCCCAAACCACCTCCCTCATCCCTATCCCAGACCCCAAGATGACATTCCACATCAAGCAGATGTTCACCTGCACATCTGCCAACGTGGTATACTGTATCCACTGTACCCGTTGTGGCTTCCTCTACATGGGGAAAACCAAGCGGAGGCTTGGGGACCGCTTTGCAGAACACCTACGCTCGGTTCACAGTAAACAACTGCACCTCCCAGTCGCGAACCATTTCAACTCCCCCTCCCATTCCTTAGACGACATGTCCATCATAGGCCACAATGATGCCACCTGAAGATTGCAGGAACAGCAACTCATATTCCGCTTGGGAACCCTGCAGTCCAATGGCATCAATGTGGATTTCACCAGCTTCAAAATCTCCCCTCCCCCGACTGCATCCCAAAACCAGCCCAGCTCATCCCAGCTTGCCTAACATGTTCTTCCTCTCACCTATCCCCTCCTCCCACCTCAAGCCGCATATCCGTTTCCTACCTACTAACCTCATCCCGCCCCCCTGACCTGTCCGTCCTCCCCGGACTGACCTATCCCCTCCCTACCTCCCCACCTATCTTCTCCTCTATCCATCTTCAGTCCGCCTCCCTGTCTCTCCCTATTTATTTCAGAATCCTCTCTCCATCCCCCTTTTCTGATGAAGGGTCTAGGCCTGAAACATCAGCTTTTATGCTTGGCTTGCTGTGTTCATCCAGCTTCACACTTTGTTATCTAGAACTCCCTCCTGCTTGTTTCTTTCCACACCTCAGAAAACACAGAAAAAAGAATTGGAAAGTCAACACTGATCAACAACTCAAAGCTATCTAATTTGGGTTTGGGCTGGGATGCAAGTCAACCATTAATCAATTGTGGTCTTAGGTTAAGAATCTAACACCTCAAGGTCTCAAAGGGCTTTTCAATTACACAACTCCATGTGTGTACCACTTCCTCTTTGTGTGGTCACATTTTATTATGTTTGGTGGGGGAAAGGGTTCAGTAAGCAATAAAGTTCCTTTACCTTTCAATCAGGAAACCCTTGGCAATTGGCTCCTTCATTTTCTGGCGAAACACATTTTAATCGAAGTGTGATAGCTACGTGTAAAAAATAATTTGGTGTGGTTGACTGAGAGGGGAATAGAAATAGGAAGAGCCGATTTCCCCTTCCTTACCTGCTCATGAAAATTGTTATATTGATATATTTAGATGAGGAAAGATGGGAGGATATTGAGTAGAGCAAAATACTGGAATAGACTGGATAGGCTGACATTGTGCAAGAATGTCCTTTGCACAATTATTGCATTGAATGTGATGTTTTTAACAAATTGACAGAATTGCTTGTTGATTATGAATTACCTCCACTCATTGAAGAAAATAAATTATTTGCCTGGGAAACATTACAATTTGCTGAACATACAGTCCTTTTAAAAAATCCACCTTTCCACCTCTGACCTTGGAAACAATGATTAACACAAGTTGTCATTCTTTGTACTACAGTGACAGCTCTGTAGCACTCCATCTGATTGTATCTGCACAGACTGTTTCAATACTTTTGGCTACACAGGATATCACAGCCAATGCTCTTGTTGGTTTCATCCAACATCCACACAGATGCACTGTCTGGCTGATTATTTTCTGTGCTGTTTCCCTCTTGCCAAATTCCTGAGTCTACAATATGCTGTAATCACTAAAATGTTTAAAAAGGGTTTCATTTGCAGAACCAGCAATTATCATTCATCTTATCCACTCTCAGAAAAGCTCTGAACCATGGTGTGGGGCAAGTGCTCCCCTAGTGCTGTTGGAGGGGTGAGATGTTCAGGATTTTAGTACAGCAATAATTGAAAGAATCCTAACTTGCATTTTTATAGCATTGTAAAATGTTCCAAGGGTGCTTCACAGGAGGGTCATCAAACAAAATGTGACGCACTGGGTTCAATCATATCAGGATTCAACCAAGAGGCAGTTTTGTTGAGATTCACAGTGGGTTTTTCTTCTTGGATGGCTAGCAAGTTTTCTTGCATGATCGTAATAAATTTGCCTCAGAACTCAATTACTTTACAGTACTCAAACACCAGAGACAGTTTGCTTCTCTTTTACATTGAGTGATTTGATTTAACTGTTTCTTCTAATTCCTGAACTTGAGAGTTTAATAGCACGTATTTTGATTAGTCACACAACTAAGGTTAAACTTTCTTAACTTCAATAATCCCTTCAGAGCTCCATTCAAACATTCCTCATCTGGAATTTTCAAACTAAACCCTTAGACTGAGGTGACCTATTTCTTGACTGAACTAATTCCATCAGGACACACTGATTCTTCTAACTAACTTCAACCAGCACTTCGTCAAAGTAAAATCAATCCAAGGTTTCGATGTTTCTTGTAAACAAACCAAAAATCAATTCACAATCCTTATAACTGAAACCAAGCTAATGCTCTTCAATATTTACTCTGATCACTCTTAAAACTCTCCCAATGCAAAAATTCCCATCTCTACTGCAGGAAATCTCATACTCTTTGTTTTAAATAAAATCCACAGCTCCAAAAATACTGACATTGACCAAAACCCAGATGCCACTAGTTCAAAATCCAATGCTAAGACAAATGATTTTAAAAAACATTTAAATCTCCCACCTTACAGCACAGTAAGTATAATTTTGTGTATCAATGGATTATATATGAATGTAGAATGTCTAAATCAGGATGGTGTCAATTTAGAGAACGCAGAAGCTATGTTGTAATTGTAATGTTCCAATGGCTGTACCCCTTTTCCTTTGCCTCTTTGTTTATAGGTATTACATCCAAAGTGCCACAGTGGAAGCAATGCTCCCAGTCCATTATGCTGTAGCCCAGCCCACTATTCGGCTCCTTCGTCAAGTGCTCAACTTCATCCTCCACAAGCCAATCTGATTTTTGAAGAGGATTAAGCTGCAGCCAGTAATGAGCATCAAATTCTCATGAAATGGCTGTCAGAGTAAATATTCACACAGGTACTTATCTACTAGATTTATGGAAACCAATAACAGTTTGAAATCTATTCCTATCCCTACATTGTGAGTCTTACATAAAACCATTATTCGGAAATTTGATTTATAGAATAATAAGCCTGTAATTTTTTTCATGGGGGAGTTTGCAAAAATTGAACTTCAGTTAATAGATAAGGCAAGTCACAAAGTGCTATATATATTTTTGTGTTATCTTAATTGGCATAGAAAGGTATTTTTAAAATTAAACGTTTTGGATGTCTTCCTAGGCTAAAGCAGCTTATGTTTGTGTTTTTTTTTAATGAACATGCAGTTTGTAAGTCAGAGTTTAAAAAACTGCACTACATCATAGACATTGGATGGTTTGCCACAAACATGTTCTCAATGTGAGAAGGCTGTAATGTCAACTAGGCCATTGAAAAAATGGAACACAAGTAGTTGGAGCAGAAGTAGGCCCGAGGCCCCTCAAATCTGCTCCACCTTTCAGAAAGATCATGGTTGATCCTCAACCTAATCCTTGATTTTATAATATCCAAAACTATATCGATCTCTGTCTGGAACATGCGCAGCAATATCCTAAGGTACACAACCCTCCTGAGTGAAGGAACTTCTTCTCAACTTGATTTAGCCCACTCTTTATCCTGAGCCTTTTATCCTCATTCTCAATTGCACAGATGAGGGAAACGGCTTCTCAGCTTCTACTTTGTCAAGCCTAAGAGTTTTATGGTGGAGAAATCTGAGTGTTTCCACTCCATGTGATGCTAATTTCATAATGTACATGTTTCAAAATGAGACCATCACTCATTCTTCTAAACTCTAGACAGTATAAGTCTATACAAAAGAAAAACAGAATGAGGTGATTCCCAATAACATCAGTGAGAATGTGGACTGGCCAGTCAGTCCAAATGTTAATCGCTTTAGAAAGGGACTCCACTTAACCTCTTGAACCTGTTCTACCATTCTGTCAGATCAGGGCTGCCTCAGTTCCATAAGAAAAATCTATGAGTTTCAGTTTGTTCCAGAAATCCCCTGGGCCCATAAAATGACACAGTTTACCTCTATTTGCACTCTCTTCAGGCACCATGTCCTAAGAGAGTGTTGGCAACCATGGACTTCCATATGGTTTTGATAAATGTTAGTCCATGATTATACCTGGCCAAGTATTGTAGTGACCTGCATTTCCCTTCTGCAGGATGGCTGACCAGGAAACTACACTGCTCTGCTCTTAGCTGCCATCATCAGTCCTGTTGGAAGAGTTTTTGCAGGGTGGCAATCAACCTGTTGGGCTGTTCTGAACCCACCTCCCTGGACCATCAACATATCTGTAGTGGGGCTGAAATGTGGACCTTCAGGTTCGGGGTCAGAGGCTATCCCTGATGGACCATGGGATCTCTCTAATCCTTTAACCAGCTAGACCTGGGTCTTCCTGCCAGTGAAGCATGATGGAGAAATGCCAGCAGATAGGAGGGAAGCACTGTTACCAATACTAATTTCATCTGGTCATGTTTCTTACTTACTGATGTTATGTAGCATAGCAATGGGCAAGTCCAGGAAGGTAGGCATCACATTGATTTGATCCTGAAACTTATTGGGAGGAAAGAAAATCTTAGGTAAATGGTCCTTCAAAAAGGATAAAAGATTTGCTCTGACAAATTTCTTAGGAGTGAGGCTTGTGGTCAAGTAATGCTACAAATACAATACATATCATATTGGGGAAGTTCTCTATTTAGTTGTAGTCTAGGAAGGTCACCTGAAGTTGACATTCCATTGCTGGAGGTAAGTTGGAGAGACAAAACACTGCTAAACTCAAGATGAGGAAGATCTTGGAATTTCTGCCTAAGGCGAACTGCTGGTCTTACAACTGACCTCCACGAGGGACCTTATATAGATTCCAGTTGAACACAGATTTTGCTTAGCTGTGACACACCCATGGTTAAAGAATCCACTCACCAGACCATAAAGAAATGATTAACACATGGATGACAGCTGCCACTGCCTATAACCCAATATAAATTGCTGCCTCAGAGATAAGCAAAATACACCAAGGTTTACAAAGATTGTGGAATGTCCTTTTACTGATAGTATAGGGCCTTTGTATATGTTTTTGTATTACTAATACAATTGTATTTTTGTTTACATGCTTATGTATTGGTCTATGTAAAAGTAAACATTTTTAAATGAAAATATGAAAACCCCTGTGTGTAAATGTTATTTCATTGCAAGACAAAAGGTGCAAAAACTGGTTCACTAATCTGTATTTTATGTAAAATACTTCACTGTGTTTAGTTGTCTGTGATCCTGAGCCATATTACAGCCTTTTCATGATATATCAGTCACCTCTGCACCAAAAATAGAATTATCTGATCATATGAATTCAGCAATTTGAAGAACATATGAAAAATGATCAGTAATCAACACCATTCGGCTCCTTGAGTCTGCTTTTGGCATTATGGAAATAAGGAGATTATCTCCTACAATCAACAACAACAGAAATTGCTGGAGAAACTCAGCAGGTCCAGCAGCATCTCTGGAGAGAGAAACAGAATTTACGTTTCAAGTCCAGTGATCCTTCTTCAGAACAGATCTCACTGAATTTGAAACATGAACTCTGTTTTCCCTCCATACATGTTACCAGATCGACTGAGTTTTTCCAACAATTTCTCTTTTTGTTACAGATTTTCAACATCTGCAGTTCTTTGTTTGATTTTTTACAATTAAACCGTACCCATCACTGAATTATAAGACTACAGAAAGAATATTAATCTATTGTGCACTGTGCATGATCGATGCTGATTAATAAAAGCCAAGAGTTTATGAAACACTATTGTCCTTTATCTGTGACTGGCTGACGACTGTTGGGATTCCCTGTGGACAATGAAATGTGCATTAGACTGGGGAAAATCACCTGCCATGTTCAACATTAATCCTCCTTATTCTAATTTGGTTGCTGTAATTGCAAGGGAATTACACTGAAGGGCAAATGCTTGGAAATGTAGATAAGTATCACACACGCCCTGTACCACCCCTGCACGATTGAACCTACCAACATGTACAGAATCCCAGTCACATGGTTTCTCTAATGAAACCTTAATCAGCTCAGCAGAACACACAATTGTATAAGTGGTGCATTGGCGCTGGAGATAATGGGCTTCGTTAGGCAGTGGATGTTTTAAAACAGTATTAAGTAATTATTTGTTAAAATCACAACTGATGCTTGAAGAGTCGTATTTTTAAAAGTGCACATTTTAAAATGACATTCATTGGTTCCTGATCAGACCAGTTTAATGGGGACCCACATCATAGAGTGACAAGAATCATTGACAAAAACAGAAGTTGCTGGAAAAGCTCAGCAGGTCTGGCAACATCTGTGAAGATAAAGTCGAGAGTTAAAGTTAAGGGTCTGGGGACCCTTCCTCAGATGCTTTTCCAGCAACTTCTGTTTTTGTTTCTGATTTACAGCATCCGCAGTTATTTCGGTTTTTATTTCACAAGAATCACTGAATTGCTACAGCACTGAAGAAGGCTACTGAGTCCATTGTGGAGATCACAACAGGTCAGGCAGCATCCATGGAGAGAAAGCAAGCTAACATTTCGAGTCTAGATGACTCTTCAGGTGCTTAGTATTCCCTCAAGGATACAAAGTAAAAGGAGATCAATCAAGGTGTATACAATATTAAAAGGATTCAGTACAGAGAAAGTATCCTCTCTGATGGGCAAGACAAGGACATTAAAATTAGATCTGGACTATTTAGAAGAAAAACATGAAAGAGGTTTTTCCACACAAAACACTGGTACAAATTTGCAAAACTGTGGGGCAATTAGAGTTTTCAAGACAGGGACCGGTAAGATTTTTATCAAGTCATCAAAGGAAAGGTGAGCAGTTCAGATCACAGATCAGCTATGAACTAATTAAAAGCCAGAGCCAAGGGAATGAATGGCCTATTCTTGTACTGTTTCTAAGATTCCTGCGTCAATGTATCACAATAATATGCAGGCCTCACAACAACAATTGGGTGGTATACACAGCTCATTTTCTTAATAAAACTCTAGAGCTATTTTTTTCCTCCACGTGGTTTTCCCAGCGCAGTGACGCATGGGGGAGTAATTGATAGACAGACCTGGGTCAACTGAATAATGAACTGCAGATGCTGGGAATCTGAAACATAAACAGAAATTGCTGGAGAAACTCAGCAGGTCTGGCAGCACCTGCAGACGGAAAGCAGAGTGATGTTTCAAGTCCAGTTCTGAACAAAGGGTCACCAGACCCAAAACATTAACCCTACTTTCTCTCCGTAAGTGCTGCCAGGCCTGCCGAGTTTCTCCAGTTACTTCTGTTTAGGTCAGCTGGAAAGTGGTCATTTGAGGAAGGACAGGACTACTTTCTGAAATCATTTTCTGTGAGTCAAACTTCCGGGGTAAGTGGCCATTTTTATCTAGAGCACATAGTTTTGTTCCCCATATCCCTTTGGATACCTGAGAAGCTAAAAATCTTACTGCTGTTTTCCTTAAATATATTCAACCAAGGAACATCCATAACTCTTTGAGTCTCAACCCTCTGAGTGAAGAAATTTCTCTTCATCTCAGTCCTAAGCGATTGCACCTCTATCCTGAGACTATTCAGTATGCTTAGGTTCCCCAGCTTGAGGGATCGTTCTCTGTGCTTACCCTGTCAAGCCTCTTCAGAATCTTGCATGTTTCAATGATATCACCTCATTCCTCCAAACTTTAGAGTATACAGACCTAATCTGATCAGCCTCTGATCACAAATAATCTTCTCATCCCAGCAACCAATCTGTTGAACCCTTACTGTACTGCCTCTAATGAAAGTATATATGTTGTTAAATAGGTAGATCAGAACCACATGCTTTTTAGCAGGTGTGGTCTCACCAACACTCTTGTGCACTTGGAACAATACTTTATTCTTGTACTTCGATTCCCTGTCAATTAAGGCCAATGTGCTATTTCTTGCTGTACATGCAACCTAACTGTCTGTTCTCCTTGCCCAAATGTACCTAGATCCTTTTGAACATCAACAGTTACAAGTGTCATGTCACTAAGGCATGAAAGAGATTGAAAGAAAACTGATAAAACCAAATTGTATGCTCTTGTCTATTTAAAAGTAAACCTTTAACAAAAACAGAAATAACTGATGAAACTCAGCAGGTCTGGCAGCATCTGTGGAGAGAAAGCAGAGGTAACGTTCCTTCAGAACTGATTGTAGCGAGGAAAAGGTGGTATTTATGCTGATGATGGGCTGAGGAGAGGAAGATGAAATGACAGATGGAGATGGAGGCTGGGGGTTAAAACTAAATCTTCCTGTCCAGAACATGGTTGCCATCAATCACATTAAGCAAGCTGAACTAAAATTCTGAAAAGTTCCACCAGGAGTTACAAGGAAACAGTTTAGACACCATCATTGAGTCTCTCACCCTTCAATGTATGGGCCCTGCAGTCAATAACAGAACAAAAAAATATATGGTATGTCTGACCATCAGGGACTGGTAAAAAAACGGAGAGACATCAAACCTTTGCAGAGGTGCTAATAGTCCCATCTAGCTCCTACGATGAACAACGGATCCTTGACTAGAGCGATAGAAACTAATTGTTGCACTGAAACTAATTCCTTACTGAATCCCTGACTTTTAGAAAGTTTTGATGTTACATTCTTCTGGATCTTGGTCAATCTGCTTTTAACACCAGAACAGGTGAGAGGAAGCAGGTCATTGTACAAGGAGTTTCAGCCACAGTACACAAAGTGATGAGGGAAAAGCTGTAGATGTCATATACATGGACTTCAGTAAGGCATTTGATAAGGTTCCCCATGGCAGGCTCATGGAGAAGATGAAGTCGCATGGGGTCCAGGGTGTGCTAGCTAGATGGATAAAAAAGTGGTTAGGCAACAGGAGACAGAGAGTAGTAGTGGAAGGGGGTTTCTCAAATGAGAGACCTGTGACCAGTGGTGTTCCACAGGGATCTGTGCTGGGACCACTGTTGCTTGTGATATACTTAGGTGATTTGAAAGAAGGTATAGGCGGTCTGATTAGCAAGTTTGTAGATGACACTAAGATTGGTGGAGTAGCAAATAGTGAAGGGGATTGTTGGAGAATGCAGCAGAATATAGATAGATTGGAGAGTTGGGCAGATAAATGGCAGATGGAGTTCAATCCGGGCAAATGCAAGGTGATGCATTTTGGAAGATCTAATTCAAGAGCAAATTATACAGTAAATGGAAAAGTCCTGGGGAAAATTGATGTACAGGAAGATCTGGGTGTTCAGGTCCATAAGGCAGCAACGCAGGTCAATAGAGTGGTCAATAAGGCATATGGCATGCTTTCCTTCATTGGGCAGGGTATTGAGTACAAGAGTTGGCAGGTCAAGTTACAGTTGTATAAGACTTTGGTTCGGCCACATTTGGAGTACTGTGTATAGTTCTGGTCGCCACATTACCAAAAGGATGTGGATGCTTTGGAGAGGGTGCAGAGGAGGTTCACCAGGCTGCTGTCTGGTATGGAGGGCGCTAGCTTTGAAGAAACGTTGAGTAGATTAGGATTATTTTCATTAGAAAGATGGAGATTGAGGGGGGACCTAACTGAGGTCTACAAAATCACAAGATGTATAAACAGGGTGGATAGCAGGAAGCATTTTCCCAGAGTGGGGGACTCAATTACTAGGGGCCATGAGTTCAAAGTGAGAGGAGGAAAGTTTATGGGAGATATGTGTGGAAAGTTCTTTACGCAGAGGGTGGTATGCGTAGCCAGTGGAGGTGGTAGATGCAGACATGATAGTCTCTTTTAAGATATGTCTGGACAGGTTCATGGATGGGCAGGGAGCAAACGGACACAGACCCTTAGAAAATAGATAGATAGAAGAGTACAGCACAGTACAGGCCTTTCAGCCCACGATGTTGTGCCGTGGAATAATCCTAATCCAAAAAATAACCTAACCTACATTCCCCTCAATTCACTGTTGTCCATGTCCAGCAGTCACTTAAATGTCACTAGTGACTCCGCTTCCACGACTACCACTGGTAAACTATTCCATGCGCTCACAACTCTCTGGGTGAAGAACCTCCCTCTGACGTCTCCTCTATACCTTCCTCCTAACACCTTAAAACTATGACCCCTCGTGGCAGTCAATCCTGCCCTGGGGAAAAGTCTCTGACTATCTATCCATGCCTCTCATTACCTTGTACACCACATATAGATGACAGGTTTAGACAGAGGATCTCGATCAGCGCAGGCTTGGAGAGCCGAAGGGCCTGTTCCTGTGCTGTAATTTTCTTTGTTCTTTGAGCAGGAATCTTGATCCTCCCAGGGTGTGTGCCTTTCACAGAATATAAATCAAGAGTACTAAAAACATATTGAGACTCCTGAGTGGAACAGAGTATACAGAGAAAAAAATATGTATTTCACTTTCTGTAATTTCCCATTTGAAATGTTTTCCACTCTGGCTACATATTTGACATAGAATTAATCTGTAAATATTTAAAACTGTTCCAATTATATAACAGAATTCACTGTATAATTCAAGTTGAAATATTTCAATATATTTTCACAAATTTCATGATTACAGTAACCTCCAGAATTATTAAATTGCAGAAAGCCATTAGGCCCATTGTGCCTTCATCACTTCTATTATCTAGTGCTAATCTCCTGCCTTTCCCCCATATCTTTGCACAGTAGTACAATCCAAAGAAAAAACATCCAATGCCCTCTGTGATCAGAGATACTGCAAAGCCTCTTCTAGGAAGCCTAACCTGAAGAAGTTACCCTCCTCCCTCAGGATCAACCTCAGGGGATCTCTCTCCCACTGCAACTCTCATGTAATCTCTTCGGCCTTGAAACTGGTCAACCATGTCCCAAAACAAACCAGGTACCACAGCCACATCATCTTCCTCAGCACCTGCCTACGGAGGCAGATTATCCCCAATGGACTACAGTCCACATTTAAGCCTTCCCAATTTGGCCTCAACCGTGACCATATCTAAATGAATACCAGTCACATCTGGACATTGAGCAGTTTTTCTACCGCCTTACTGACCTATCCCCTCCCTACCTCCCCACCTATCTTCTCCTCTATCCATCTTTTGTCCGCCTCCCACTCTCTCCCTATTTATTTCAGAATCCTCTCCCCATCCCCCTTTTCTGATGAAGGGTCTAGGCCCGAAATGTCAGCTTTTGTGCTCCTAAAATGCTGCTAGGCCTGCTGTGTTCATCCAGCTTCACACTTTGTTATCCAATGCCGTCTTCAATGTCTCAATTGAACCTGCTTCCACTAAATTTCCAGGCAATGCATTTCACACCCTAACAACATGCCATGTGAAAAAGTGTTTTGCTTTGTTTGCACATAATTTTAAATGTATGTTTTCTCATTCTTGGTTCTTTTACAAGCAGAAGGACATCTAGAAGGACAAGGGCAGCAGATATATGGGAACACCATCACCTCCAAGTTCCTCTCCAAGTCACTCATCATCCTGACTTGGAAATACATCACCATTCCTGCACTGTTGCTGGGTCAAAATCCTGGAATTTCCACCCTAATAGCATCGTGGGTCAACTCACAGCAGGAGGACTGCAGCAGTTCAGAAAGGCAGCTCACCACCACCTTCTCAAGGGCAACAAGGGATGGGCAAGAAATGCTGACCAGCCAGCGACGCACACATCCCACAAATGAATTAAAAAAACAGCATCGCACTATCCTGTCTTTGAAGAAAAGGCATTTCAGGCTGCCTGGCCCAAGTCTACGTCTTCTCAGAAGCTGAACTTATTTGACATTAAATTGCTGACTGAAGACAAGAAGAACATCAAAAATTTCAATCTGCCTCTCTCCCCTTGTCTGTAACACTAGTTCCACATCTTTTTTTTAAAAATTACTTTACCAAAGTAAATAATCTCGCATTTCCGTACCTTATGCTCCAGTATATATACATAGGTATTAGGAGCAGAAATTGCCCATTTCGACTCCCACTGTTTGAGATGATCATGGCTGATCTGATTGTGACCCCAACTCCAATTTCCTGTTATAGGCCTTTTGAATCCCTTGGCAATCAATATTCCATCAACTCGACGTAAAAAAAATTGCCTCCACTGCTCTCTGGAGAAGAGAATTCCAATGATCTTTTAAGAGAGCAAGTTTCAGATCATCTCTGCCTTAGATGGAAAATCTGTTATTTTTAAAGTTCTATTTTCACCCACAAGGGGAAATATCTTTTCAGCATCCACTCTCAAGTTCCGTCAGGATCATAGATGTTTCAAAAAGGCTCTCTCTCACTCCTCTAAATTCGAATGGATACAGGCCCAAACTTTCCTCTTAAAATAAACAATACCTTTGCACTCCCACATCTCAAACCTAGGAATCCATCAAGCGAACCTTCTCTAAACTATTCCTAATGCCATTGCTTCCTTTTTCAAATAAGGAGACTGAAACTGGACGCAGTATTCTACATGTAGTCTCACCTACACCCTGCAAAACTTCAGCAAAAACTTTTTGTATTCCATTCCCCTTGCAATAAACAATTTAAATAGATCTTAAAAGCATTGGCCCTTTCAGCCTACTCTCCAAGGCTGATTTGGCTGTGGATTCAGTTTCTTGTATCTATTTGGTCCCATAACCTTTGGCTCCTTTATTTATGAAAAATCTCTCTAACTCAGTTTGATTTAAAGACTCAGCCTTCACTACCATTGGGGAGAAGTCATAATTCCACTCCTATTACCCTCTGAAACGAAAAAAATTACCATCTCTGACCTAAAAAAGACTATTTATTGTTAAATGTTATTGGCATGTTTCAGTCTTCCTCATAAGAAGAAACATCCATTTTACCCAGTCTCCTCAGGATCTTAAATATTTAATAAGACGACCTTTTTATTAAGTTCTATTGACTGATCTTTTTTCGAATGAAATAGTGGTCACTGTTCAAAAATTACAGGAGATCATTTTAAAGGCGAGTCAGTGAAAGGAGGTAATTTTGAGGGGAGTTCAGAGAAGAGAATTGTTTTGGGAGGGTTCAGTGAAAGGAGGTAATTTTAATGGGGGAGGTCAATAAAAGGAAATAATTTCGGGATGACTGAAAGGTGGTAGGTTTGGGGGGTTGTTAGTGAAAAGGGGTACTTTGGGCAGTGGTTTAGTGAAAGGGGGTAATTTTAGGGGGTGAGTGATGGGGGTAATTTGGGGGGTTATAGTGAAAGGGGATAATTGGGGGATTATAGTGAAAGGGGGCAATTGGGTGGTGGTATAGTGAAAGGGGGTAATTGGCGGTGGTATAGTGAAAGAGGGTAATTGGGGGGGTGGTATAGTGAAAGGGGGTAATTGGGGGTGGGTGGTATAGTGAAAGGGGTAATTGGGGGTGGGTGGTATAGTGAAAGGGGGTAATTGGTGGGTGGTATAGTGAAAGGGGGTAATGGGGTGGGTGGTTTAGTGAAAAGGGGTAATTGGGGGGTGTTATAGTGAAAGGGGGTAATTGGGGGTGTCAGAGTGAAAGGGGGTAATGGGGTGGGTGGTTTAGTGAAAAGGGGTAATTGGGGGGTGGTTTAGTGAAAGGGGGTAATTGGGGGGGTGGTTTAGTGAAAGGGGGTAACTGGGGGGGTGGGTGGTTTAGTGAAAAGGGGTAACTAGGGCGGTGGGTGGTCTAGTGAAAGGGGGTAACTGGGGGTGGGTGGTTTAGTGAAAGGGGTAACTGGGGGTGGGTGGTTTAGTGAAAGGGGTAATTGGGGGGTGGGTGGTTTAGTGAAGGGGGTAATTGGGGGGGTGGTTTAGTGAAAGGGGGTAATTGGGTGGTTGAGTGAAAGGGGGTAATTGGGTGGGTGGTTGAGTGAAAGGGGGTAATTGGGTGGGTGGGTGGTTGAGTGAAAGGGGGTAATTGGGTGGGTGGGTGGTTTAGTGAAAGGGGGTAGTTGGGTGGGTGGGTGGTTAGTGAAAGGGGGTAGTTGGGTGGGTGGGTGGGTGGTTAGTGAAAGGGGGTAGTTGGGTGGGTGGGTGGGTGGTTAGTGAAAGGGGGTAGTTGGGTGGGTGGGTGGGTGGTTAGTGAAAGGGGGTAGTTGGGTGGGTGGGTGGGTGGTTAGTGAAAGGGGGTAGTTGGGTGGGTGGGTGGGTGGTTAGTGAAAGGGGGTAGTTGGGTGGGTGGTTAGTGAAAGGGGGTAGTTGGGTGGGTGGGTGGGTGGTTAGTGAAAGGGGGTAGTTGGGTGGGTGGGTGGGTGGTTAGTGAAAGGGGGTAGTTGGGTGGGTGGGTGGGTGGTTAGTGAAAGGGGGTAGTTGGGTGGGTGGGTGGGTGGTTAGTGAAAGGGGGTAGTTGGGTGGGTGGGTGGGTGGTTAGTGAAAGGGGGTAGTTGGGTGGGTGGGTGGGTGGTTAGTGAAAGGGGGTAGTTGGGTGGGTGGGTGGGTGGTTAGTGAAAGGGGGTAGTTGGGTGGGTGGGTGGGTGGTTAGTGAAAGGGGGTAGTTGGGTGGGTGGGTGGGTGGTTAGTGAAAGGGGGTAGTTGGGTGGGTGGGTGGGTGGTTAGTGAAAGGGGGTAGTTGGGTGGGTGGGTGGGTGGTTAGTGAAAGGGGGTAGTTGGGTGGGTGGGTGGTTAGTGAAAGGGGGTAGTTGGGTGGGTGGGTGGGTGGGTGGTTAGTGAAAGGGGGTAGTTGGGTGGGTGGGTGGGTGGGTGGTTAGTGAAAGGGGGTAGTTGGGTGGGTGGGTGGGTGGGTGGTTAGTGAAAGGGGGTAGTTGGGTGGGTGGGTGGGTGGGTGGTTAGTGAAAGGGGGTAGTTGGGTGGGTGGGTGGGTGGGTGGTTAGTGAAAGGGGGTAGTTGGGTGGGTGGGTGGGTGGGTGGGTGGTTAGTGAAAGGGGGTAGTTGGGTGGGTGGGTGGGTGGGTGGTTAGTGAAAGGGGGTAGTTGGGTGGGTGGGTGGGTGGGTGGTTAGTGAAAGGGGGTAGTTGGGTGGGTGGGTGGGTGGTTAGTGAAAGGGGGTAGTTGGGTGGGTGGGTGGGTGGGTGGTTAGTGAAAGGGGGTAGTTGGGTGGGTGGGTGGTTAGTGAAAGGGGGTAGTTGGGTGGGTGGGTGGGTGGGTGGGTGGTTAGTGAAAGGGGGTAGTTGGGTGGGTGGTTAGTGAAAGGGGGTAGTTGGGTGGGTGGGTGGTTAGTGAAAGGGGGTAGTTGGGTGGGTGGGTGGTTAGTGAAAGGGGGTAGTTGGGTGGGTGGGTGGTTAGTGAAAGGGGGTAGTTGGGTGGGTGGGTGGTTAGTGAAAGGGGGTAGTTGGGTGGTTGAGTGAAAGGGGGTAGTTGGGTGGGTGGGTGGTTGAGTGAAAGGGGGTAGTTGGGTGGTTGAGTGAAAGGGGGTAGTTGGGTGGTTGAGTGAAAGGGGGTAGTTGGGTGGTTGAGTGAAAGGGGGTAGTTGGGTGGGTGGGTGGTTGAGTGAAAGGGGGTAGTTGGGTGGGTGGGTGGTTGAGTGAAAGGGGGTAGTTGGGTGGGTGGGTGGTTGAGTGAAAGGGGGTAGTTGAGTGAAAGGGGGTAGTTGGGTGGGTGGGTGGTTGAGTGAAAGGGGGTAGTTGGGTGGGTGGGTGGTTGAGTGAAAGGGGGTAGTTGGGTGGGTGGGTGGTTGAGTGAAAGGGGGTAGTTGGGTGGGTGGGTGGTTGAGTGAAAGGGGGTAGTTGGGTGGGTGGGTGGTTGAGTGAAAGGGGGTAGTTGGGTGGTTGAGTGAAAGGGGGTAGTTGGGTGGTTGAGTGAAAGGGGGTAGTTGGGTGGTTGAGTGAAAGGGGGTAGTTGGGTGGGTGGGTGGTTGAGTGAAAGGGGGTAGTTGGGTGGGTGGGTGGTTGAGTGAAAGGGGGTAGTTGGGTGGGTGAGTGAAAGGGGCAGGTTTTCGGGCTATCTGTGGGCCCAGGTTTCGGCTGAGGTCCCGGCCCCTCCCTCTTCCCGCTCTCCCGGAGCCGGGTTGCAGCTGGAGATCGAGCCCGCGGCCTCTTCCTGCGGGCCCCGGCCTCTCCCTCACTCCCTCCCCGGGCCCCGGCCTCTCTCCCTCACTCTCCCCGGGCCCCGGCTTCTCTCCCTCACTCCCCCCGGGCCCCGGCCTCTCTCCCTCACTCTCCCCGGGCCCCGGCCTCTCTCCCCGGGCCCCGGCCTCTCCCTCTCTCCTCCCCCGGGCCTCCGCGCGGCGATGAGCGACCCCCCGGCGGGCCCGGTACCTGTGGAGCAGGCGGTGTTGGAGACCTTCTTCTCACAGCTAGGGGTGTGCTCCCATGACCGGGCCAAGGACTATGTGGAGCGGGAGAAGGAGAACAGCCGGAGCGCGGGCCCCTCATGGACCGGTATCCTGGCCGCTCTCGCTCACCTGGCGGCCGCCGAGAAAGCCTATCACAGCATGGGCTTCCTGGGGCAAAAACTGGGTAAGGGGGGGGAGCTGGGGGCAGGGGCCAATGAGGGGGGGTAATTGGGGGCAGGGAGTGAGGGGGGTAACTGGGGGCAGGGAGTGAGGGGGGTAACTGGGGGCAGGGGCCAATGGGGGGGGTAATTGGGGGCAGGGGCCAATGGGGGGGGTAATTGGGGGCAGGGGCCAATGAGGGGGGTAATTGGGGGCAGGGAGTGAGGGGGGTAACTGGGGGCAGGGAGTGAGGGGGGTAACTGGGGGCAGGGGCCAATGAGGGGGGTAACTGGGGGCAGGGGCCAATGAGGGGGGGTAACTGGGGGCAGGGAGTGAGGGGGGTAACTGGGGGCAGGGAGTGAGGGGGGTAACTGGGGGCAGGGAGTGAGGGGGCGGAGCGGGTTTCTTGGGGGGCAGGGAGTAAGGGGTTGAGGGGGTTTCTCGGGGTAGGGGGAAGGAGGGGGTGATTCGGAATGGAGGGAAGGGGGTAACTGAGGAGATGGAGAGTGAAGGGTTTAACTGGGGGAGAGGGTAACTGAGGACAGGGAGGAGAGGGGTTACTGGCGGCAGAGAGGAGAGAGGTATCGGGATGGGATGTAGGGGTAATTGAGAGCAGGAAGTGTAACTGGAAGCAAGGACGAAAGGTGTTTGGGTGCAGGTAGATTGGGGGTTAACTGGAGGTAGGGGTGAGGGGTAGTTAGAATTAAGGGTAATTAGGGACAGGGTGTATGATAAAAGGGAGGCATAGAGGGTGAGGAGGTAACTGGGGAAGGGAGTGAGAGACATCTGATGGTAAGAGTGTAACTGGCAGCATTGATGAAGAATAAGCAGGGCAGGAATTGAGGGGTAACCAGGACAGCTGTAAGGCCTCTTTGGTGGCATGGGTACCACTCGCACTGGAGGTGAGATGTGTCTGGTAGAGGGTACTGGGGGTAAGGGGATGAGATGTAACTGGGGAAAAAGAGAATCTGTGAGTAAGTGGGTTGGGGGTAATTGGGGGAACATTAGGGTAACTGGGTGCAGACGTGAGTGGCTAATCATGCAAGGTGCAATAAGCAGGGGGCAAATGAGGTAAGGGGCTATCTTGGGAGAGGTGGGAAAGGGAGGGTCAAGGTGGTGGGCCTTGAGAGTGCATTGAAGATGTTTGAGGATCATGGTGGGAGTGGGGTTCAATGGGGAGAGTTGGTATATATGGGGAGAATGTTATCCTGCTTTTGAAGCCTAGACTCTGGCACATAAGCTTAGGGTACAGGATTGGATTGCAAAAGATTTGTATGCAGATGCAGCAAATAATCATGAAAGCCAGGGGAATTGAATGCAAGAGTAAGGGGGGTTATGATTCATTTATGCATTGCTATGGTGAGACTACATCTGGAGTACTGTGTACAGGGCTGGCCACCGTACATATAGAAAGGTGTTAATGCATTGGAATCAGTTCATAGGTTTGCTAGACTATTGAAATGAACAGATTGCCTTATGAAGAAAGGTTATACAGGTCAGGCTGTAACCTGTCGAGTTCAGAAGAGTCAAGAGGTGATTTATTTGAAACAAGTTAAGCTCCTGAGGGGGGAAGGATGTTTACTCTTTTGGGAGAAACTAGCACTAGGGGATCAGGGTTTAAAACTGGGGTAATACCTGTTTAAACAGATGAGGAAGCGTTTTTTTTCTCTGAGAATTGTGTCTCTTTGGAATTCCCTTCCTCAAAAAGCAGTGGATGCAAAATCTTTAAATATTTTTAAGGCAGAGGCAGGTAGATTCTTAATTACCATGGGCCCGAAAGATTATTTGGGAGGCACAGGAAATTATAATTGAGATTAAAATCAGATCAGCCATGGTCTTATTGAATGGGCTAGCATGCACCCTCTCTGTCCTTGCTATCCCTACCACTCTGTCCCTCCATTCTCCCTATTCCCATCTCCCCTAAGAAATCCCCTTACAAGCCCATTACACCTGCCCCAGTACCCACTAACCTCTGCTCCCAGTTACCTAAACGCTTCCTCGGATTACCCCAACCCACTTATTCCCAGATTCCCTCCTTCCTCTGTTACACATCACCCCCGTGCCCAGTTACACCTACTCTTGTTCCTTGTTCATAGGATAGACCATTTAGGACTGAGATGAGGAAAAGTCTCTTCAAAGGACAGTGAACCTGTGGAATTCTGTACCCCAGAATGCATTAAGATGGCATTGAATCAAGGATGACAGTGAGAAAGCAAGAGAGGAGAGGGAAATGGAGGAACATTTTGAAACATACACACTTTGAGGGAGGTAGACAGGGCAGATATAGAGATGTTTCTGCTTGTGTGGGAGTCAAGGACCAGAGGACACAATCTCAGAATAGGGGATCACTTACTTAAGATAAACATGAGGAGGAAACAAAAAACAAAGAACTGCAGATGCTGGAAATGAGAAACAAAATCAGAAATTCCTGGAAAAATTCAGCAGGTCTCGCAGTATCTGTGGAGACAAGGCAAGGCAGAGTTAACATCTTGAGTCTAGCGGTCCTTCTTCAGAACTGACTCAAAATGTTAACTCTGTTTTCTCTCCACAGAGGTAAGGAGGAATTTCTTCCCACAGAGGACGGTGAGTCTCAGGAATTCCCGCAGTCAGCTGTAACGGATGGATTATTAATATATTCAAGGGTAGGATAGACAGATTTTTAAGCATTAGGGGAACAAGCAAGAATCAGTGTCGAGGATTATCAGATCGGCCAAGATCTCACTGAATGACAGAGTCAGGACTCAATGAACCAAGTGGCCTACTTCTGCTCCTGTGTCTCACACGGGAAAGGTGTGAAGGGAGTTGGACTGTGGATGGAGGAGGGAGGTGGAGGGAAGTCGGTAGTAGGGGAGGAGGGGAGGACGAAGAGGATGTGATCTTTCTGGGTGTCTGTTTTCTGTGTGTCTGAATTAAGGTTTCTGTGCCCCATGTACACCTGTGACATGGCACAGTGAGGTGGTACGGTGTCTGCATGTGTTTATAAGTACATGTCCCTGTTATGTATACACACAAACTGCTGGGGGGCAGGGCTCTAGCTTTGAGCTTGTCTCTTGGAGTCAATATAGTAGAATGCTGACCTTAATTTTATTGTCCAGTTTCTGGAAGAGACAAGTACCGACAACCTTCTGACTCGATTGTGTATGCGACCCACTGAGCCATGACAGTTAAAACGCAGGAAATGCTGTCAGCCTGAAACATTATTTCTGTTTCTGTCCACAGATTCTGCCTGACCTGCCGAGTTTTTCCAGCGTTTCCTTTGTTCTTGTTTCTGCATTTCAGAATCTGCAGTATTTTTACCACTCAGGACGTGTGTATTGGACCAGATTGTTTGAGGACAGTATATAAAACTTGATTGTCCCATTTTGAGTAATGAACTAATGTCCTGTAGTTCCTGATCTTTGTAACTTGATTTATTTTCTTCAAAGAAAATGGCCTTGACTTTTCCTTTGCTTGATTTTGTTGAAATTTGTCTAGAATCAGTGAAAATAGTGCAAAGACTGTGGAATTTTAAGCTTGTGTTTGCAACATCTCTTGCATTAGTTAGGAAAAAAATCTCATGTTAGAAGCTAGATGTGGCCCCAGATCAATTGAAACTCTCAAAACCAATGCAGTTTGCAGAAAACACCAAAACAGCTGCAGATGCTGTAAATCAGGAAGGAAAAAAACAGAAGTTGCTGCAAAAGCTCAGCAGGTCTGGCAGCATCTGTGGAGAAAAAAAAAATCAGAGTTAACAACATTTTGGGCCTGGTGACCCTTCCTCAGAGCATTCGCAACTGGATTAAGAGTTCTGCCCAAAGTGAAAGCACTACTTCACTGTCTTCTAAGGAAGAGCTGGTGGACATATCAAAGCAGCGCTGTGCTCATTCCAATTGCTGACGACTGTGCATTGGTTCCTCTGCTCATTGACTCTCAATCCGTGGCTCACGGCAACACTGATCCACTTAATGTATGTCCAGAAAAACAAAAACTGGAAGGGATTTTTAATCTATATTTGCTTTAATAACTGTTTGAGATACACCAGATAGGTAATTTGAGATGCGACATGTGGTGAGTGTTATAGGCTTGAGAGCGGTAGGTGGCTTTTTACCTGTGGTTTTCAGAGGAACTGGGGACTTCCTGATATCTCTGTTTGTTATAAACTAATCAGTAGAAATTGGTTATTCTGATTAATCAAAAAGCTATTTCAGGTTGTGCCATAGGATCAAAAGGTTGGTGCATGGATGTATCTTGGTCTTATTTGGTCTAGCTATTTATTAACTGACTCACTGGTGTTTTGCCTGAAGTACCAGATGCCGATTATTGAATATTATTAATATATTTTGGGGAAAGAGATCTAAAAACTGATTATACTCGGTATAAAAGCTGCAATCATTCCTATCTAAATGGTTCCTGTCATGTGGGGGATGGAAAAGACAGCCTACATCAGTTTGAATGCAAAGCATTTTACCGTTGATGTACTCCCTTCGGGGAAGAAGCCACTGCTTTCTACTGGAGAAGAAACTGTAAGCAATCAGTGTTTGAAAGGGCAACAACACCTGTTGATTTTGTAATTAAAAGAAGTTTAGATAGAGAGCTTTTGGTGGTTTGAGTACTTAAAGGGAAAGACCTATAGGACTGGTGTATTCACTGTTATATGAAAACAAGGAAAATGTGTTCATTAACACCTTGCCCTGTGTGTTATAATTAGCACTAAGTTTTGCTACGCAAGCACTTTTGTCACATGGGAAAATGTGGCAACTAATTTCTGCACAGCAGCAAATGAAGCCAGTAACTTGAAAAGAAAGACGTGCATTTATATAGCTCTTTTTGAGTGTAGTTGCTGTTGGAATGTAGGAAGTACTGCAGCCAATTTGTGTACTGCAATCTCCCACAAATCTCAAGGTGATAATAACCAGGTAATTTGTTATTGTAACGTTGGTCAAGTCAGGACACCAGGGATAAACTCTCTTGCTCTCTTTTGAAATCACCATGGGATGTTTTTCATTCAACCATGAGAATAGTCTGAGCCCCAGTTGAAACTGAGACCTTGTGATTTGGAGGTGAGACCAGCGGAGCGCCTGGTGAGAGATGTGTTGTCAATCTTATTTTCTTCGTGATATCGGCTGGTGCTCAGGTTTTGCTCTGGATGGTAGGGGAGGTCTCTGACCTCTCAATGAAGGAAGAGTTATGAGAAGACCAAACTTCTCCGATTGGTGAATTGGTAACTAGAGTTAGTTAGATTCAGACTTCTCAACAAAATATTAAGAGGGCCTGAGAGGCAGTATTTATGGAGAATTGTTGGAGCACAGATTACTTTGCTTTGTCCCAGCAGATATTTGAGGTAGAGATCATAAAAGATGCAGTGTTAGGCGAACGCAGTATTGGGATTTTAAAAATTCTTTTATGGGATGTGGGCATCAGTAGTCTTCAGTGCCCATCCCTAATTCCCCTTAACCAAATGACTTGCTGGGCCATTTCAGAAAGCACTTAAGATTCAGCCATATTGATGTGGGTCTGGAGTCACATGTAGGCCACTACCAGGTTTTGCAATGGAGGTGCTTAGAATACGAGGTTGAGAGATTCACAATAAAGGTAACCGTCCAAATCGCATTTAGACTTGGGCGTACCTGTGCAAAACTGTTTATACGCAGTTGGGTGTGCATTTGTGTACATATGGACACACTGTTGTGTTTGCTTGGGGTCACATACTTTTCTATATCTTCTGTTTTCAGAACTGTAGTGTTTTTGGAAGGAGCTCAGTACAATGCAGTGGTGGAGAGTGAAACATGAGTGCTCTCAGTTAGTAAAAATCTGTATCTGTAGTCAACATTTTGACTGAGCAATTACCGAACAGACTCTGAATTAAAAGCATCTGCTAAAGCATTTGAAGGCTTAAATGTGGCATGTTTCTTAGTTATATTGATACCAGTCTGCTGAATGACAACACCTTTAAGTGCTTACTGTGCAACACTTTTCAGTCACATTTGCTGGATTTCACCATCCGGTTGTTTTCAATTGTCTCATTCTTTAGAGCTGAACCAGGCCTCGGCCAGTGCTCCTCAAACCGTATCCCACTGTGACTTCAGTATGAGGCATGAAATTTAACATGACCCCTGAATGAATACTGTGAGGGGGTGGGGA
This sequence comes from Stegostoma tigrinum, assembly GCF_030684315.1. Classification (NCBI taxonomy): domain Eukaryota; kingdom Metazoa; phylum Chordata; class Chondrichthyes; order Orectolobiformes; family Stegostomatidae; genus Stegostoma; species Stegostoma tigrinum. Next base: position 52,204,538 of record NC_081371.1, read on the forward strand.
GAGATCTGTGAAAACAGATGTGGAGGGATGAGAATCCTGTCTAAGTGAGGGTCTGCCATTTAGTGTGGGACACATTTATTATAACCTGGTCAGAGCTCCACAGCAGCCGTTACTGCCTCGGAGCCTGTGACCCCACACCCCCACTTTGTGAATTGAATTGATTCAGACCCTGGTCCACAGAAAGGAAAAGATGAGGTTAAGTCATTGTCTCAAGCAGATCCACCTCATCACGGCTGATTTATTTTAAGAATTGTTTTCAGCGCTAATATGTTAATTCCTCTTATGAATGCGAGTTTTCAGGTTTAGCTGCTACTTTGATACGAGAGCTGAGTCATCAGATGCTGAACAGGCTGGGGCCCATTCTGCCCCAAAAGACAACGGATATCCTCATTGAGATCTCTAAAACTATGAAAGGGCTACTTAGGGTGGACATGGAGAAGATGTTTTACTTAGCTACGGGAGCTATAGAGTCATACAGCATGGAAACAGACCCTTTGGTCCGACCAGTCCATGCTGACCATAATCCCAAACTAAACTCGTCCCACCTGCCTGCGTTTAGCCCGTATCATTCCAAACATTGCTTATTCATGTTCTTATCTAAAGGCCTTTTAAATGTACCCACAGTCACCACTTCCCCTGAAAGTTCATTCTGTACATGAAGCACTCTGTGTGTTTAGAAAAACAAGCCCGTCATGCTCACTGAGCCCAATGGAAGAGGTTGGAAATATCATAAAGTCACAAATAAATCCAGCTGGGAAATAGGATAAAGAAGTTATTTTTCTGAAGAGTGTTTAGAAAGCAGAACTCAACACTAGAAAGAACAGATATGATGAACAGCACGATGCATGAAAGAGAATCAGGTAAACACACGAGGGAATGAAGGATAGGTTGATAAGATGAGATGAGGGAAAGTGGAAGAAGACCCATGTGGAGAATGGACCTGATTGGCAGAATGGCCTGTTTCTGTGCTGTAGAAGTCTATGTAACTCTTCTTTCTCCTCCTCCCTGGCTGAATCTGCAGGTGGGCAGTCGTTTTTCAGCCGCAAGGACTCCATTCGATCTATCTACACATCCCTCCACAGTGAGCTGCGCAAGTTAGCCACCACTGCACGGAACTCAGCAACAGGGGCCTCCCCGTATCTGGAAGAGCTCCTCTCTCACCTTTCGGAGCAGCTTTGCTTTTTCATTCAGGCTCGAATGGAAATTGCTGACTTCTATGAGAAGATGTATTCCCTCAGCACCCAGAAGTCCATCCACTCAACAGAAGTGGTGCATGCGCTGGAGGCGATTCTGCAGAAATACAGCTCCAGGTGAGTGGTAGACCCAGTGGTCCAAGCAGGTGTGAGCTGGACTGATGAACAATGCAGAACCATGAGTGATGAACAGTGGAAGGTGAGGAGTCCTAGAAACAGTAAGGGAAGGAAAGCAGTTGTGAATGGCTGAAGGGTCAGTAACCAGAGTGGACATATTTAGAGGATTGGCAGAAGAATCAGAGAGGAGTTGAGATGACACAATTGTGATGATGATGTGGTTTCACGCGGTTACTTTGTCCTGTTTCTTTTAAAGAGAGGTTTTAAGACAGAGATTCAAAGCTGTCTAGTTGGGAAGCTAGTAAACAGCTTGTGAGGCTTTGGGATTGTTTTGTATTAAAAGTTGGAGCAATAGAAACCGCCTGGATGCATGTGACTAGCTCTCTCAAACCAGGATTTTCAGTTTTTAGTTTTTTAGCTTGAGATTCAGCAGCAGTTGCTGCAGTAAATGTCTCCTGGCTGCTACTGTCTCTTGAGTTTTCCCTTGATATTATTTCTGTGTCTCTGGTGCTGGGTTGCGCATGAGAAGATCTGTTTTCTGAATTTGCCTTTTTGCCAAGGGGTGTGTTTATGGCATAGTGCCATTTTGGAACAGTTAATTAGTAATAGTTACTACATTTATTATACTGTTCAGTTGTTCAATAGGGTTAAATTATTCTAAATTCCTATTTCTTTTGTTGTGTTTTAACTAGTGTTTAAATAAATTGTGTTTTGCTTAAGGTTGAGTAGTTTGAGCAGTCGTGTGGCATCTGGAACACAGCACTTTACACCTGCCTTTAAAATAAGAAAGGTTATGGGCTAGGCAGCATACTTAAAATATTTTGACGGAGTCTGGTCTAGTCCATAACACAATCCACAGTGTTAGGATTTGGCATTCATGTGCAGATGGATATTGAGTAAAGTGTCACTGGAGCTGAAATGTTTTCTCTCCACAGATGCTGCCAGAACTGCTGAGATTTTGCAGTAATTTCTGTTTTGTTTCTGATTTCCAGCATCCGCAGTGTTTTATCGATTTACTAGTGGCTATCTGAAAAGAATTTGATAAGTATTCAGAGAAAGAATTGCTGCTGTGCTGAGAAAGAGTCAAGGCATGGACTCCATAAGATCATAGGGCTTGGAGCTAAAATAGGCCACTCAGCCCATCGAGTCTGCTGTGTCATTCATTGAGATCGCAGCTGACCTGCTAAAGCTTAACTCCATTTTCTTGCCTTTTCCCATAATTCTTGATACCCTCACTGATTAAAAATCTATCTCAGCCTTGAATATAATTAATGATCCAGCTAACTCTGTATATGAATTTGTGGACAAGAGATGCAGGGGAAATGTGAGGAAGCGCTTTTGTGCACAATGAATCGTCGTGACCTGGAACTTACTGTCTTTGAGTGTGGTAGAAGCAGAGACGATGAATGATCCAGATGGAAGTAAGTGAGGGAAATAAACTTCTAAGGTAGAGCCTAGGTAATGGCATTGATTAGATTGCCCTACAGGGAGCTAGGTTGGATAAAATGGCCTATATAATCTTTAAATGTGCTAGTACAAGGTTATGACTCTAGTGTGTAAAATTGAACCCCTGCTGATTGTCTTTGAAAATTCTGTCCTTTGGCATTGGCTTAGGAGATTGTAGCTCCCAACTCCAAATTCAATGTACAATGAAGGCAAGCATACCAAACATGTTCTTCACTAATCTTTCTAACCTGTCTAAGATAAAGTGTGGAGCTGGATGAACACAGCAGGCCAAGCAGCATCTCAGGAGCACAAAAGCTGATGTTTCGGGCCTAGACCCTTCATCAGAGAGGGGGATGGGGGAGGGAACTGGAATAAATAGGGAGAGAGGGGGAGGCGGACTGAAGATGGAGAGAAAAGAAGATAGGTAGAGAGGAGAGTATAGTTGAGGAGGTAGGGAGGGGATAGGTCAGTCCAGGGAAGACGGACAGGTCAAGGAGGCGGGATGAGGTGGTAGGTAGGAAATGGAGGTGCGGCTTGAGTTGGGAGGAAGGGATGGGTAAGAGGAAGAACAGGTTAGGCAAGCAGAGACAGGCTGGGCTGGTTTTGTGATGCAGTAGGGGGAGGGGACGAGCTAGGCTGGTTTTGTGATGCAGTGGGGGAAGGGGAGATTTTGAAGCTTGTGAAGTCCACATTGATACCATTGGGCTGCAGGGTTCCCAAGCGGAATATGAGTTGCTGTTCCTGCAACCTTCAGGTGGCATCATTGTGACACTGCAGGAGGCCCATGATGGACATGTTGTCTGAGGAATGGGAGGGGGAGTTGAAATGTTTCGCAACTGGGAGGTGCAGTTGTTTGTTGCGAACCGAGCGGAGGTGTTCTGCAAAGCGGTCACCAAGCCTCCGCTTGGTTTCCCCAATGTAGAGGGAGCCACACCGCGTGCAATGGATACAATATACCACATTGGCAGATGAGCAGGTGAACATCTGCTTGATATGGAAGGGTATCTTGGGACCTGGGATGGAGGTGTGGGGGCAAGTGTAGCACTTCCTGCGGTTGCAGGGGAAGGTGCTGAGCGTGGTGGGGTTGGAGCGGAGTGTGGAGCGGACAAGGGAGTCACGGAGAGAGTGGTCTCTCCGGAAGGCAGACAAGGGTGGGGATGGAAAAATGTCTTGGGTGGTGGGGTCGGATTGTAGATGGCGAAAATGTCGGAGGATGATACGTTGTATCCGGAGGTTGGTGGGGTGGTATGTGAGAATGAGGGGGATCCTCTGGGGGTGGTTGTGGCGGGGACGGGGTGTGAGGGATATGTTGTGGGAAATGCGGGAGATGCGGTCAAGGACGTTCTCGACCACTGCAGGGGGAAAGTTGCAGTCCTAGAAGAACGTGGACATCTGGGATGTGCGGGAGTGGAATGCCTCATCGTGGGAGCAGATGCGGCGGAGGCGGAGGAATTGGGAATAGGGGATGGAATTTTTGCAGGAGGGTGGGTGGGAGGAGGTGTATTCTAGGTAGCTGTGGGAGTCAGTGGGTTTGAAATGGACATCAGTTACCAGCTGGTTATCTGAGATGGAGACTGAGAGGTCCAGGAAGGTGAGGGATGTGTTGGAGATGGCCCAGGTGAACTTGAGGTTGGGGTGGAAGGTGTTGGTGAAGTGGATGAACTGTTCGAGCTCCTCTGGGGAGCAAGAGGCGCCGCCGATACAGTCATCAATGTACCGGAGGAAGAGGTGGGGTTTGGGGCCTGTGTAGGTGCGGAAGAGGGACTGTTCCACGTAACCTACAAAGAGGCAGGCATAGCTTGGGCCCATGCGGGTACCCATGGCCACCCCCTTTGTCTGTAGGAAGTGGGAGGAATCGAAAGAGGGCGAGGACGAGTTCGGCTAGGCGGATGAGGGTGTCATTGGAGTGGGATTGGTCTGGCCTGCCGGACAGGAAGAAGCGGAGGACCTTGAGGCCATCTGCATGAGGAATACAGGTGTATAGAGACTGGACATCCGTGGTGAAAATGAGGTGTTGGGGGCCAAGGAATTGGAAGTCCTGGAGGAGGTGGAGGGCATGGGTGGTGTCACGGACATAGGTGGGGAGTTCCTGGACCAAAGGGGAGAAAATGGAGTCCAGATAGGTGGAGATGAGTTCGGTGGGGCAGAAACAGGCTGAGACAATGGGTCGACCAGGGATTCCTCTCCCTATTCCAGTTCCCTCTCCCCATCCCCCTCTCTGATGAAGGGTCTAGGCCCGAAACGTCAGCTTTTGTGCTCCTGAGATGCTGCTTGGCCTGCTGTGTTCATCCAGCTCCACACTTTGTTATCTCAGATTCTCCAGCATCTGCAGTTCCCATTATCACTTTCTAACCTGTCTGCCTGTTTTAAAGAGAGTTCTCTGTATTTGTTTCAGATTTCCAACTCCTGCAGTATTTTTCCTTTATTCAATGTATTGCACATCCCTGATCCATTGGTCACCTTCCTTGCATATTGTAAAGCACTGACCAACTTTTCTGTTTGCACCAGCACCTTCAGAGGGCTCGAGGATCAGTGAGCTGTTCATGCATTGTGTATTAATAAATTGTCCTAGCTTTCTTCCTGCTTCACCGAGGAATGAAGAGTGCAGTATTCTGAAATAGTTTATTTACCAAGTGCTGCCCCATTTTTATTGTTATTACTGGACCTTTCTCTGCATTTCCTCTCCAGTCTTGCTCAGTGGTAGCTATTATCATCAAGTCAGCAGTTTGAGTTTGTAGCTCACTCCAGGGACTTGAGCACAGAATAAATGCACCCAGTAGCATTGTGGAGCTGTCAGGGACCCTAGTTTACTCCCAGCTGAGACAGAGCAGTGGGAAGAAGGGAAAGGCTTGGGAGTACTGATTAATGCAGCACCTGTATTTGAAGACATCCTAAAGCACCTTATAGCCAGCTATTTAAAATACAGACATTGCTGTAAAAAGAAATGAAATGTATCTGTTTGTACACAGTAAGATGACACAAAAACAGTATTGCAATCAGACCAGATGATGTGTCTCAGTGATTTGGGTTGGGGGATGAATATCGGTAAGGACAATTGGGAATATTTTGTTTTGTAATTTCATGGGGATGTGGGTGTTACTGGCCGTATTTCTTGCCTGTCCTTAATTGTCGTTGAGAAGGTGTGTTGAGCTGCCTTGAACTGCTGAGGTCCTTGGGGTGCAGATACACTCTCAGTACTATTAGGAAGGAGGTTCCAGCATACTGACCCAGAAACACTGACGAGAAGACAATATATTTCCAAGCCAGAATGTTCTGTGGCTTGGAGAAGGACCCACAGGTGGTGGCATTGCCATGCATTTATTACCCTTGTCCTCCTTGGTGGTACAGGTTGTGAGTTTGGAAGCGGCTGCCGAAGGAGCTTTGATGGGTTACGGCAGTGCACCATGTAGAAGGTACACTCTGCAGAACTATGCATGGTAGTGGAGGGAATGGGTTTAGCAAGGAGGTCTCACAAGTAATTAAGAAGGTTAATAGAGTGCTATCCTTTATTATGAGAGGTATTGAGTATAAAAGTAATTCTGTTGTCCTTCAGTTGTGCAGGGCATTGGTGAGACCACATCTGGAATATTGTGTGCAGTTTTGGTTTCCTCGTTTAAGGAAGGATGTAAATGCACTGGAGGTGGCTCAGAGGAGGTTTACTGGGTTGATATCCAGAACAAGCAGGTCATCTTATGAAGAAAAGGTGGATAAAGTTGGCTTGTTTCACCTGGAATCTCGAATAGTTGGGTGTTGATTTGTTTGAAGTTTGGTCCTGTTTGGTCTTTGATAAGGTGAACATGGAAAAGGTGTTACTTCTTGTCAGGGTGAGCCCAGATTGGAGCTATTGTTTTAAAATTAGTTCAGCCCTTGTGGGACAGAGGTGAGACCTTTTTTTTCTCTCTTAGATGATTGTGTGAATTTGGAACGCACTGCCTTAGATGATGAGGCAGGGTCATTGATTTTTTTTAAGGCAATGGTAGATAAGCTCCTATTAGACCAATGAGTCAAAGGTAATTGGGAATAGTCGAGAATGTGGAAATCGGAACACAAACGGAACAGCCACGATCTTATTGAATAGTGGGATAGTCTTGAAGGGTTAAATGGCCTACATCTGCTCCCAATTTGTATCTTCATGTGTAACCTCAGTTTACAGTCACAACCTGAAGATACTGACAGTGCAGTGCTCCCTTAGTAGTAAGTTGAGGTCTCCGAAGTCCGAGTATCTAAGGGATAACACTGCTCTCCAATTAACCATGGCTAAGTTTAAAAGAAACATCTTTAAAAAAAGAAGCAGGATAGGCTCTTTGAGCCTGCTCCACCATTCAGTATGATCATGGCTGATCATCCAACTCAGTCCCCTGTTCCCTCATTCATCCCAAAACCTTTGGATCCCTTTAGTCCCAAGAACTATATCTCCACCTGGAAAACACCTAATGTTTTGACCTCAATGGCTTTCTGTGACAGAGAATTCCACAGGCTTACCAATCTCTGGCTGAAGACATTTCTCCTCATCTCGAACCTAAATGGCCTACCCAATATCCTTTAACTGTGACCCGTGGTTCTGGAATCCTCAGTCATTTGAGAACATCTTTCCTGCCTCTACTCTGACTAGTCCTTTTAGAATTTTAGAAGTTTGTGAGATCCCCTCATTCTTCTAGACTTCAGTGAATCTGGTCCTAACTATTCCAGTCTCTCTTCATATGTCAATCTTGCCATCCCAGGAATCAGTCTGGTCAATCTCCAGTGCGTTTCTTCCATAGCCAGAATGTCTCTCCTCAGAAGCGGAGACCAAAACTATATGTAAACATTCCACGTGTGGTCTCAGTAAGGCCCTATTCAATTGTAGCAAGACGTCCCTACTCATATACCCAATTTCCCCTCACTTTGAAGGACAATATGCCGTTTACCTTCTTCATTACCTGCTGCACCTGCATGCTTACTTTCAGGCCAATTTGTGTGAGGATATCTGTGTCTCGTTGCACGTCCCCATCACCATTCAGATAGTGGCTGCTTTGATGCTCGGTTATTAGTCTGTTATGGATATAGGTTGTAAGTTGAACTCCCTCCTAGAAATTGCAAAACTGATTGATTTGTTTGAGACTTCATCTGTCAGGTCAAGAGATTAAACCAACCGTGCGGAGTTCGGGTGGCTAATCCGTGAGGTATTTTTCAGAGGGTTTGCTCTTGTTTCCTTAGGTTCCATCACCCCATCTTGAGCCCTTTGGAGAGTAGCTTCCAGGTGGAGGTGGACATACTGGCTCAGCTTCTGAAGGCGCAGAATGAGATCAGTGAGTGGAAGTTCCTCCCGTCACTGCTGAACCTGCATAGCGCCCACTCCAAGCTGCACAGCTGGGGACAGACTTTTGAGAAACAGCGGGAGACCAGGAAGCACTTATTCGGGGGCCAGACCCAGAAGGCCCTTCAGCCGCCGCACCTCTTCCTGTGGCTGGCCAAGCTGAAGACCGCCCTGTTGGCCAAGTTCACCTTCTACTTCCATGAAGCACTGGGCCGCCAGACCACCTCGTCAGAAATGAAGGCCTTGACCGCAAAGACCAACCCGGATTACTGCGGCAAGATCTCCAGCTTTATTCGCAAGTATGACGCCGAGAACGTCTCGCTGATATTCGACAACAGGGGCTCCGAGACTTTCCAGGGGCATGGATACCATCACCCACACTCATACAGGGAAGCCCCCAAGGGGGTCGATCAATACCCGGCCATTGTTTCCTTGCCCACTGACCGGCCCCTAATACATTGGCCCAACGTGATCATGATCATGACGGATCGAGCAGCGGAACTGAACACTTTGGACAAAGTCGTCCACTTTTACGACGACAAGGTACAGAGCACTTACTTCCTGACGCGCCCCGAGCCCCAGTTCACCATTGTGGTCATCTTCGACTCCAGGAAGTCTGAGAAAGACTCTCACCTTCTCTCCTTCCTCAATGAGCTTTCCAGCTCCTTGAAGAATTCCAAGCCGTTTGCCAGCTTGAAGCCAGGGTCGAAAAGCTGAAGCCAGCAGCTCTCGTCCCAGTAAATGCATCACTAATGATGAAACAAGGATGGCAGGAGGTGGATTCCGCTGGCAGTGGATTCCAGAGTAATTTTCCAGACTTCAATCAAGTCTCCATCCATTACTGTTGGGAGAACTGGGACTCCAGTAATTGTTTCAGTCTTTGGGATGGTTGAGTCCCGTAACTCTCACCCAGCTAAGAATTGCACAAACTATGTTTACTATGAATGATTGCAGTAATGTCAATGCTAATGCTAACTGATATGAGGATACCTTATGACTATGAAATAAAACACTTGAATTCAGTGCGAATGTTGAGCTTTAATTCTTTTTGTTATTGGAAATGTGTTTGAACATATTGATGGGCAAGAAACTCCATCCTGGCACAATATGAAGTCTTGGACTCGATCTCAACCAGAAGGCCTCAAAATCTTATTGATTCTGAAGCATCCACTCCAATTTTCAAAAAAATTGTTCACAGGATATGGGCATCACGGGCTGGGCTGGCATTTGATTTCCATCATTAATTGCTCTGGAGAAGATGGTGGTAAGTTTTCGTCTAGTATCACTGCAGTCCATTTGCTGAATGCTCACCCAGTGTGTCATTAGGGAGGGAGTTCCCAGGATTTTGACCCAGTGACACTAAAGGAACAGCGATGTATTTCTAAGTCAAGATGGTGAGTGATTTAGAGGAGAACCTACAGATCGTGCTGCTCCTGTGTATCTGTTACCCTCGTTCTTCTAGGTCACAGTGGTCGTGGGTTTGGAAGGTGCTGTCTAAGGAACCATTGTGACATTCTGCAGTGCATCTTGTAAATGGTACACAGTGCTACTCTTGTGAATCTGTGATGGAGGGAATGCATGTTTGGGGATGTGGTGCCAATCAAACAGGCTGCTTTGTTCTTGATGCATATTTCTTGAGTATCTTTGAAACTGTACTCATCCAGGTATGTAGCGATAGTACGAAGCTGGCTGATGCTTTGTAGCTGACGGACAGGCACACGGGGTGTCAGAAGGTGTGTTACTCACTGCAGGATTCCTAGTCTCCGCCCTGCTCTTATAGCCACAATATTTACATGGCAGGTCCAGTTCCATTTCAGTTTCTGGTCAGTGGTAACCTCTACGCCGTTGTATTCAGCAATATTCAAGTTCTCCACATTTGAATGGGCAAGACTGTTGTTGAGTATATCAGAAGCCAAGCACTTTCCCTGAGAGACAGATACTAATACCATGTAAAAACATCACTCTGCTTGTTCAATGTGCACAAGGGTGCTTTTTAATGAAGAGTGCGGGAGGACATGTTAGGGGCAACATGAGGTATATATGAAAATAAAACAAAATCAGGAACTCTGTGCACTAGCAATATCTTTGGAGAGAGAAAGGGAGTTAATATTTTGAACCTAATGTGAGTCATTGGAGCAGAAGAGAGGTGGAATTATTTATTATAATTTGCTTTCATTAATATATACTTATTCTTATCTATATTTATAAATGTTATGCTGTTGAAAAAGGAGGAAGGGCCTGAAGAACCAATGGGAAGGGCAAAGTCTGGTTAGAAGGTGGGAGACATTATATAACACAGATGTAATAGAACAAAACACAAAGGGACAGGTCCTGGGAGTAATAAAGAACAAAACTCTGATCCAGAGTAGCTGTAAACATCAAAAAAAGGTCAGCTCTGCCTGAAAGTAAAGTCATGATTCAGGGTGGAGACTGGTCCTTGGCACAGAAAATATTGGACTGAATGGGAGTTAGGAGAAAGCTCTGTGATGGTTGAAGCCATTTGGAGCACAAAAAGGAGATGGTTGTAGTTGTTGAGGGTTGTCCCCGTCTCAAGACACTGCTACAGGACTTCCTCAAGGTAGTGTCCTAGGATCAACCAACTTCAGCTATTTTATCATTGACCTTCCCTCTCTTGCAGGATCAGAGGTTCACTGATGACTGCCAAATGCTCAGTACTGTTCATGACTCTTTTTGAATCTGTACATGTCTGTGTGCAGCAAGCCCTGGACAGCATTCAGGCATAGGCTGATAACTGGTAAGTAATATTTGTACTGCACAAGTGTCAGGCAATGACTTACCCAATAAGAGAAAAGCTAATCATTGGCATTCAACACCATCATTGTTACAGAATCTCCTGCTGTCAATATCCTGCAGGTTGCCATTGGCCCCCAACTATACTGGATCTGGCATATGAACACCATGGTTACAAATTAAGGAATTCTGTGCTGGATGACTCTCCTCCTGTTAATCCAAAGCCTGAACATCACCTACAAGGTACAAGTCAGGAGTGTGATGGGGGTACTCTCCACTTTCCTGGATGAGGGCAGCAAAACTCAGGCTTGACACCACCAGGACAAAGAAGCTAATGTGACTCGCTTCCATGGGTGCACAGTAACAGTAGTGTGTATCATTTACAAGATGCATTATAGCAACTCACTTGGACAACACCTTCCAAACTCTGTGATAATGGGAACTGCAGATGCTGGAGAATCCAAGATAATAAAGTGTGAAGCTGGATGAACACAGCAGGCCAAGCAGCATCTCAGGAGCACAAAAGCTTCAAGCAGCATCTCAGGAGCACAAAAGCTTTTGTTCTCCTGAGATGCTGCTTGGCCTGCTGTGTTCATCCAGCTTCACACTTTATTACCTTCCAAACTCTGCACTGCCTAGAAAGACAAGGGTAGCAGACAAATGCAAACATCCGCATCTGTAAGCAACACACCAGCCTGACTTTGAAGTAAATTGCTCTTCCTTCAGTGTCCTATTGTTACCTGCTACTTATCTCCTTTTCTTTTAAAAAGGTGTTACATTGCAGTTTCCCAATTCTCTGGAACATTTCCAGAATCAAGGATTGCTGGAAGATCAGTGCATCCACTGCCTCTGTAGCTACTTTTGATACCTAGTATGCATCCCATCAGGCCCAGAGGTTTAATCGGATTTTAGCCTCATTAAGTTTCTCTAGCACTTCTCTTTAATTTGCTCTCCTCCTTTTGCCTCTTGATTATTTAGTAATCTGGGAATGCTATTAGTGTCTGCTACCATGAAGACTGATGCAAAGCATTTACTCAACTCCTGTGCCATTTCCTGGTTCCCCATGATTATGTTTTTCCTTCTTTTCTGGATGTCACCTTTGGCTGTTCTCTTCCTTTTTGTATATTTTAAGAAGTTTTTGCTGTCCATCTTGATGTTAGATGCAAGTTTGCTCTCAAATTTTTTCTTCTTCCTCGTCTAAGCATCTTTTGTTGGTTTTCGACGTTTTCCCAGTCCTCTGTCTGGCAATTAATCTGTGCCACACTGTCTGCTCTTTCATCCTTAACTAGCGTGGTTAACCATGGTTGGGTTATCCCCTTCTTTTCATGAGGTTAAAATCATGACTTTACAGATCTGCATCCTCTATGAAATCTTCCTGTTCCCTCATTCTCTTGAGACTTTTGATTTGTAGCTATAGCTCTTGTTTTTTTCTCTGAAAGTACACTCTATTCACATTTATCTAGTGCTTTATCAAATCATTTACTCATTGCATGTGCCTATTCTCAACAGAATTCTTCACTTTTTTTTATGAAGCATTTGTTTCCCCTGGTTTAAACATTCTCTGCCTTACTAAATGTCTTTTCAGACCTCCCCTGCCATTATTGGCTAGACTGACAATCACTGTCACCAGATCCCTCTGTGTTTACCCCATTTGTTCCTTGTTGGTTTGTAACTCCCATTCCTCCCTCATCCCAACCCAATTCCCTACCTTTAATTAACGTAAGTAGTTCTCAGTCCTCACATGTAATGTAAACATGAGTGAACTGTCACCAGCCCCTGAGGCATGTGCTCCAATTGGCATCAACTGTAGCAGCAGCTCCTTCAACTAAACCTTGCCTCTGTCAGCCTTTCTTTCCAAAAATGTATACTATTCATAAAATTTGTAAGAGCGCGTTACAAAAAAGTTTGTTAAAGTGCTATAAAATTCAACTTTTCTCCGTATAACATGTTCCCCTCTTACATGCTTCAATAAGATTGAAATAATCTTAATATTTACAACATGCATCCTATGTCAGGAACACAGTCTGAGGCAAAATAATTGAAATTGAAAACTAGTTAAAGTGCAGTAGAAATAAACCTTTCCCTGTATGCCATGTTCCACTCGGATGTGCCTCAGTAGTATTCCACTGCCCTTGATGTTCGCTGTGTACATTCTTTGTCAGGCATGCATCATGAAGTGTTCTATAAGCTACCAGCACCTTGGTGTACATATGGCTGAAGGCCTTAGACAGTTACCCTGCTCTGTTGCACCTCTGTGTAGTTTCTCTCAGTTTTACTACATTGCTGAATGTGACAAGTGTTAGGGGAGACAACTGAAGGCATAGTTGAAGTAATAGATTTGAAGAAAGATACCATTGTAGCCAACAATGATTGCCATCCCTAGTTGCCCAGAGTGCAGTTAAGTGTTGCTTTGGGTCTGGAGTCAAATGTAGGCCAGGCCAAGTAAAGATGGCAGTTTCCTTCTTAAAAAGGACATTAGTGAACCAGATAGATTTTTTTTCCCAAACAATGGATTCATGGTCATGGATTAGACTCTTAATTCCAGGTGTTTTTTAAAATTCAATTCAAATTACAGTGTCTGCTGTGGTGGGATTTGAACTAGGTCCCTAGAACATTACCTGGTTCTCCGGATTAACAGTGCAGCAATAATGCCACTAGGCCATCGCAATCCCAATCTGGTCAACTGCCCGAACCCACTCCGACCTCCCAAGCACTCAGTTGCTGTGACAACATAAATGTTTACAGTCATGCTGTATCTTGAATTTATGGATGTTCATGGTAAATCATGAGGGACTTTACAGGCTGGATGTGGAAAGGCCATTTCTCCTGATGGGAGAATCTAGAACTAGAGATCACTGTTTTTAAAAAAAAAACAGGAGTCACACTTTTAAGACAGAGATCAAGAGAAATAGTTTATCTCAGCGGGTTGTGAATCTTTGGAACATCTTTCCTCAAAAGGCAGTGGAGGCAGAGTCTTTGTATAATTTTAACACAGATTCCTGATAAGCAAAGGGATGAAAGGGTATTGGGATGAGGTAGGATTATGAAGTTGAGGTTCAAGGATCGGCCATGATCTTACTGTATATTGAGGGTTAGCGTCAGGCTGGAGTGGCCAAGGGACCCACTCCTCCTAATTCATATGTTCACAGAGGCTTCAACTTCTGTTTAATCACAGCACTAACCAGGAACCTCTCCCGGTCTTGGTGCTTGCCATTTACGTGGATGTCGGAAGGATTTGCAGACACTCAGGCTGTTTGGTGGGGTGATGAATGCACCTTCCTTGACCATTAAGTTCTGGAGTGATACTTGGTTGTGAAGATTCTGCTGGGAGGCAGGATTGGTACCCAGTGCACAATAAGACCTTCTCAAGGCAATGCCATTTACACAAATACACCCGAAGCTCGTTGTCTGAGCTCAGCTGGTAGCACTCTGAGCTGAATCACAAGACCTCTCCAGAACTGGTGCACAAAAATCCAGGTTAACTGGGGTCTTATCAGATGTCTTAAGTTAATACAAAACATTCAATGTCACTAATTTGAAGAAAATATGTAGGTTATTCCTGGTTGGCAGTGGAAAGCTCATTAAAGAAGCTCATTTTGCTTTGAAAACCTGTTAGATTAATGTATCCTCTTCAGTGAAAAAAGCTTCAACTTGCCAGGCTCTTCTCTAGACTATAACCTCTCACTCAGCATCATCTGTTGACTCATAACCACAGATGGAATCTCAAAAATGATTCAGATCTTTTGTTAATTTCCTGGAACATGAAATATGTAGACCTTGCCCTAAGAGACAAAGTAGAAGCAAGTAGAGTTAATTGAGAGGGTGATTCACCTGGTCACAAATGTTAGTTTCCTAGAAACTAACAAGAGTACATTAACACCAACTGGCTCCAAAAAGACACGACCAATACTCACTCATATCTATCCACATGCACAAGGAGAACCACCACTCCGGCTGGGACAACACCAAGATCCTGGGACAGGCTATGCAGAGACAGATATGAGAATTCCTAGAAGCCTCGCCCTCCATGAAGCATGCTTTTATTCAACATATTGAACTCGACCCCATATACATTCCACTACGAAGGAAAACTGGAAGTGAGGCAATCCAACTCAATGGACTCCAGAGTTTAAAAACCAGACAGGAAAACACACTGATGCTTCATCGGAGGCTGCACTGAGGATGTTACCCAGCACGGTATCGAAACGTCTGTGAAACAAGAAACCAGTTCGGTGAGCCAACCAACCTCAATGCCCACAACCCAAGCTACAAATCTACTCCAAAATCTTAGACAGCAAGAACTGCAGTTGCTTGCATTCAGAGTTGGTAAAGTGTGGATCTGGAGGAACGCAGTAGGTCAGGCAGCTTCAGACTGAGTCCTAATTAAAGGCCCCATCCTGAAACATCAACTTTCCTGCTCCTCTGATGCTGCCTGAGCTGCTGTTACTCCAGCTCCACACTATATAGACTATAAAAAGCTCAGCTACTAGTTGGAAAAAGGACAAGTGAAAAGCATTTAGTCATTCCTGGCTTGTTTTGTTCAATCCCATATGCTTTCCTACAAAAACCATTCCAGGACTGGACTGATAGGTTTTGACTCAACGACCTGCTCTGAGTAGAGGTCAAAAGCATCTCCACTTAGTGTCACATTATAGCCTAGGCTTCTCTGCTCTCAAGTCTGCTGATGTGCCAACTTTCAGATTCATAGAGATGTGCAGCCTGGAAACACACTCCTTAGTTCAACTCGTCCATGTTGACCAGATATCCTAAATTAATCTAGTCCCATTTGCCAGCATTTGACCCATATCCCGTTAAATCCTTCTTATTGATTTACTCATCCAGGTGCCTTTTAAATGTTATAATTGTACCAGCCTCCACCACTTCATCTGACAGCTCATTACATACACACACCACTGTCTGTATGCAAAAGTTGCCCCTTAGATCCCTTTTAAATCTTTCCTGCCTCACCATAAACCTCTGCCCTCTAGGTTTGGACTCCCCTACCCTGGAGAAGAGATCTTCATTATTCACCCTATCCATGCCCCTCATGATTTAATAAACTTCTATAAGGTCACCCCACAGCCTGCGACACTCCAAGGAAGATAGCCCTGGCAAAAATAGGGAGGAGATGGCCTAGTGGTATTACTGCTGGACTTTTAAATCAGAGATCCAGATAACATCTGGGGACCTGGTTTTGAATTCCACCACAGGAGATGGTGGAATTTGAATTCAATAAATATCTGGAATTAATCATCCAATGATGACCGTGAATCCATTGTTGATTGTCATAAAAGTCCACCTGGTTCACTCATGTCCTCTGGGAAAGAAATTGCCATCTTTACCTGGTCTGGCCTACATGTGCCTCCAGATCCATTGCAATGTGGTTGACTCTTAACTGCCCTCTGGGCAATTAGGGATGGGCAATAAATGCTGCCCTAGCCAGCAATGCTCTCATCCTGTTAATGGATTAAAAAAAAATTCCTCCCCTCCCTAAAGCTGAAACCCTCCAACACCAGAAACATCCTTGTTAATTTTTTCCCAACCCTTAAAAGTTTTGCAACAAGTTTTCTGGACTGTAGACCAAAAATGGGAAAGGATACTTGTTTTAAACCACTGAAACTGTGGAAGAAGATGTTGTAGTTGAGTTACTGGAATGCATTATGAGTAGCATCTACAATGTTGGCTTGTTTAAGCAGTGGAGGATGATGCTACACGTGTGTGTGACAGGCTTTGATTGGTTTCTCAACATGTTGAAGGCTCAGAAGTGCTCAGCATAGTAACAGCCACTTGAGGGGTTCCTGTGAAAGTGGCTATTACCTGATATGTGGCCAATAGAGGAGAAGCTCCCAGCCCGAAAAGAGTGAGCACCTCAATCTCTCTCTCTTTTTCCTCTTCGTAGCTGGTCTCACTCACCATTTCACTGTAAACTGTTCTGTCTGTACATTCCCTTGTTGAAAGGAAAAGGGGACATCATTGAAAAGGTGAATCTTCAACCAATGAATGAAAGATTGAGAATCAGTGTAACCATAACATTGCATCGTTAGTGATGGTCAGAAGGAATTGTAAGAAAGCCAAGATAAAACAGCACTGTGATGCAGTCTGATCCCAGAATGGTTTTTCACGGAGTTATCTATCTTGTCTTGTCTGTGTGGGTCCCTTTGTATGTGAATAGGAGTTTTAAAAAGGGGTCAAGCCTAAGTTACATAGTTACAGGCTAGCAATTTGTTTTTCTTTCTTGCCATTGGTTTAAAAACATTTTGTACAATAAAATAGTGATTGTCTTGTTAATCATAAAAAATGGTGTACGTATTCTTTTAACCAAAGTTAGGCAGTTTGATGACTGTGTGTGAAAGACAGTGTGACAATTCTGGGAATAGCTGGCCTTGATTTTCAATACACTACCTCAGTCAGTCATAACAGATGATAATCGGACTCAACCTCTTTAGGTTAGATTGTAGAATATATTATCGTATTAGAACCTTTTTGACCAAAGCCTTGATGATTTGTCCTATGTTACAACACAAAAACAGACAGCCGAAGCAAGATAGCCTTTCTACCTGATTTCTGAAGAAGGGTCCTGACCCGAAATGTCAAACTTTCCTGCTCCTCTGATGCTGCTTGGCCTGCTGTGTTCATCCAGCTTCACACCGTGTTATCTCAGCCTTTCTACCACTATATTTGCAACACATTTAAATTGAAACCTCCACAGACTCTCAAAATTGACCCTAATGGTTCTTAACCCAAACTGTTTTTGAATAACCAATCCCAGACTCTACAAATAATTGATTCTTGACACTGGTTCAAATAAAAGACTTAGCCATTTTTAAATGATCCAGTAACTTTAGCAGAACAAAATTAAACAACAAAGTAATCTAATGGATGTCTATGTACAAACCTAATAACCTTTGATTTCAATCCCAATTATATTCTAACACGTAATCTCCTTCCTGTAACTCAGTCTCAATAACATTTATTAGTAACGCTCTAGTTAAGTATCTTAAATATTTCACTTTATCAAAAGTGTGTTATCAATGCAAAACAAAAGCGAAGTACTGTGGATGCTGATGTTTTGACGAAAATGCTAGAGAAACTCAGGAGGTCTGGCAGAGTCTGGTGAGAGAGAAACAGCGTTAACACCTTGAAGACTGTCAGACTCTTGTTCAGAACTGTTTAATGCAGGTTTTAGCATAAACGTTTTCAAAATAACGGTATTAGGATAGAGTGCTGCTTTTATTTCTTGCCACCAGTTGTCCTGAAAGGGTGGTCTTGGAACTGATGGCTCCTTCTTGAATTGCTACAGTCCTTGTGGTTACGTTACTGGTACAGTGGTGTTCTGAAAGAATTCCTGGATTCCCAAATGGATCTTGCAATCGGCATTGAGCAGAAACTAAACTGGACTGTCCATATACATGCTGTGGTTGCCAGAGTGCCTTACAGGTTAGGAATTGTATGGGGGAAATCCCACCTCCTGTCTTCCCGGTTCCTGTCTACCACACACAAGGTACGAGTTGGGAGTGTGATGGAATACTCCCCACTTGCCTGGATACAACTCCAATGTAGACTATGTCTTTCTATTTTCTGTATTTTTGATTGTGAGCTGAAATGGAAAAGGACTGTATTGCAGCAAAGGACTGAGGAAGGAATTGGTAATACTTCAAAGAAGTGAGTTACTGTAATCTGTTGTGACTCATTTATTACACCCCTGCTTTGTTCAAGCCGTAGGGAGGCTGTTTGTAATTGGACTGGCACCAAGGGGTGTAGGTAAAGTTCAGATTGCAACAATTTGGCTTTGTTGGTTTGTGGAGTTATGGCCAGCGGTGGATGCCAAAGGTCATCAGCCTGTCAACAACCATCTGATTGGCTCCCAGGGAGCTGAGCATCTTGTTCAGGGGGACATGATGGCCTAGTGGTATTATCGCTGCAATGTTAATCTAGAGACCTAGGTAATGTCCTGGGGACTCAGGTTCAAATTCCATCATTGCAGATGGTGGAATTTGAATTCAATTTTTAAAAAACTTAGAAATAAGAACCTAATAATGACCATGAATTCTTTGTTGATTGTTGTAAAAACTCATATGGTTCACTAATGTCCCTTAGGACATCCCAACTGCCATCTTTACCTGGTCTGGGTAATAAATGCTGCGATGCCCTCATCCCATGAATGAATAAAGAAAAGAGAAATAGCTTGTGGATGTGAACGATACTGGTAGAAACCTTTGGACAGATGGTGTGTCCTTCCCGCCTGTAAAATAGCTAAAGCTTGAAACAAGCCAGACTATTTACTTTCACCAGGTGCTTTAAGCTGTTATTACTGACCTTCAACAGTAACTAGGATACTTTGCAGTTAGTGTACTGTCACCTGTGCCTCCTGCAAAGAAGTGAAAAGAATCTGGAGAAGAAAAATGGAAGAACAGAGAACCCTGACAAGCAAAAGGATCATCTCAGTGAAGCCTGTAGACTAGAGCCATTGAGCTACTTCCCCAGATTTTTGTCTTCCCTCTACCTATAACAAGACTTATCTTTGTCACCTTCATTCTTTTCTCCATGTTTAAACAATTGTGCAACATTGTCATTCCTGCTGGACTTTGAAACTGCACCAGTGTTTAAAGTAGACTGACGCTATTTAGTTCCTCCACCACTTCCACTGACAGTTCGCTTAGTGACCAAGGACTTGTGACTAGCAGTGATTTAGGACACTCCAGATTTCCTACACTCTTTGTAGTTTAGTGGGAAATGACTACGTTAATGATAACAATC
Organism: Stegostoma tigrinum; assembly: GCF_030684315.1. Lineage (NCBI taxonomy): Eukaryota > Metazoa > Chordata > Chondrichthyes > Orectolobiformes > Stegostomatidae > Stegostoma > Stegostoma tigrinum. The sequence continues at coordinate 52,224,098 of NC_081371.1, forward strand.
AACACTGATATTAACAGTTGCATGAGACTCAATAAGAGAAGATGCCAACTCTGTACAAGAAAAATGTGATTGAAATTCTGCACAGCTGAATATTTGTGAAGAGTTCACAGGATGGACAGAGTGAGGAAATAGTTACTCTTTGATAAAGTAAAGGTGGAGATGCAGCAGACTCAAGGTAGGAACAAGCTAATACAATAGACTCATGGCTCAGTTTAGATACCTAACTCAGTTGTCACAGTGGCCAGTGGTTAGCACTGCTGCCTCACAGTGCTAGGGACCTGAGTTCAATCCCACCTTTGGACTGTCTGTGTGGTGTTTGCATGTTTTCCCTGTGTCTGCATTTCCTCTGAGTAATCTGGTTTCCTCCCACAATCCATAGATGTGCGGGTTAGGTGGATTGGCCCAGCTAAATTGTCCATAGTATCCAGGGATATGTAGGCTAGGGAAATGTAAGGTTACAGGGTAGGGAAGGGGTTCTGGGTGGGATGCTCTGACGGAGATTGGTGTGTACTTGACGGGCCGATTGGCCTGTTTTCACACTGTCCGGATTCTATAAATCAGAGTCCATGAGGGTAAAATGAAACAGATAGAAATCCATGGAAGTAGAACAGTTCCCTGAGGCTGCAGTATAACGTGGAGCACAATCTTAAATCTGGACCTTAAGGAACTAACAAATTATCCCAATCACAGAAAAACCCAATTTTTTAAAATATCGCATGTTTATTGAAATGTTTACCATTTATCAGGACCAGTTGTCAACCTTGCCCCCATTACAAGTGATTACAGCTCCCTGAAGCAGAGGAATGGGATTGTAACGGCCATTCTTTCTTATCTTGTTAAGCAAGTGATTACTTCACGTTGGAAGCAATGGCACTGTAGGGTCAGTCTCAGTTCAAAACATCACTAAAATGGCATCAATCTACCATGCCTAAAGGCTACCATTACTGTAATATAAATACAAATCAATAGCAGTATTACCCTTCCATTACAGAAGTGATTGAACTCCCCTCCCACTACCTCACTGTGATATGAATCCTTATGAACGGCTTAAACTGCATCACCAAATCCCCCATCGGTTCCCGCCTCACATCTACGTTTCATCATGTTTATAATCACTCCAATATCGCTAAAGTTATTGGAAAATCTTTCTTCTTATGCCCATACAGAAGGGTATTCAATGCATCAACTCGTATATTGAATAAATGTTGGATAAATTGAATAGGATTGCATTTTCTGGATACCTTCACATTCATGATTAGTGATTTTTCTGCAACTTCATGGTTCCAATAATGCCATTGCAGGTAGAGACCAAAGGGTCATGTACCTCCTAAAGAGTGAGGAAGGTGGAGGTACCATCACTGTGGATGATTCTTGTGTCCTGGAGTAAATAAGCCATATGAGGCACTGGGAGAAGTCAATGTATAGGTTACCTGCAAACTTTCTCACTGGAGATCCAACACCTAAAGAAACCTAAAAGAAAAGCTTAATTAAAAGCAAATTTTGTGAGTTGTCAAGTGATTTTTTTTTAACAGGCACGGCTACACACATTGGAGCCATGAATCAAATTGAGCCCTTCCTTTTGGTCTACATTTGTCACTTCACAGTGATTTTATAAAATTACTGTTTGATTCACAATGATTGACACTTTTTTGGGACCTGATGCTTACACGTTGAAGAGCTTGAGAGAGTTAGGGCTGGCTACTGTTGGGGGTGGCATAGTGGCTCAGTGGTTAGCACTGCTGCCTTGTAGTGCCAGAGAACTGGGTTCAATTCCATCTTTGGGTGACTGTTTGGAGTTTGCATGTTCTCCCTGCATTTGTGTAGTTTTTTGCAGTGTGCTCTGGTTTTCTCCCGCTGTGCAGGTTAAGTGCATTGGCCATGGGAAATGTAGGGTTACAGGGATAGGCAGGGGAATGGGTTGGGTGAGGATGCTCTTTAGAGGTCATTGTGAACTTGATGGGCGGAATGGCCTACTTTCACACTGTTTATATGCAGAAGATAGGGTGCGGGAAAGGGATAAAGAGCAAATGATAAGTGGGGATAGAGCCCAAAAAGAGAGGAGAACGGTTGGACAGACGAGGAAGGTGATAACGATCTGGCTGGGAGGGTGAATAGCTGTTAATGGAGACTATTAATGGCTAACAATAGGTAAAGGGTAATAAAGTGTGAAGCTGGATGAACACAGCAGGCAGGGTCATCAGAGAGGGTCTAGGCCCGAAACGTCAGCTTTTGTGCTCCTGAGATGCTGCTTGGCCTGCTGTGTTCATCCAGCTTCACAATTTATTATCTTGGATTCTCCAGCATCTGCAGTTCCCATTATCTCTGATACAATAGGTAATGGGTAATGGCAGACTATGTGATAACAAGGCCTGGTGTGTGAGGATGGGGCAAGGGCATGGGAGAGTTCAGGCCCTAAAAATATTGAATTCAATATTGAGTCTGGAGGGTCCCCAAGTGGAAAATGAGGTGTTGTTCTTCTAGCTTGCACTGAGCTTTACTGGAACACAGCAGCAAGCCTGAGACAGAGATGTTGGTCAGAGAACAGGGTGGTATGCTAAAGTGGCAGGCAACAAAGATGCGGTCACCCAGTCTAAGCTTCGTTTCCTCAGTGTAGTGGTGACCACATTGTGAGCAGCAAATGCTGTAGAGTAGGCTCTAAGACATGCAGGTAAAGTGTTGCTTTACCTGGAAGGTGTGTCTGTGCCCTTGGATAGTGGGGATGGAGGAGGTGAATGGGCAGGTGTTACACCTTCGCCGGTTACAGGGGAAGGTGCCATAGGACTGCTGGGGAGTGTTGGGAGAGAACCATTCTAATGGACCAGGGTGTCCTAGAGGGAACAGTCCCTGCAAATGACAGACAAGGGAGGGAGGGAAGGGGAATATGTGTCTGGTGCTGGCATTATGCTGGAGGTTGCATAAATGGCCACTGATGTGCTAGAAAGCAAAAGTGCTAGAAAAGCTAAAAGGTCTAAAAATTGATAAATCTCCTGGCCCCAATGGGCTACATCCTAGAGTTCTGAGGGAAGTGGCTGAGGAAATAGCGGAGGCTTTGGTTCTGATCTTTCAAAAGTCACTGGCGTCTGGGAAAGTCCCAGATGATTGGAAGATTGCTGTTGTAACCCCCTTGTTTAAGAAAGGATCAAGGCAAAAGATGGAAAATTATAGGCCGATTAGCCTAACCTCGGTTGTTGGTAAAATTCTAGAATCCATTGTTAAGGATGAGATTTCTAAATTCCAGGAAGTGTAGGGTCAGATTAGAACAAGTCAGCATGAATTTAGTAAGGGGAGGTCTGCCTGACAAGCCTGTTAGGATTCTTTGAAGAGGTAACAAGTAGTTAGACCAGAGAAACCCAGTAGATGTTATCTATCTAGCCTTCCAACAGGCTTTTGATAAGGTGCCTCACGGGAGGCTGCTGAGCAAGGTGAGGGCCTGTGGTGTTTGAGGTGAGCTACTGGCATGGATTGAGGATTGGCTGTCTGACAGAAGGCAGAGAGTTGGGATAAAAGGTTCTTTTTCGGAATGGCAACCAGTGACAAGAGGTGTCCCACAGGTTTCAGTGTTGGGGCCGCAGCTGTTCACCTTATATATTAATGATCTGGATGAAGGGACTGGGGACATTCTGGCGAAGTTTGCCGATGATACAAAGATAGGTGGACAGGCAGGTAGTACTGAAGAGGTGAGGAAGCTGCAGAAAGATTTAGACAGTTTAGGAGAGTGGTCCAGGAAATGGCTGATGAAATTTAATGTGACAAATGCGAAGTTTTGCACTTTGGAAAAAAGAATACAGGCATGGACTATTTTCTAAACGGTGAGAAAATTCGTAAAGCAGAAGTACAAAGGGATCTGGGAGTGTTGGTCCAGGATTCTCTAAAGGTTAACTTGCAGGTAGAGTCCGAAAGCAAATGTAATGTTGTCGAATATCTCAAGAGGGTTGGTATTTAAAAGCAGTGATATGTTTGTGAGACTTTATAAAGCTCTAGTCAGGCCCCATTTAGAATACTGTGTCCAATTTTGGGCCCCACACCTCAGGAAGGACATACTGGCGCTGGAGCATGTCCAACGGAGATTCACATGGATGATCTCTGGAATGGTAGGTTTAACGTACGATGAACGGCTGAGGATCCTGGGATTGTATTCGTTAGAGTTTAAAAGGTTGAAGGGAGATCTAATAGAAACTTACAAGATAATGTATGGCTTAGAAAGGGTGGACACTGGGAAGTTGTTTCCGTTAGGCGGGGAGACTAGGACCCGTGGGCACAGCCTTAGAATTAGAGGGGGTAAATTTAAAATGGAATTGAGGAGACATTTCTTCAGCCAGACAGTGATGGGCCTGTGGAATTCATTGCCACGGAGTGCAGTGGAGGCCGGGATATTAAATGTCTTCAAGGCAGAGATTGACAAATTCTTGATCTCACAAGGAACCAAGGGCTACGGGGAGAGTGCGGGGAAGTGGAGTTGAAATGCCCATCAGCCATGATTAAATGGCAGAGTGGACGTGATGGGCTGAATGGCCTTACTTCCACTCCTATGTCTTATGGTCTTATGATCTTCTGGATGTGGATGCTGGTGGGATTTTAGGTAAGGACAAGGGGAACCCTATTGCTATTGTGAGAGGGAAGAAAATGGGTAGGGGCGGACATGTGGGAGATGGATCAGACCCAGTTGAGGGCCGTGTCAACAATGTTGTTGGGGAATCTTTGGTTAAGGGAGAAGGCCCTTGTCGAAGTTGGTTGCATTGGAACATATGTGGTGGGGCTGTTGGAACTGGGTGAATAGAATGGAGTCTTTGTAGAAAGCAGGGTGCGAGGATATGTGGTCTAGATAGCTGTGTGAGTCGTTGAATTTTTAGTGGTTATTAGTGGCCAGTCTGTCCCCAGAAATGGAAATAGAGATGTTGAGGAAGGGGGGAAAGGGAGGAGTCAACAATAGACCAGGTGAAAGTGAGGGCGAGGTGGAATTTGAAGCAAAATTGATGCTTAGTTCTGGATCCCCAACATCATTGGGAACATCCTTCCTTCATTTATCCTGTCTAGTCCTGTCAGAATTTTGTAAGTTTCAGTGAGATTGCCCCTGATATCACATGCAGTTGCCCTCTTAATTGCTCATTACCCCACTCCCTCGTTCAACCTCTTCTGGTTTTAGTTTGGTCGAGGTTGATTAGGTTCAGGGGTCAGTAGCACTACAGGTAGCTCTGGTGACATACTGCAGTGATGCCCCAGCACAGTATGAAGGGCACACTGTGTCAGTGGGTCACTTATGTTCAACTGGTCATCACACTGAGCCTGCGAGGATATGCTGTCTGCAAACACAATTCAGTCAAATGGTCCAAACAAGTCAAATTATGGAATAAAGCCACGTGATTATAGTTAACATCTTCTGGATTGCTTTTAAAAGTTACCATATGATTGATGACAAATTGGGTCATTTCCTGACCACTCCAGGACGGGAACCTGAGAATGGAAGAAATAGCAGAGCCTTGGATTCTCTTTCTTCACAGCTCTGTTGAAAGGAAAGCTCTATAAGGTGCCAAGTCTTATAAAGCTGTAGGTCAAGTGGTGGAACATGGGATTAGAACAGTTCGGTGCTTGTTTATGACTGGCAGAGACTCAGTGGACCAAAGGGCCTCTTTCTGTGCTGTAGACATCTGTGACTTCATGACCTATCAGTGATCTTCTTCAAGAAACTTGGAAACTATAGACTGATTAGATTTTCTGCTATAAAGTAATCATAAACATGTTATTGAATGCTCGAAAAAAAATATGAGTTAATCATGGGAAGCCAGAATTGATTTTGGCCTCAAAGCACCAGGCTCGATTCCACCCTCAGGTGACTGTCTTTGTGGAGTTGGCACATTCCCTCCATGGGTTTCCTCTGGGTGCTCCAGCTTCCTCCCATAGTCCAAAGATGTGCAGTGTTGGTAGATTGGCTGTGGGAAATGCAGGGTTACAGGGAAAGGGTGGGTCTAGGTGGGATGCTCTTTGGAGGATTGGTGTGGATTCGATGGGCTGAGTGGCTTGCTTTCTCACTGTAGGGATTCTATGATTCTATAACAGGAGAAGACAGGTCAAGCTTGAGCAATCTTAATCAGTCCTTTGACAAAGTAGGAGAACAAAGCTTTTAAAAAATGCAATGGATGGGGTTTATATGGACTCCCAAAGGAAAGGAAACTTATGACAAGAGAACCGATGAGAGAATGGTAGAAGAGTTTGAGAGGAATGGGTCGATGGGGCTGGAAAGGGTCTGGAGATGAGAAGCACGTGGCAAGTGTACATTTAGTTGGGTCACGTTTACTTATTGCGCGTGTAAAAAAAGTATCCTGTTTTAAGAATTGAAGGATAATAACAAAATGCAAAAAGAGGTATTGCAAAATGTGATAAGGATGGCAAATGACCACTTGAGGACAATAGTGAACAGATGGATGACTGTTAGAATTAGAATAGAATCCCTACACTGTGGAATCAACAAGTCCACACCAACCATCAGAGCACCCCACCCAGACACATCCCACTAATCTACACATCCCTGAACGCTACAGGCAGTTTAGCATGGCCAATCCACCTAGTCCGCACATCTTTAGACCGTGGGAGGAAACCGACACAGATATGGGGAGAATGTATAAACACCACACAGACCGTTGCCCAAGGGTAGAATCAAACCCAGCTTCCTGGGGCTGTGAGGCAGCAGTGCTAACCACTGAATCACCATGCCATCCTGCTTAGAGAGGTCAGTATATCATAAAGTTATGTTATATTTTGGATAGAAATAAATCTCAAATAAAATCACATGAAATGTAGTAAAAGATCGAGTGTGCAGGCTTTTGAAGGTGTGTACATAAATGGATAAAGCCCTAAAAAAGACAAAGGGTATCTTTCAAAACATGTTTTGGGTTTGAGCTGATGTTTGACAATTGTACAATCAAGAAATATTTGGAATTCATACAAGATTTTACTTTCATAACAAATGGGACAATTTTATACATTTTTGTTTCACATCCGTCATTGGAAAAATGTAAAAGGTAGAAGTTCAATACCTGGCTATTGAGGGTGAGGGTTCAGGGAGAGTTGTGTCGCTTTCTCATTGGGTCTTAAAAGAATAACAAGGCTTTCTTCAGGTTCTTTCAATTACAAAGGGATAAAGTGTAAATAATGACAGATTGTCTCCACAAGAGGGCACCATTTTAAAATTGTTGCAAAAATTTGAAGGTAAGATTAAAAAGTTTCTGACACGTGCTCCAGACCACATTGTTTCAAACGCAGACGAAAGAGCTGAGGTGTAGAGGTGAGATCAAAATGACTGCCTTTGGTTACGGAATGGCATTTCACTGATCAGCACCAGACAACTGGAAAAATATTGAAGTCTGCAGAAATCAAAATTCTCCATTTGCAGAAGTCATACTTAATGCAAAGGAAGATGGAAGCCAATCATCTCAGTTCCAGGATCTCTCTGCAAGACTTCTTCAGGGCAGAGCCCTGAGCTTGGCTATCTTCAGCTGCTTCATCTTTAAGTTTCCTCCATCATATGGCACACTTGCCTTTATTGGTCAGTGCATTGAGTATCGGAGTTGTGATGCCATGTTGTGGCTGTACAGGATATTGGTTAAGTTATTTTTGGAATACTGTGTTCAATTCTGCTATGGGAAAGATATTGTGAAACTTGAAAGGGCTCAGAAAAGATTCAAAAGGAAGTTTCTGGGTTGAAAACTTTGATCCAAAGGGGGAGACTAAATAGCTTGGGGCTATTTTTCCCTGGAATGTTGGAGTTTGAAGGGTGACCTTATAAAATCATGAGATGCATGGAAAAGGTGAATAGTCAAAGTCTTTTTTCCCAGGGTAGTGGAGTCCAAAACTAAAAGGCATAGGTTTAAAGTGAGGGGGGAAAGATTTAAAAGGGACCTACTGGGTAACTTTTTCACACAGATGGTGTGTGTATGGAATGAGCTGCCAAAAGAAGTGGTGGAGGCTGGTACAATTACAACATTTAATTTAATTAATCAACCTGGATGAGTATATAAACAGGAAGGGTTTGTAGGGATTCGGGCCAAACGCCGGCAAATGGGACTAGATTAATTTAGGATGCATGATCGGCATCAATGAGTTGGACCAAAGGGTCTGTTTCCATGCTGTACGTCTCTATAGCTCTATAAGGTCAGAATTTGGGATATTAGTTGATGTTTGCAGCATTCAGTTTTCTTTGCAACTGCTCAGGTAATGAATTAATCTGTGTCTGAGTATTACAAGATTTAGACCGGTTGCCCAAGTAAAAAAAAATTGAATAATAACAAAAATAACAAAATAACATGAGTCACAAAGCGGTGGTTTGCAGGTACAGCAAGTAAATATGAATGCACATGGAATATTGTCCTTCATTACAAGAGGGATTGAGTTTAAAGGTAAGGACGTTATGTTACAGCTGCATAGGGTGGTGAGGAGACCACACCTGGAGTACTGTGTGCCATTTTGCTGTTCTTACTTGTGAAAGGATGTACTGGAGGGGTTCAGAGGAGGTTCACTAGATTGATTTGGCTTTGGGAGTGTTGGCTTAAAAAGACAGACTGATTAGACCGGAACTATACTCATTGGAATTTAGAAGAATGAAAGGTGATCTTACAGAAAAATCAAAATTATGAAGGGAATAGGTCAGATAGAAGCAGGGAAGTTGTTTCCACTGGCGGGTGAAACTAGAATGACGGGGCATAGCCTCAAAATAAGGGGGAGCAGATTTAGCACTTGAGTTAAGGAGGAACCTCTTCACCCAAAGGGTTGTGAATTTCTGGAATTCTCTGCCCCGTGAAGCAGTTGAAGCTATCTCGTTAATGTTTTTAAGGCAAAGATAGACGTTTGAACAGTAAACGAATTGAGGTTTGTGGTGAGTGGGCAGGTATGTGGAGCTGAGTCTCAAAAAGATCAGCAATGATCTTATTGAATGGCAGAGCAGGCTTGAGGGACCGGATGGCCCACTCCTGCTCCTAGTTCTTATGTTCTTATTTGTGTCACACACAGGCACCATTCAAGATCATTTCCAATTGGAGAAAGTCTCTAATCATCCACCCTCGATAGAAACTACCTTTGCTGAATCCTCCATTATCAACTCGGGATTACAACTGACCTGAAGCCACAAGTTGGGCTCAGAGATTGGGAATTTGCACCTGATTCCTCACCTCCTGCCTCCCTAGATCCTTTCTGTTATCCACACAATACGTGTCAGGAGTATGTTTGAATGACTGCCCTTTGCCTGGATGAGTGTAGCTCCAACAACCCTCAGAAAACCTGGCACGATTCAGTGGAAAGCAAAAATAGAAATTGCTGGTGAGACTCAGTAGGCCTGGCTGCACCCTTGCAGAGAAAGCAGAACCAATGTTTCAAGATTGGTGTCTCTTCAACACAACTGAGAGAAGACAGGAAAAAGTGGTATTTATGTTGAAGGGGGAATGGAGCAGATAGGTGGAGATAGAGCCCAGAGAGAGAGAGAGATAGAGAGAGAGAGATGACAGGGGTAGACAGTCAAGGGAATTATTAATCACAGGCCAGGACACAAGAGAAGCTGAATAAGTGATATTGAGAGCTGAGAGTAGGACAGAATCAGTAAGCCATGCTGAAAGCAAACCATGTCATGTGGTAATAGAGATAACAAGGTGTAGAGCTGGATGAACACAGCAGGCCAAGCAGCATCAGAGGAGCAGGAAAGCTGATGTTTCGGGCCTAGACCCTTCTTCAGAAAAAAATTTTCTCTCTAGCCTGAAACGTCAGCTTTCCTGCTCCTATGATGCTGCTTGGCCTACTGTGTTCATCCAGCTCTACACCGTGTTATCTCAGATTCTCCAGCATTTGCAGTTCCTACTACCTCATGTGGTAATAGGCCCAAGAGCGAGTTAGAACGGATGACTGTGCCAAAAGCATAATAGGATGGGTTGTGGGGTGGGCAAAAAGCATGGAAGGATGGAATCAGGCTCTAAAATTATAGAACTTAGTATTGAGTCCTAGAGGCTGCAGAGCCCCAAGTGGGAAAAGAAGACACTGTTCTTCGAGCTTGTACTGAAGCTCGCTGGAGCACTGAGGCAAAAATTGTTGGTGTGGGAACATGGTGGGGCAGCAGGCACCTGGAAAAGTAAAAGCAAAAACCAATATGTTTGACTGGCACGTCATCCTCCACTTCAAACATTCACTCCACCACTGTGGTGGCAGTGTGCATCATCTGCAAGACGCACTTTAGCAACTTGCCAAGTCTCCTTTGACAGCACCTTCCAAACCCATGACCTCTACCACCTCAAAATAAAACTCAGCTACCTGCAAGATCCCCTTAAGTGATAAACCATCCTCTCTTGGAGTATCGCCATGTGTTTGCTGTCACAAGGTAAAAATCCTGCAACTCCCTTCCTAGCAGCAATGTGGGTGTCTCTACAGCCCACAGACTGTGGTTATTCAAATGGCAACATCAAACCACCTTCTGAAATGCCATGCAGATGGATAAAGTATGGTCCCACGTTGCCAGTGATGATCAGATCCTGTAAGCACATGCAAATTATGTAGGTTTCAGAATTGTAACTCTCTAATTGGTAATTTGATCAAAATAAGTGCTTTTTCTTGACATCAAGGAAACTTGTGATAAATTATATTTCAGGTGATTTCAACAGGAATTTTGACAGTGACTGCTGCTTAAGATGCAACTGCTCAAGGCAGGACTAGGCATTAGTTGGAAACAAAGACTGTAATATGTCTAGCAAAATGTCCGAGAAACAGCAAGCAATCTAAATTTGTACATTGACGTCATTGTCACAAATTTATGCCTTTGAAGACAAAATACAGGCAAATCCTGCTGATAATGCAGGAAAACAAGCTGAAGATTTTGGCTGGGAGATGCAGGACAATCAATCTTTGAAAAGGTCAGATGTCACGACTCCTCCTGGCTGCATTAATCATCTTCCCATGACATGTTCGAGAATGATGAATGGTTAAAGAAACAACTTGACTGACTTAAACACAAAAACACTGGAATTTGCCCGATGCTAAACAATGTGGGCAATGGCCGAAATTTGGGGAAAACAACAATGAGAATGATAAAATGAGATTCTACACAATGAGAGAAAAAGACCTGGTTTTCCCACTTGAGTTTTCAAAGGCTGAATGAAAATTTTGCCAAGCTTTGCAAGTGTGAGGACCCTATTACTGTCGTATGTTAGCAAACCTCTCCTCTCTGTTCTGTGCAGGTTGCTATTCTCCCTGAGAGGAACTAGAGGGCACCAAACACAAATTGAAAGTCAGAGTGAGTTCCAAGTAGCAGCAGCTCGCTGGCACCGTCTCTGGGTCTCCATGTTGATCATTGTTGCCCATGGATTACCATATGGCAAACTCCATGGAATATTTTTTCATTCATTCCTGGGATGAGGGCATTGCTGGCTGGGCAGCATTTATTGCCCATCTCTAATTGCTCAGAGGGCAGTTAAGAGTCAACCACATTGCTGTGGGTCTGGAGTCACCTGTAGGCCAGACCAGGTGAGGATGGCAGTTTTCTTCCCTAAAGGACATTAGTGAACCAGATGGGGTTTTCCAACAATCAGCAATGGATTTATAGTCATCATTAGAGTCTTAATTCCAGATATTTATTGAATTCAAATTCCACCATCTGCCATGGCAGGATTTGAGCCCAGGTCCCCCAGAACGTTATCAGGATCTCTGGATTAACAGTCCAGTGATAATACCACTAGGTCATCACCTCTACCCTTTGTCCGTGATGGTTGGCTCACCCCACCTTTGTGGCCAGCCCGGACCAACTTATAATACAGTCCAGTACTGCATAACTGCACTTTGGAGATCACCATCACTCTAAATTGCAATGCTCCTGGTGGGTGGGTATCTACAGAGAGATACACAAACTTCTGATGCATTGGAACACAATGGATGTGAAAGAACAAAGAACAGTACAGCACACGACCAGGCTCTTCAAACTAACAAGCCCATGCCATCACATGATAGATTTCTAAACTGAAAACCTTTTGCCTTAAGTGGTCCATATCCCACTATTCTTTACCTATTAATATATCTGTCATGATGCCTCTTAAATGTTTCTACTGTGTCCGCCTCCACCACTTCCTCTAGCAGTGCATTCCAAGCACCTCTATGTAAAAAAACTTGCCTCTCACATCTTCTCTAAGTTTAAGCCTTTTTACCTTAAACCTATGCCCCCTATTATTTGACATTTTTATCCTGGGAAAAGGACTCCAACTATCCATTCTATCCATGTCTCTCACCATTTTATAAGCTTCTATCAGGTTGCCCCTTACCCTTCAATGTTCAAGTGAAAACATATCAAGCTTTTCCAATCTCTTCTCATAGCTGGTACCCTCCAATGTCCTGGTAAACCATTTCTGTACCCTCTGTAAAGCCTCCACATCCTTCTGGTAATGTGGTGACCAGGATTGCACACAATATGTCAAATGTCGCCTAACTAAAGTTCAACACAGCTGCAAAATTACCTGCCAATCTTCTAAAATCTATGCCCTGACCAATGAAAGTAAGCATGCCATATGCCTTCTTCACCACCTTATAGAACATAGAACATTACAGCACAGTACAGGCCCTTCGGCCCTCAATGTTGGGCCGACCTGTCATACCGATCTCAAGCCCATCTAACCTTATCCACTTATGTTGCCACTTTTAGGGAACTGTGGACCTGTGTACCTAGACCCCTCTGTACAGTGATGCTATGAAGGGTTCTGCCATTTATGGTATTATTCCCTCCTGCATTATCTGGTTAGCACTGCTACCTCACAATGTCAGGGACCCGGGTTCAATTCCACCCTCAGGCAACTGTGTAGAGTTTGCACGTTCTTCCTGTGTCTGCATGGATTTCCTTCGGGTGCTCCAGTTTCCTCCCACAATCCAAAGATGTGCAGGGTGCGTGGATTGGCCATGCTAAATTGCCTGTAGTGTTCAGGGATGTGTAGATTAGGTGAGTTACAGGGGGATGGCTCTGGGTGGGACGCTCTGAGGATCGGTGTGTAATTGTTGGGCCGACGGGCCTGTTTCCACACTGTAGGGATTCTATGATTCTACGATGATGATTAGACCTTCCAAAATGCTTCACTTTGCATTTATCCAAATTAAATTCCATCTGTCATTTCTCTGCCCAAAGATCTTAGCTTGCTTTCTCAATGCGCAGTCACTTTGTACGTACTTGGAAATTCACAGCACCTCTGTCTTATCGTGATTTAGTGCATTTCCCCTTCATTCAGTTCATTTAAGCTTAGAGTAGTCCTGTCATAGCACAGGCAGAAAGCCAAACAGCCATTCTTGCTAACACTGAATAGACAAGGGAGGGGAAGGGGGGGGATGTGGACAGACATATTGCTGCATGGCACCATGTTGTGCCAATATCAAACTGACATGGTGTGCCAGCACTTGACATGGGCAAACACATTGAGGCATGACTGTTTGGTTGGAGCACATGCAAAGTCTAAGTAGAGCAGTCATTTTCTGTGACTCTGACAAGGGTGTAATCTGATCTCAGTCTATCAGGCACTCAGTGTGACCCAAGTCCACGGATCAGTCCAGGGACTAGGATATGGTTAGTCCTACTGGCCAAGTACAACCAAGTGAAGGGGGTACTGGGTAATCAGTATGTTCTCAAAAGTAGACCAGGGATTGGGCCAAGATCAGTATTGGGGTTTTGGGCAATGAACATCAAGGGGGAGGGGTGGGTTATCAGGGGACACTGCTATTTTGGGGAAAATGGGAATCTCATTTGTCGGCTTTGGAGCCAACACATCAGGATGATGGAGAGAAGGCTACGGCTATGAAGAGATAAGGGTTGGAGCTGATATAGCACGGAAGAGTACAAGAAATGTGTGGATTTTCATGAATGATGACCACCAGGGCTTAGATTGGGGAGGGTGGCGGGTGTGGGAAAGGGTAGATAATGAAGCTGGGCATGGCTATTTGGTAGGCCTGGTGTTTTGGGGGAAATCTCAGGATATTAAAGAGTTAGTTAAAAGGGTTGGGTGGGAACATGGGGAGGCTCAAAACTGGTGAGATTGACAGGGCTTGCAATCCAGAATGGAAGGTTGGCAGTATAACCACAAGAACCAGGTTGAAACCTGCAACGTACTGTCTCAAAGACAACCCAGAAACCTTCCACCTCCCCCCCGGACATCAACCACACTGTGAAGCTGTAAATGTTTTTTCTTTATTCATTCATGGCATGAGTACGTCACTGGCTGGGCAGGATTTATTGCCCATCCTTAATTGCCCAAGGTGCAGTTAAGAGTCAACCACATTGCTCCAGGTCTGGAATCACATGTAGGCCAGACCGGGTAAGGATGGCAGTTTCCTTCCCTAAAAGGCATTAGTGAACCAGATGGGTTTTTCCGATAATCGATAATGGATTCACGGTCATCATTAGATTCTTAATTCCAGATGTTTACTGAATTCAAATTCCACCGCCCGTTGTGGTGGGATTCGAAACTGGGTCCCCAAACCCTTATCTGTGTCTCTGGATTAACAGTCCAGCGATAATATCACGAGGCCAAAATAGCTGCACACAAACCCAGAGGGGGTAGAATCAGTGTGTTTTGTTGTTTTCTTTAGGGGCAGGTCCACTTGTGGGCAGCGTGAGTCCTTCAAGATTCAAAATTAAACACACCTTTCATTTTATCTCTCTGCATGTACTCTCAGGCATTGATGAATGATGTCAATTTGAAATCCTGGCCATAAGCGATGCTGACCATGGGACTGACCATGAAGGATGAATGGTAGTGATCTCTGTGAAGTAGAAGTGATCACAGGTGACCCTTAAATTGTCATCAGCAGTTGACAAATTGCCAAATGCATTCCAAGATCTCATATGCACCAGTACAAGGCATTCATTGGACCATAGCTGGAATAATATGTACAGTTCTGGATGTCATTTTAGAAGAAAGATGTGCATGCAACACAGAGAGAGCAGGAGTGATTTACAAGAATGGCTCCAGCATTGAGAAACTATAAAGGACAGACTGAAGAAGTTGAGAATGCTCTTCTTGGCGTGACAGTGGCCGAGAGGAGACTTGAGAAATGTTTTCAAAATCATGAATAGGCTGAGTATAGTAGAAAGGGAGAAGCTGTTCCCTTTTGTCAAAGGAATAAGAACAAGAGGGTGTAGATTTAGAGAGGTGTGCAAGAGAGGGAATGGTGTAAAACAATTTCATGTAGCAATGGAATGCAGTGCCTAGAAATGTGATGGAGGGGGACAATTCAATTGAGGCATTCAAGAGACCTTTGGATGATGAATTGAATGGGATCAACATACAGAGGTATGGGATAAAAGCTGCAGATTGGCACAGGATCACGATGCTTGTTTGAAGAGGCAGGGAGGGACAACAGGCCAAATGGCTTCTTTCTGCATCGAAGCAAAGAACAGTACAGCACAGGAGCGGGCCCTTCAGTCCACCAAACCTGTGCTGACAGATGATACTTTTCTAAACTAAAAGCCTTTTGTCTCTATGTGGTCTGTATTCCTCTATTCTGGGGAAGGGTCAATCGACCTGAAACATCAACTCTGACTTCTGCTGCTATACCTTTTCCACCAGCTTCTGTTTTTGTTTCAAATTTACAGCATCCGCAGTTCTTTCCATTTTGACTCCCTCCATTCTCCTCTGGTAGTGCAGGCCAGGCACTTACTGCCCTCTGTGTAAAAAAATTCTTGCCTCTCACATCTCCTTTGTGGGATGTGGATATTTGGCATTTCTTGCCCATCCCTAGTTGCCCTTGAGAAGGTGGTGGTGAACTGCCTTCTTTAACTGCTGCAGTCCTCCTGCTGTGGATAGACCCACAATGCTATTAGGCAGGGAATTCCAGCATTTTGATCCAGCACCAGGGAAGGAACGGGTGATGTATTTCCAGTCAGGATGGTGAGTGGCTTGGAGGTGGTGGTGTTCCCATATGTCTGATGCCCTTGTCTTTCTAGATGGAAGTGGTCATGGGTTTGGAAGGTGCTGTCTGAGGATCTTTGGTGAATTTCTGCAGTGCCTCTTGTAGATAGTACACACTGCTGCTACTGAGCGTTGGTGGTGGACGGAGCAGATGCTTGTGGATGTAGTGCCAATCAAATAGGCTGCTTTGTCCTGGATGGTGTCAAGCTTCGTGAGTGTTGTTGGGGCTGCACTCATCCAGACAAGTGGGGAGTATTCCATCACACTCCTGACTTGTGCCTTGTAGATGGCAGACAGGCTTTGTGGAGTCAGGAGATGAGTTACTTGCTGTAGGATTCCTAGCTTCTGTCCTGCTCTTGCAGCCACTGTGTTAATGTGGTATGTCCAGTCTCATCTCTGGGACTATGTTGTGTACCCTATAAACTCACTATTACAAAATCTGGAAAAGCTGGGTGTCTAGCTACCAACCAATTTCACTACTTCCTGGGCACTTGATGATCCTTGAGTGTCATATCCTGCAATGTAACTCCTGATAGGCAGGCACCATCCCCAGTGACAGGCATTGTAGTCCTGGACCTCGCAGTGGCTTATGATACAGTGTGGCACACTGGCCAACTTTCCAGGGTATTTTCAAACTATCTTGGGACAGTTTGTTGAAACAGATGGTTGACAGTTCCTTTTGGACGAGGGGAGGGAGGTGGATGGAGAAGACGGCCCACGGATAAGCACAGTGCCCAGCCCCAATGCTGTTTTGATATATTGTATCTTGCACTCTGTTCTGCTACCTGATGCACTTTATATGGTATGATATGCCTGTACAGCATGCAAAACAATACTTTTCACGGTATCTCAGTCCACATGATAATAATAAATCAAATCAGAGTGATTCATAGCCTGTCAACAATTACATTATAGAATCAGAGAATCCCTACAGTGTGCAAGCTGGCCATTCAGCCCATAGAGTCCACACCGACCCGCCAAAGACCATCCTACCCAGATCCATCCTCCTATTCTATCCCTGTAACTCTGGTTTTCCCAAGACTAATCCATCTAGCCTGCACATCCCTGGATACTATGGCCAATTTAGCACGGCCAATCTTTCATCGATGCTGATGACATCTATTGTGTCATCCAGGCTCCATTTTCAGCACCCTGGGCCAGATCTTTAAAAAGATGTTGCAAAGTTGATGGGACTCCAGGAGCACATGGGAGTCTCACTCTTACCCCCTCTGACAGCCAGTGTCTCCACCTCTATACTGCCAATGCCAGAAAAGAATTGCAGACCTACCCAGACTGTCAGAATGCAAAGCATGATCCCAAGTCAGCATACTTGGGAGTGCCCCTGGAAAGGTCTTTGGACTTCTGGGAACATCTAAAGGAAACAGCAGCTAGGGTCAAAACAAGAAACAACTTATTAACCACTTTGCTGGATCTGAGAGACTCTGCTGCCATAGTGCTCAAACATCAGTAATTGCCTTACCATGTTTCAAAGCAATGAAATATGAACTTGCTAGCAATCAGTCATCACAACCTCACATATCTTGTCAATAACTGAATGCAACAACGCTCATAAGTTTCCTAACTTATACTATGTATACCCACAATGTAGTATAACTATTTTTTCTTTATTTTCTCTATTTTTTGTACCTAAGATTAGTACAATGTACCTAAGACCGTGCCATGTGTTGGCGACATTTCACTGTACTCCTGTTCTTTTGTAGCTTGAATACACGTGACAATAAACCTAATTCTAACTGGAACCTTCCGTTCAACACCCTTCCCTCTGGCTCCATCAGCCCTCCCAACCACAAAATGGCAAAGACCTGCATCTCATTTGAAATTCTTCATGCTGCCCCTCTCTCTTAAACGAGATGCTCAGTCCACCCACCATCTCCGAGCACTGTACAAGGTAACTTTCCTGAAGACAATCACTTTGGATCAATGATAGGGAAACACACGTAAGTCATAGAATCTCTCAAATTTGGAAGTAGACCATTCAGCCCACACTAATGCTCTGAAAAGTGCCCCACCCCAATATCCTATCCTTGCATTTCCTACAGCTAATCCAATTAGCCTGCACATCCCAGAATTCTATGGGGAAATTTAGCACACCCAATTTACCTAAGCTGCACATCTTTGGACTGGGAGGAAACCAGAGCACCAGGGCGAGACCTATGCAGACACGGGGAGAAATGTACAAACTCCACAGAGACAGTCACCTGAGGGTGGAATCAAACCCAGGTCCCTGGTGCTGTGAGGTGGCAGTGTTAACTAGTGACCCATCATGTCACTTACAAGCTTTCAGTCACACACCCCAGCTTTGAGTGGCAGGTTTTAAACAAACACACCCCCACCCCCAGGGAGGGTGATCTTTGTTAAACAAGTTCGGAACAGGCCTGAGTCCCTGGGCAGTCAACCCAGGGCTGAAGCCTCAGTATAAACCGCTTCTGCACTTGTGCAGAGACACAAGCGTAGACCAATTTACTGAAGAGTATGTGGTGAATTAATCATTGTTAACATCACCAATGAGGCTGTCCTGTGGCTGAAATCCCATGCTAGAGACTTGGACACAAATCCCAGGTTGACAATCCAGGATAGTACAGAGGGCAGGCTGTACAGTTGAGGTGAAGGTGCCAGAGATAATGGGAACTGCAGATGCTGGAGAATCCGAGATAACAAAGTGTGCGGCTGGATGAACACAGCAGGTCAAGCAGCATCTCAGGAGCACAAAAGCTGACGTTTCGGGCCTAGACCCTTCATCAGAAAAGGGGGATGGGGAGACTATTCTGAAATAAATAGGGAGAGAGGGGGATGCGGACTGAAGATAGATAGAGGAGAAGATAGGTGCAGAGGAGAGTATGGGTGGGGAGGTAGGGAGCGGATAGGTTAGTCCAGGGAGGACGAATGGGTCAAGGGGGCAGGATGAGGTGGTAGGTAGGAAATGGAGGTGCGACTTGAGGTGGGAGGAAGGGATAGGTGAGAGGAAGAACAGGTTAGGCAGGCGGGGACGAACTGGGCTGGTTTTGTGATGCAGTGGGGGGAGGGGGGAGGGGAGATTTTGAAGCTGGTGAAATCCACATTAATACCATTGGGCTGCAGGGTTCCCAAGCGGAATATGAGTTGCTGTTCCTGCAACCTACGGTGGCATCAGTTGAAGGTGCCACCTTTCAGGTGAGACCGTAAACGAAGATCACATTTGCCTTCTCAAAAAACACAAGAAATAGCAGACCATTCAGCCCATGATGCCCGCACTATCATTCAGAACAATCGTGGTTGATCTTGGAGCCCCAACTTTATTTTCCTATCTGTTCTCCATCTCCCTCAATTCCCTGAGGCAACAGAATTCAATCCTTCCCAGCTCTTAAAAGTGTTGCACAATTGTGTACTCTTAATCACAAAACAAAGCACCTTTTTTCTGGAAAATCCCAGAGCTATTGTCCTTCTTTGGGAGACCTTGCTATGCAAACAAAGGCTGCTGTGTTTCCTATATTTTTCCAGACAATCGCTTTACAGGGTTCTGTGGTCAGGAAAGGTTCTATATAAATGCAAATGATTCAATTGTTGCAAGATGTCTCCATTGGTGATGTAGTCAAAGTTCAAGGTCAAACAGAAAGCCTATTCAATTGCTGTTGCCAATGCTGATACGGCACACAATAAGGTTACAGATTTCTAAGGAATGGAAGAAATCTAGGTGAATAAACAAATCCCAGAGAATGGACCAATTTTCTTTATTAGAAAGATACATCTAGAACAAACCAGAAGATATACTGAAATTGGTAATGTTACATGCCAGATGTACAGTACTATACACAAAAGTGCATTGTCACAACTGATTAACAGTACATTGTCAACGACTGCATTTTGTTTAAAACTAGAGTTGTTCAATGAGTGAAAATGGAAATGCAACAGTACAGAACAAGGCTCAAGTTTCTCTAAGAGTTTAAAGGCACTTCTGCATGTACATACCACAGATGTACACTGACACAATGGGGTAACAGCCGACAGTGAGGAAACTATCTGTAACTAAAATGGCAGTAAAGGATCCAGAGTTTGTCAGGCAGCTGGTCAATGGTAATTACCACTCAGTGTGTCTGTAGCTGTTATCAGTTCCCTGTTACAAATCCACTTAAACTGCAGCTTAAAGAAGCCTGGCCTTGGACTACATATTTTCCGTGATTGCACCCAGAAAACACTTGTCAAATTGATCATTTCCATATACACTTTTGCGAAATTTGGATCTGCTGTAAGCATTTCTTGCAATCCAGTATAATTATTATTTGAATATACAAATCCTGGGAGCAATGCAAAATTGCAGAATCCATTTTGGCTGATGTACATTTTGTTTCTTTTAAATTAATTTAAGTGAACTCTATACTACATATTCCTTAAAAGTACTACCACATTCTTTAAAAGACCACACGAGGTGGAAACTCTAAAATGTTTCGAAAAGTTCTAAATTTAGTAGATTAGGTTCATGGCAGATAGAAATGAATGTACAGAAATAATGTGCATCACAAGCTCATTAAACCACAGATTGGATGTATGTGCAGCTTTTCAATGACAATTGTCTCTGAGGTGGTTTTTGTAAAGGGCTAAGAGTTAGGCAGTTGTTTGAGTCAATAGACTGTGGCACTGTTGGGTTAATGTACCGGTGCACTATGCCACAGGGTGGTATAACACTGGCACTCCTTTGGTCATGCCGAAGTCGTATTCCAGTCTCAAAGTCAGGTCGAAGAGGACCACAGGGAACGAGCAAACAAAACTGTTGAGTCAGCGAAGTGACACCGGATATGACAGCAGGGTTGGAAACACAGATGTCAGTGTGTTCCTGGAAATGGTGTCAAAGGGCTTTAATGTGGAGGAGATCCCCTGGTGAACAAACCGTGTTTTTGACTTGTGCTACTTTCAGTGCGCATCACTGACCTCACATCAGACAGACAACAACGCAGGGATCATTGATCCGAAATCTATACAGAGGAGACAGGAGGTGATCACAAGGAAGCACATCTTGCAGTATCCCAAGGGATAAAATAAAAAGAAATGACCATTTTAACTTCTGCACGTTCACAAAGAGAGGAGAAGAACAAAGTGCTATTTGGAACGTACGCGTTTTCGGGATATTTTTAACCAATTTGTCCAGATGTTTTATGACGCACCTCTGGAGTAGATCAGACGTGAACCTCTGGCTTAGAGGTGGAGACGCTACCACTGCACCACATGGACAGACTTGCTGGCTGTTGCAGATAGAAAGGGTTTGGCCCATGGCAGTGGTTGATGTGCCCTTTCCAGAATAGGTACACAACCCTCCAGATGGAACAGCCAAGGCACAGAGGGAAGAACCACACTATTCAGTTCAATATAACCAGCAGAGGCAGTGCACGGGCCAAATCCTCTCCGTCACGACCTAGTGCCCTAAACATTTATGCTGAGATTTTTCTGCAGGTTTTAATACATATACAAACACCACGTTTATGAATCTTAAAGCTAGTTTTTGGAAGGAAAAGATCGGGATTAGTGAGCAACTTTTAAATCCAGATTGCTGTTGTTTGCAGGGATCTTGCCAATAATCAGATGTAGGGCTTGCAATGCAACTGAAAGAGTTATTCCAACCTACTAAAGCAGAAATTTTCCACAAGGAAGAGGCAGTAGGTCACCCAGATGAAATCTTGGAAAGAAAAAATAGCATTATTTTACCTGTACTGTTTTTTTTTAAAATCAGGCATTGTTTTCAATTCAACTATGGTTTCAGACGTTTTGAAGAGTTCACCTCCTTTCACTTCTGACCAAGATTAATACCTTCTTACAATGTACGGCAGGAATTATTTGGGAAATCTAAACTAGTCATCGTGGAAAAATCCAGTAAGATAGTAGAAGTGGGCTTAAAGATGAGCAGGAAATATCAGTGAAATGTAAACCAAGGATCTCTTTTGTGACCATGTAAACATGAGCATTTATATATAAATAAAAGCAAGGTAGGGAACTAAACTCTGTAACGTTGGGAGAAACTGTAAAGTTAGCCTTGTGGCGGGGAGAGGGGTTAACTTGGGAATTGACTTTGGCCAACACATAACATGGTTGACCTTGTACAAGCTGCCATTAGCTGTAACTTCCGACTTCTGTTCCCATGGAAATTTGCATGGAAATTTGGCTGGCATGATTTCATCCCTTTAACACAATTGATAAGGCATCCATTCAAAGCACAATAATGATTGACAATCCAACTTCCTTTCTCAGTTCCAATTCCACAGCCCGTGGTCCATTTGGAAGAGGCCAGCAGCGCTTTGGTGGACGATGATGAGAGACCACTGAAGGGTTGCAAAGACCGTGGACTATAAAAATCTACCACAGTCCAATTGTTGCCTAAGTGCAACTACTTATTCAAAGTCATTGCTGTGCGGAAGTCTGTCACAGGCCGTCGTGACACATGTTTACCCATAAAATTCCTGTTTTTCAAGAGAAAACTCCATTACCTGGGGAGGGGGGTGGGTCCATCTCGGAAATTTGGACTCCACCCAGCAATATGAAAGTTCCAAAGAACTCATTTCAGTGGTGATTCTGGAGCTTAACCAATCCCTCATCAACTTTCTCCACAGCTGGATGTGAGGCTCAGTGGAGAGGGCACAGTTGTGGAGTGAGGGGAGAGTGGATGGGTGGGTAGAGGATGGGGGCGAGGGGAGGGGAATAAAGATTCCAGAAGGTCAGCAATGACAGAAAGAAATCCACGCAGGCAGAGTGTCTCAAAACTGTTCAGAAATGAATGACATTGGGCTTAGGAAGAACCAGACAGGCTGGTCACCAAATAAAAATGGTAACTGGAGCTCAAGGACATGGGGGAAACATGCAAAGCAAACGAACGGTAGTCACACATAGGTCATTAAAAAGAATGAAGTGTTTAGAGGGATAAGGACAAATAGAACCAGTTTATTTTGGGAAACCAGGTCAGCATGGACGAGTTGGGCCGAAGGGCCTGCTTCCGCGCTGTACGACTCTATAAAACTGGGGCGGTGGGTTTAGTGTGTGTGAATTTCTAAAGGAGTAGGAAGACATGAGATGGATGCTCACTTTTGCCCTTGATGGTGTGGGGGGGTGTGTGTGGAATCCTTTACGTTCTAAATGTAAACTTCAAACCTTTGGCTTTGCTTACCACACCCAGTCTTCAATTAACTACACATCCCGCCTCACGGAGAAGGCTGCAGTGCTCGCAAATGCGAGGATGTAGGCGCAGGATTGATTTCTCAACGTAACCGCGTGACGAGGACAGGTGGCAGCAGCTTCATGCACGGTTACTCTCGCCGTCGCTTCCACTCATTTGCAAAGCAGTGCCACTGTGACACAAACCTGGCGCTGAGGCCGAAGGAATGTCAAATGGAACAGAAGGAGCGAGTAACGAGAGGCACAGCCACAGACTGTGGGCTGCTCTTCGACAGGCAGCACACCCAATCCCCCTCCCATCAGTTCCGGGTCAAAAAAAAAATGAAATGCCATCACGTTCCCTGCTCTTGTTTAAATAAATGGTCTTTCGAGAAGATGGGAAGTCCTTTCTCTAAAGCTAACTTTCTCTTTTCTTTTAAAAAAAGTTAACAGTTGCAGCATAAGTTTTCAAGTTGAGTTAACATTGGTGTCAGTCCCACATATAAACAGTCCAGTTTGAAAGGGAGATCAAATCCCCTTGTTAATTTACTACTGAGACATATATTCTAACACTGAAAGAATACAGCTCCAAATACAACTTTTAAAATGTCAGTATTCCCCTTCTTGTCCTTTGCCACCCATATCGATCCAAAACGGTGAGTTTTCAAGTCACAACAGCTTATTTACATGGTGCAGGATTTGTCTGTGGAGCTCTGGACAGTGGGCGGTGGTGCCACACTGGGGTTGGTCTTGGGGAGTACCAGTGGCTTGGGCCTGAGGGCGGGGGGTTTGAGCTGCAAGCCCATCCGGGGTGACAGGACAGGCTTGGAGGTGCCCACGGGGTCACTGGAAGAGCTGGTGCTCCTTCGGATGGCAGGGTCGACGCTCTTCAGAATGGCAGGGGTGTGCCCACCTCTCGGGTCACCAGGAGGGAGAGCGACTGGCGCGGTCTTCTTCTGCTCCAGGGTGTCTAGGACCACATCGGGAGCAGGCTTCACTGTGCTCTGACGTTCCAGCTCCCGCAACTCATTCAATGCAGTGTTCATTGTCTCTTCGATGTCCTGGCCGGGGAAAAGAGAAAAAAGCACTTTCTTTAAAAACCTTACCAGGGAAAAGTGATTTAAAAATCAAAGATTGCCTGAAAACCTGAACAGGCTTGGTCACAGAAAACCCCCTCCTCCCCCCAGTTAGTGACCAGACGCATCTTCGGTATCCTTCTGCAGAAGCACAAGCCCCTTGGGTCATTCTACAAGAACAAACCACGTGCTCATAGCGCCCTTAATGTTCCAAGGTATTTCACAGGAGCGTTGTCAAATAAAAGTTGGCACTCAGAACCCATGGCAGGAGATCGAAGCTTTGTTTGAGAGGTAGGTTTGAATAGGCTTGTTAGAAAGGATAAGAGAGAGGGGTGTAGAGCTTCAGGATGGGAGCTCCAGCGTTTAAGAGGCTTGAAAAACAGGAGTGATTAAATGTGGCGATCCTTAAGTGGCCAGAGACTGAAGACACAACCAGACTTTGTCCTTTCGCACACCATGACAAAGGCAAAGTCAACTATGGAAAATTCTGGAAGCTATAACCTGCTATTTCTCTTCACCGTGATAAAGAGGACAGAATCACTGGAGAAGTTAAAACAGTCAAGAATAACAGCTTTGATTTAAGGGGAGGTAATCTCCTTGTGCTACAATCACTAGACTATAAAGTCAGCATCTCAGCCAGTGTTCTGGGGACCTGGGTTCAAACCCTGCCACGATGGAACTTGAATTTAATAAAAAATATGGGATTAAGAATCTAATGATGACCAGTGTTGCTTGCTGGAAAAGCCCATCCGGTTCACTAAATGTCCTTTAGGGAGGGAAATCTGCTACCCTTACCTAGTCTGGCCTACATGTGACTCCAGACCCACAGAAACATGACTGACTCTTAACTGCCCTCTGGGCAATTACGGATGGGCAATAAACTAGCTAGTGAGACCCTCACGCTGTGAATGCATTTACAGAAAACAGGTGCATACACAAAGCAATTCAACCTAAAATTCCTCCTGACCTAAGGCACAGTAGTGATCTGGGAAAAATGATACTGAAGCTCATGGAATTTATTTTTGTAGAAAATGCAGGTTTTTACTTCAGTTGCACCCACGTCAAACAAAACTTTATGTGCATTGATGCACATTCCACAGTTGACAAAAGGGGTCCAAAAAGGGAATGTTTTCTGAATGGAGATGGCAAGAAGCTGGAGTCAGAGACAACACAGTGTGGAGCTGGAGGAACAGGAAAGTTGATGTTTCAGGTCAGGTTCCTTTACCTGAGGTAGGGTCCCGGCCCAAAACATCAACTTTCCTACTCCTTTGATGCTGCATGGCCTGCTGCGTTCCTCCAACTCCACACTGTGTTGTCTCTGTTTTCTGAATGGGATGTTCTGGTACAGACATTAAGAGTCCACACCAAAAATGGTGCAGGGAATACTTAACTATTACATAATCACTGTGGGAAATAAGACTGAAAAATAAACAAGATAGGAGCTCAGATAGGCCAACAGCCCCTCGAGCTTCCTGTACCAATCCACCCCATAAGCTCATCATTGACATTCACCCCACGTTACTTGATTCTGATGGTTCCCAAAACTCTACCACCCTCAATCTTTAACATATTCATCAACTGAGCATTTACAGCTCTCTAGGGTACGAAATTACAATTTCTGGAGTAAAGAAATTCCTCTTCTTCTCAATTCATAATGATCACGCACATTAGAATTTATTGCACATTGCTAAATGCCCTTATGCTGAGTAGTTTGCTAAGTCCCTTCAGAAAGGCAGTAAAGAGTTAACCACGTTGCTGTGGGTCTGGAGTCACATGTAGGACCCACGTGGTAAGGATGGCAGACTTCCTTCCCTGAAGGACATTAGTGAACCAGATGGGTGTTTGCAACAGTTAATGGTAACGTCATGGTTACAGAGTTTTCAATTCTTTATTTATTAATCTAGATTGATTATCCAATTAATTCCAAATATGTATTATGAATTGAACTTAAATCCGCCAGTTGCTGTGCTGGATTTCAGCCACAGACTTGGGATTATGACTCCAACGGCATGAGCAACATTTCCTGCTACATCTGACTCATGGCTTCCTTGTATCTAATTCTATAAACCAATTCAGATCAGCTTTGGATTCACAACATTAATATCTCCACTTTTGGCAAACCCTCTGGAAAAAGTCCATTAGAGCCGCAAATATAAAGATAGGTTTTAAGACAGATATAATAATTATTTAGATTTCCTCTTGCCAACCTGGGTTTTGAAGAACTTAATCATTTTCCAAGAAGAGATAGTAGGACCTGCAGATGCTGGAGAATCTGAGATAACACGGTGTGGAGCTTGATGAACACAGCAGGCCAAGCAGCATCTTAGGAGCAGGAAAGGTGACGTTTCGGGTCCGGACCATTCTTCAGAAAATGTAGAAGGGTCTCTACCCGAAACATCAAACCTTCCTGCTCCTCTGATGCTGCTTGGCCTGCTGTGTTCATCCAACTTCACACCGTGTTATTTTATTTTCTCAGAAATTTGCTTCCTAACCCTTAAGTCACACTTCACACATTCCATTCCAATGAATACAGAAAAACACAGCAATGCTCATCCTTGTAATATGAACTCCTTCACCCCAGAGACCCCTGTAATAGATTCTAGCAAATCTTGTATTCAAAAATATGTGTGTCGATATCACTAATTTATATACTCATGTAATTTGGAAAACCCTAGAGGGATTGTATGTTTTGTTTTGTGTGCTGCAGTAAAGGTTTGTGGCTGGTTTGGAACTCTCTTCACATGGGACAGATAGAATCCTGGAAAGATTGCTAACTTATCTAATGCTGCTACAAGTTGTCCACTTTGTCTCGAACCATCTATTCCTAACTTGAAGTGCACTAGTTGAGTTGGGACGTCATCTTGAGGTTGATAAAGATATCGGTGAGGCCTCTTCTGGACTATTGTGTGCAGTTCTGGTCACCCTGCTATAGGAACTAAGCTGTAGAGCTTCAGAAAAGACTTAATAGGATGTTGCCGGGAATGGAGGGTTTGAATTATAAAGGAGAGGCTGGATAGGCTGGGACTTTTCTCACTGGAGCACAGGAGGTTGCGGGATGACCTCATAGAGGTTTATAAAATTATGAAGGGAATAGATAAGGTGAATGGCAGGTGGCTGTTCCCTAGACTAGTGTGAGAGGAGAAATATTTTAAAAAAAAGACATGAGGGACAACTTTTTTAAACACAGAGTGGGTCGTGTGTGGAATGAACTTCCAGAGGAAGTGGTGGATGTGATTACAGTTACAATGTTTAAAAGACATTTCGATAAGTGCATGAACAAGAAATATTTGGATGAATATGGATCAAAAACAGGAAGGTGGGACTAGTTTAGTTCAGAATTATGGTTGGAATGGACTGGATGGACCAAAAGGTCTGTTTCCGCACTGTATGACTGACATTGAGCTAAGGCTGGTCATTGTGCAGATAGTAGTTTAACACACAATGCTTGTGTAGCGCGATGCTCTGAAATTTTAAACAGTTAAACTTTGCTGAGATGACTGAAATTTCCTTAAAGGTCCAACAAATTGGAAAGCAAATGTCTTAATTGCTGTGTTTCAAGTGTGCAAATATTTGGTTTGTTTTTAACTTGGAGTCTCATGTAGAATGAGGTGTAAAAGAATCCAAAGCTAGGAGGCCATAAACACAAGACAGGTGCTAATTAATCCATCAGGGAAGAAGGATAAATTTATTTCATCACAGCAGTGAGGATGTGTAATTCATCAGCACAGGAAATGGGAAGCAGCTGAGGTGAATGATGCAGACATTTTGAAGGGTAAACTTGACAGGAACAATTTCTTTCTAGCTCCTCTTGTACATTCCTGATCTCATGGGGCACTAACTCCAGTCTGACCAACCCTATTTGCCCCTGCCCCACAGGAGCTGCTAAGGCCCTTCACTCTGGAAATCCGCCCTAAATCTCGCCGTCACTTCACTTCTTTTAAGACATTCCTTAAAATTACTGCCTCGACCAAATTTGGTTTGCTGACCTACAGCTCCCCAGTGGTCAATGTCGAATTTTGTTTGATAACGTTCCTGTGAAGTGCCACGCGAGGCTGCACTGTGTTAAAAGCGCTACAGAAATGCAATTTGTTGTTCCAGGGTTTAGCCATAGCAACAGTTGACATACCAAGGCACAAAGAATGGAGGAACTTCGCTCTTTCTCTCGGTCCCCCAACGATAGTTCACTTTCCCAATGACAAGCTAACAAACAGTGACTGATTAATGTTCCAAGATAATAAAATGTGAGGCTGGATGAACACAGCAGGCCAAGCAGCATCTCAGGAGCACAAAAGCTGACGTTTCGGGCCCAGACCCTTCATCAGAGAGGGGGATGGGGGGAGGGAACTGGAATAAATAGGGAGAGAGGGGGAGGCGGACCGAAGATGGAGAGTAAAGAAGATAGGTGGAGAGGGTGTAGGTGGGGAGGTAGGGAGGGGATAGGTCAGTCCAGGGAAGACGGACAGGTCAAGGAGGTGGGATGTGGTTAGTAGGTAGCTGGGGGTGCGGCTTGGGGTGGGAGGAAGGGATGGGTGAGAGGAAGAACCGGTTAGGGAGGCAGAGACAGGTTGGACTGGTTTTGGGATGCAGTGGGTGGGGGGGAAGAGCTGGGCTGGTTGTGTGGTGCAGTGGGGGGAGGGGATGCAGTGGGGGAAGGGGAGATTTTGAAACTGGTGAAGTCCACATTGATACCATATGGCTGCAGGGTTCCCAGGCGGAATATGAGTTGCTGTTTCTGCAACCTTTGGGTGGCATCATTGTGGCAGTGCAGGAGGCCCATGATGGACATGTCATCAAGAGAATGGGAGGGGGAGTGGAAATGGTTTGCGACTGGGAGGTGCAGTTGTTTGTTGCGAACTGAGCGGAGGTGTTCTGCAAAGCGGTCCCCAAGCCTCCGCTTGGTTTCCCCAATGTAGAGAAAGCCGCACCGGGTACAGTGGATGCAGTATACCACATTGGCAGATGTGCAGGTGAACCTCTGCTTAATGTGGAATGTCGTCTTGGGGCCTGGGATGGGGGTGAGGGAGGAGGTGTGGGGACAAGTGTAGCATTTCCTGCGGTTGCAGGGGAAGGTGCC
This sequence comes from Stegostoma tigrinum, assembly GCF_030684315.1. Taxonomy (NCBI): domain Eukaryota; kingdom Metazoa; phylum Chordata; class Chondrichthyes; order Orectolobiformes; family Stegostomatidae; genus Stegostoma; species Stegostoma tigrinum. Next base: position 52,253,281 of record NC_081371.1, read on the forward strand.
GGGTGCGGTGGGGTTGGAGGGCAGTGTGGAGCGAACAAGGGAGTCACGGAGAGAGTGGTCTCTCCGGAAAGCAGACAGGGGTGGGGATGGAAAAATGTCTTGGGTGGTGGGGTCGGATTGTAAATGGCGGAAGTGTCGGAGGATGATGCGTTGTATCCGGAGGTTGGTGGGGTGGTGTGTGAGAACGAGGGGGATCCTCTTGGGGCGGTTGTGGCGGGGGCGGGGTGTGAGGGATGTGTCGCGGGAAGACCACTCTCTCCGTGACTCCCTTGTTCGCTCCACACTGCCCTCCAACCCCACCACACCCGGCACCTTCCCCTGCAACCGCAGGAAATGCTACACTTGTCCCCACACCTCCTCCCTCACCCCCATCCCAGGCCCCAAGACGACATTCCACATTAAGCAGAGGTTCACCTGCACATCTGCCAATGTGGTATACTGCATCCACTGTACCCGGTGCGGCTTTCTCTACATTGGGGAAACCAAGCGGAGGCTTGGGGACCGCTTTGCAGAACACCTCCGCTCAGTTCGCAACAAACAACTGCACCTCCCAGTCGCAAACCATTTCCACTCCCCCTCCCATTCTCTTGATGACATGTCCATCATGGGCCTCCTGCACTGCCACAATGATGCCACCCGAAGGTTGCAGGAACAGCAACTCATATTCCGCCTGGGAACCCTGCAGCCATATGGTATCAATGTGGACTTCACCAGTTTCAAAATCTCCCCTTCCCCCACTGCATCCCCTCCCCCCACTGCACCACACAACCAGCCCAGCTCTTCCCCCCCACCCACTGCATCCCAAAACCAGTCCAACCTGTCTCTGCCTCCCTAACCGGTTCTTCCTCTCACCCATCCCTTCCTCCCACCCCAAGCCGCACCCCCAGCTACCTACTAACCACATCCCACCTCCTTGACCTGTCCGTCTTCCCTGGACTGACCTATCCCCTCCCTACCTCCCCACCTACACCCTCTCCACCTATCTTCTTTACTCTCCATCTTCGGTCCGCCTCCCCCTCTCTCCCTATTTATTCCAGTTCCCTCCCCCCATCCCCCTCTCTGATGAAGGGTCTGGGCCCGAAACGTCAGCTTTTGTGCTCCTGAGATGCTGCTTGGCCTGCTGTGTTCATCCAGCCTCACATTTTATTATCTTGGAATCTCCAGCATCTGCAGTTCCCATTATCACTGATTAATGTTCAGTGAGATTTGGCAAAATGTACAGCCACAGTGAGATGCATTCATTCATTCAGTTGAACAATGATTGTGCAAAATGAATAAGGACAGATTGGATACTTGAAAACCAAGATGACAAATGTGACGACAAAGGTTCAAGAATGTTCCACTAAAAGACCACAAGTCAACACCGAAAATTTAAAATGTCAAGGCAGATGATTAAAAAAAGTCTTGCACAGACCTGGGCGATTGTTTCAGGGTCTAGAGGTTTATGCTCACTGAAGCTGTTGTATTGACCGGAGGATGTAGACCTTCTGATTGGTGGACTCTCGATCTTTTTGAGAGCCTCCTGGCGGCTTAGGTTGGAAAGACTGCCAAGGGCACCTCGGCGACGCCTCTCCGGACTGTCAAGCAGTACGCTGCGATTCTGGTGGAAGAGGCGGGAGCTGGCGTGGGTAGGCATGATCAAAGGGCCACCGTCCCCTGAGCTACTTACTAAGCCATGGACTGGGTGCACTGTGCAGTGCCCGTCGTTGGGTCTCAATGGGCGTCGAGCTGATGGTGGTTCTGGTCTCCTCTTCTGTCTGGAGGACAAAACAAAACACAAATTAGCCTCACCTTTTTTTGCCCCTGTAGCTTGCACAAATGTCCCAATGTCCTGTAGAACATCGGCAATGAAGCTTTAAAAACAATTCACTGGCACTGAAGGATGTGGATCGAACATGAAACCATGTCAGGGTTACGTGGAAAAGGTGACTGGCACGAATACAGCATCTGAATATTATTTAAATGGGGAAATACTGCAGGAAGCTGCAGCACAGAGGGACTTGGGAGTCCTCATACCATGAATCACAAAAAGGAGATAGGAGAATGAGAAGTAACCCTACTGAAAAGTATAACTTTCATATGGGCCTTGATGGGGTAGATGTGGAAAGATGCTTCCCCTTGTGGGACAGTCAAGTACAGGCCTCTGAGTAAGGTCCACTTAAGACAAAGATGGGGAGGATCGTTTGCTCTCAGACTGTAGTCACATCTATGGAATTCTTCCTTGCAAATATTTACTAAGATGTGGACATTGTTGGCTGGGCATTTATTGCCCATCCGTAATTGCTCTTGAGAAGGTGGCAGTGAGCTGCACTAGTGAAATGCCGCAGTCCATTTGCTGTAATTTGACCCACAATGTCGTTAGGGAGGGAGTTCCAGGATTCTGACCCAGTGACAGCGAAGGAACGGCTACATATGTCCAAGTCGAGACAATAAGTGCTTTGGAGGAGAATTTGGAGGTTGAGGGACTGCTTTGTCTTTCTAGATGGTAATGGTCATGGGTCTGGAAGATGTCAGAGGTGAGGGCTGAGGTGCCATGGTGCATTTTGTACATGCCATGTACTGTTACCACATGATGATGGGAGGGTTGCAGATGGGATGTGAATGTAGTGCCAATCTCCTTTATCCTGGACGGTGTTAAGCTTCTTGAGTGTTGTTGGGGCTGCACTCATTCAGGCAAGTGGGGAGTATCCCATCACACTCCTGACTTGTACCTCACTGATGGTGGACAGGCTTTGGGAGTCAGGATCACACATACAAGCCTTTTAACCCATTGTGTCTCTACTGGATCATTGGCCAACCTGTTCAATTAGTCCCACTGCCCTATTCTTTCCCTGCAGCCATGTATATTAGTTCCTTTAAAATAGTTACTTTTTAAAATTCATTCACGGGATAAGTGAATCCCTGGCTAAGCTAATGTATTGTCTATCCCTGACTGCCCCGGCGCCAGTTAAGAGTCAACCATATTTTCCATGGGTCTGGAATCACATGTAGGCCAGACCAGGTAAGCATGGCAGTTTCCTTCCCTAAAGGACATTCGTGAACCAGATGGATTTTTCCTGACAATTGGCAATGGATTCATGGTCATCATTAGATTCTTAATTCCAGATTTTTATTGGATTCAAATTCCACCATCTGCCATGGTGGGGTTCGAACCCGGATCCCCAGGATATTATCTGGGTCTCTGGATTATCAGTGATAATACCACTAGGCCATCGCCTCCCCATTAACTAATTCTCATTAGCCTTTTCAAGTGTTATGGCCAAAATCTTCCCAGCCCCTTCCATTTTTTTTGGGAGGGAGGGGTGGTGTTGGCGGGGAAGTCCTGTCGGGACGGCTCTCCGACGTGATCGAGCATCAATCTGAAACATCCACTCCTCTCTCCAGTCCCACTGAGTATCTCCAGCAGTTTTAGTTTCTGAGTTGGATTCCCAGCATCTGTGACGTTTTATTTTTGTACTAATGGCATCAGAGTAACTGTCAGGCAGCTACTGACCTTGCTGCGTAAACATCTGGAACACGATCAGTTGGTGAGCTGATGTCGTTCTTGGAGGGCAGCTTGTCTTCAGCTGTTGGCCCGCTGCTGGTTTCACTGTCAGCTTTCTGGCTCAGACTGTCAGAAAAAGTATCATCCCTGAGAGGAACAAAAACCAGGGTTAGCTTCAACTTCCAGCAGGTCTCCCAACTCCAGAAACCCAATGTGGGGGTCAAAGTTAAAAATATGAAAGGTCACCTCACCAGTAAATTGGTCCCTTTTGTTGAAAACTAAGACTCCTTTCTCTTAAACCCTTGTCTAAGAACAGAATGAAAGAGCGTAGAACAAAAGGTAGGAAGGATGGAGAAGATAAGTTTGCACCTTGTGCCTTTCATGATCTGAGCACAGGCCCAAACTGTGACAGTCAATTAAGTCCTTTTGAGACATTGTTGCTGTGGAAGGGTGCATGGCAGCATGCACCCACATAAAGCACTGACCAGACCATCTGCTTCTGACCAGGATGTCACACAAGCCCTACAGTGCAGGATGATTCCATTCGGCCCATCGAATCTGCACCACCCTCTGAAGGGCATCCCACCAGTAACTTTTAACATGGACAATTCACCTATGCTGTATCGCTTTAGACTGTAGGAGGGACCTCATGCAGGCACAGGAAGAAAGTGCAAACTCCACAGAGACGGTCATCTAAGGCTGGAATCGAAACCAGGACCCTGGTACCATGAGGTGGCAGCACTAACCATGGTATCACCATACTGCCCGAATGTCAGATGTCAGGGAGAACACCCTAGCTTTTCTTCATAAGGTGTCCACACGTCATTGTACACCCACAGGAAATGGAAAGTGGGTATGTAAGTTCAACGTCTTATCTGAGAGATGGTACCATGGGCTTCAGTATTGCACTGCAGTATTAGCCCCAGGCTCAGAGTGAACCTTGTGACTTAGAGGAAAGGGCCATCAATGTGTTGCAGCTGTCGACTTCAGTGAACAGCAAGGGTCAAACTGCTAAGTTTATATCTATGTCTCAATTTCTTCATAATTCTACATTCATATTGTGTATCTCTTTCAAATCAGAACAAAGCCGCCCCAGTTCAGGATGACTGACTGATAGTTAAGTTAATTAGTGTCATTTAGTTGATGAAAGATGTGACGAAAAATGTGTGGTTTACATATACACATATATATTTATTTTAAGAGTTTGCAATTTCAAATTAGTGGCATATGCGCTTTGGTTTAGTTTTGTGAAGAAGTTTAATAATTAACTAGATCAGTCTTTCCAGAACAATTATTTTCCAGCAAGTATGTAACACAGAGATGGGAAAGCTTTAGTCCAGTTTGAATGAGACTTGGCTAAAATCAGATGCAAGAACTGGTTCTCCTCGAAAAGGAGACTGTTCAGACAAGATGTGTTTGGTTGGAACTCTGCAAATAACTAACAGACTAAAGAAGTCTAAGCTCTCAGTTGTGTGCGTTATCAAGGGAAAAAGTCTCAACTCTCAGGATCAGGACTGAGAAGAAGCTGTTAAGTCAAATCTACAGATTTGTAAGGGAGAAAAATTCCTCTGGTGTGTAAAGTGATGGTGTTGGGGAGTAGATAGGATTTTGTTTGGGTGTGTTTCAAAATCATTCAAACTGTGTTATATTTAGGTAGTTTACTTTGTTTTATTTAATTTCTTTTGTATAATAAATTGTGTTTCAATGTTTAAACCAACTCCATAGTGTTGGGTGTTCATGTTTTATTGACAGGCCACCCCTGCATTCAATTAAAAATATGATCTATCAAGCTAGATTTCACTCTGGGATTTGACTTGTCCAATAGTAACATCAGCTGGGTTGATCAGAACCATTACTCACGTGTCCTGCACCACAATGTACTGATGGGGTACGAGCCCATCAATCCCATTATGTCTTCCCTCCCACCAGTCCTCAGATGCTCTGTGATACAGAAGCAGCGAAGCTCCCTTCTTGAACGACAGCTCTCGAGCAGAGCGTCCAGCATAATCAAACTTGGCGATTGCTTCAATGGGTTCGCCTTCTGAAACACAGCAGGACAGGCTACTTCAGTTACTGGCAAAGGTTGAATGGTGCCACTATCTTCAAATCCCCTCACTGAAAATGCTACCTCATGTACTATTATTTAATCCATTACCTCCTGTGTACACATCAAAGATATTCACATCAACAAGACGCTAGCTTTGAAATATACACAGTCAACACATTCCAATAATTGGATAAGGAAAACAAACTCTTTTAAGATCTTTATGTTTCTCAGGCTTTTGTTTTTGACCTCAGAAGGTCAGGTTTCTTTTGGGCTGTTGTAGCTCTTGTGTTAATGCTCCTCTCATAATGGGTGTTAGGTAGAGAAGTCCAGGACTCTGTCCAATGACCGCGAGAAATCAGAGGTATTATGTTCCAGAGGGGGCATTGCTGGATGGCCCAGTACTTGTTTCGCCATCTCTTGTCGTGCTTGAGAAGGTCGTAGTGAGCTGCCTTCTTCGACCACTGCAGTCCATGCTAACTCTGTAGACCCACAGAGCTGCTTGGAAGGAAGTTCACCAATGCTGACCCAGCGGCAGTGAAGGAACTGCAATATATTTCCTGGTCTAGCTGGTGAGTGGCTTGGAGGGGCACTTGCAGGGGGTGGTGTTCCCATGTATCTGCTGCCCTTGTCCCTCTAGGTGATAAAGGTCTCTAGCTTGAAAGGTAATAAAATGTGAGGCTGGATGAACACAGCAGGCCCAGCAGCATCTCAGGAGCACAAAAGCTGACGTTTCGGGCTTAGACCCTTCATCAGAGAGGGGGATGGGGTGAGGGTTCTGGAATAAATAGGGAGAGAGGGGGAGGCAGACCGAAGATGGAGAGAAAAGAAGATAGGTGGAGAGGAGAGTATAGTTGGGGAGGGGACAGGTCAAGGAGGTGGGATGAGGTTAGTAGGTAGGAGATGGAGGTGCGGCTTGGGGTGGGAGGAAGGGATGGGTGAGAGGAAGAACAGGTTAGGGAGGCAGAGACAGATTGGACTGGTTTTGGGATGCAGTGGGTGGAGGGGAAGAGCTGGGCTGGTTGTGTGGTGCAGTGGGGGGAGGGGACGAACTGGGCTGGTTTTGGGATGCGGTGGGGGAAGGGGAGATTTTGCATCCCAAAACCAGTCCAACCTGTCTCTGCCTCCCTAACCTGTTCTTCCTCTCACCCATTCCTTCCTCCCACCCCAAGCCGCACCTCCATCTCCTACCTACTAACCTCATCCCACCTCCTTGACCTGTCCGTCTTCCCTGGACTGACCTATCCCCTCCCTACCTATACTCTACTCTCCACCTATCTTCTTTTCTCTCCATCTTCAGTCTGTCTCCCCCTCTCTCCCTATTTATTTCAGAACCCTCACCCCAACCCCTTCTCTGATGAAGGGTCTAGGCCCGAAACGTCAGCTTTTGTGGTCCTGAGATGCTGCTTGGCCTGCTGTGTTCATCCAGCCTCACATTTTATTATCTTGGATTCTCCAGCATCTGCCGTTCCCATTATCACTAGTTTGAAAGGCACTGTTTAAGAAGTCTTGCGGCAGTGCATCTCGTAGGCGGTACACACTGCTGCTACTGAGCATAGTGGTGGAGGGAGGGGATGCCTGTGAATGTGGTCACTCGTCCAGGCAGATGGGGTGTATTCCATCATGCTCAAGACTTGCATGGTAGACTGGCTTTGGGAGTCAGGTTACTCACTGCAGAATTCGCAGCCTCTGACCTGATCTTGTAGACACTGTATTTATATGGCTAGTGCAATTCAGTTTCTGGTCAATGGTAACCCCCAGGATATTGACGGTGGGGCTGCAATAACGATAATGCCATTCAATGTAAATTTCTCTACTGTGATACAAGCTCCTGGCCAGAATCAGAAAACACTGCCAATATTTCTGCAGCAGCAGGAAAAGTCTGGATTATTTTCTCACCAACCAGCCCTGGTACTAAGCTTGTGATGGAACAAACACCAGACGGACACAGGAACCTTTTTACAAATAACACTTCTCAATTGCACATTCACAAAAGGAAAGTTTTAACAAAGTTAAAATCAAAATACAATTGAAATACTGACATCGACACAATCTGTTAAACATTTCCAATCCCCACTTGCAATTCCTCTGTATCACACATTGTTTCCTCATCAAACGAGTGCACGTTCACAGAATTGCAGTCTGTGTTCCAGTTTCAGATTGGAATCAATCACAAAGGTAGAGAAAGCGGAGGGCAATTGAAAGGAGAAGGCAGTGGTGATGTCCCTGTGTTAGTGATGCAGAACTCTGAGATCAATATTCTAATGAGATGAGTTCAAATCTCATCATCATGAATTTTAATTCAATATTTTAAAAATCTGATTTGAAGAAATTAACTATTATTGATTAATCTAAGATGTGTACCTAAGATGGTGACATAAGAGGCGACATTGTAAAACTTTTCTATGTTAACAAACCCAATGGGTTCTCATTACAATGTTCTTCAAATGAAGGGAACTTGCCCTCTCTACTTGCTCTGGCCTCTATGTGACTAAGGGCCGACAGCAATTAGGGGCAGGTGGTAAATTCTGGCCAAGCCTGTGCCAGCCTCTTACCATGATCCAATTAAATAAAAAGGAAGATGGAGAAGTATGAAGGAAAAGAGTACAGAATTTGGAAGGATGGGTGTGGGAGGCAGTAGAGAGAGAGGATGGAGGTGAAAGGTGAAGAAGAAAGTGAGGGAAGGGAGGGGACAAAGTAGGAGGAATGAGAGGGACACAAAGACAAGAAAAAGGAGTGGAGTGATAAGACAGTGGGAAAGAGGGAGAGGAGAAAGAAGCAAGAACAGTCTTTGCTCAGTGTTCTCCATTGGAACAAGTAAGATTGGGATTCTACATTGAGTTAACCTGGGCTGTGAAAATGCACCTTTGATGCAAATTGGCAACCAACACATTTGCCAAATTTTCTGGATAGCATTTATTTATTATTCAGGTGTTAGCTGTACTGAAAAGAGAGCAGAATTGGGTATTAACATTTCGATATCCCTAACCAGAACAAATACACATTTAAAAAGAATACAAAATGTTGGTCAAGATGCCAGGGAGAAATTCCCTTCACCTTCCTCAGAGGCAGCAGACAGATCGCACCCAAAAATACAATCAGCTCTCCTTCTGGGCCGCACATCCACTGTGCCGCGCTCCCTCAGCGCAACATTCCCACTGTGCCGCGCTCCCTCAGCACAACATTCCCTCTGTGCCGCGCTCCCTCAGCGCAACATTCCCTCTGTGCCGCGCTCCCTCAGCGCAACATTCCCTCTGTGCCGCGCTCCCTCAGCGCAACATTCCCTCTGTGCCGCGCTCCCTCAGCACAACATTCCCTCTGTGCTGCACTGGAGGGTCAGCCTGGATTTTGTGCTTAGATTTCTGGAGTGGGACTTAAACCCAAAATGTTCTAAATCAGAGTTGGGCTGGAAACCAAGATAATGAAGTGTGAAGCTGGATGAACACAGCAGGCCAAGCAGCATCTCAGGAGCACAAAAGCTGACGTTTCGGGCCTAGACCCTTCATCAGAAAGCAGGCCCGAAACGTCAGCTTTTGTGCTCCTGAGATGCTGCTTGGCCTGCTGTGTTCATCCAGCTTCACACTTTGTTATCTTGGATTCTCCAGCATCTGCAGTTCCCATTATGTCTGGGCTGGAAACCAATCAAGCAAAGGTCATTGTTGCCAACGGGTGCAAAAAGTAAGCAGGTGTGCTAATGTACTGCAGCTCTTGAGTATCACAGCAGTCAGGTTAAAAACCCAATGCAGAGTATCATAACAGAGACAGAAAGGAGTCAATGCCCTTCGTGAGGAAAGTGGGCTTGGGCTTTCATGAGAGTTCCTAAGAGATCCCATAGTAGGACTCGGCAATGTTGGTCTTCAGACCCAGAATGTAACACTGAAGGATCAGATACTCCCAGGTGCTTTCAATACACTTTAAGTAGCAGTTCAGCTGAGAGTAGCAGGTTGGATCTGGATTCTTGTCAAATACAACAAAAATTTATGAAGCAGCACCTATGGGACCAGGAGTGTACAAACTGATCAAGCGGTCCATACAACCAACGGAACCAACACTAAGTAATAGAAAAATAATGCACATTTTGGGGTGTACACCAATAATAATGCAAATTTGCCTTAAGCAAAACTGTTTGGCAGATAGCCTTCTCACCTGCACCCCCAACTGACTACTTGGACATTGCAGAGGTTGTGATAAGACGGTAAACTTCATTGTATCTCAGGTATATAATTTTTGTCGATTTATCAAGAGTGCTAGTTCATAATGTACCAGTTAAAACAAAGTTTGCTGTATCTACAATTGAATGTAGTAGCAAATACAATTGCTGTTAAGCGTACAATATTGCAATAAAGGTTAAATTGCTGATGACAAAAAAAGCATTTGCTCGAATCATATACATCAAAAGGGAGCAGTGTGTTCAACAGCAGGAAGGAGTAATGACGCAGCACATAAGGTGAACCAGGCGGAACAATGGGTGACCGTAGGCTGAAGATATAACTAGCAGGGAACTAGGGAGAGGACAGATATTTAATTTCCTGTTAATGCAGAGGGTTATGATCTGGAATGTGCTGCCTCTGGAAACAGTTTCAATAAGCCTGTGGAAGGGAGTTGGATAAATACCTGAAAAGGACAAACAAAAAGTGTTGCAAGGCTAGGGGTAAGTCCAAAGATGTGCAGGCTAGGTGGATCGGCCATGCTAAATTGCCCGTAGTGTTCAGGGGTGTGTGGGTTCTAGGGGGATGGGTCTGGGTAGGATGCTTCAAGGGGCGGTGTGGACTTGTTGGGCCGAAGGGCCTGTTTCCACACTGTAGGGAATCCAATCTAATCTAAGTGGAAGTGAATCAGACTAGGGGGATAACTTTCTCAAAGAGCTGGCATAAGCTTGAAAGGCCAAATGGCCTGGTTCAACGCTGTATCATTCAATTCGTATCAGTCCTTTTTTTGACCACTTGTGACATGGTCTTGAGGGAGGACGGTCAAACTGACCTGCTGCTTTTTCAGGGGCTGGCACTATCAGTGAGCTCCAATCTTTATGGAGATGGTGTTCAAGCAAGGTCCTGCTGGTGTTCAGGTGCATAACTCCATCAGGTGCTGCCCTACCATGCAGTGGGCAAATTCGAGTGAGAATAGGGCACTGACTTGCCAACAAATGATCCCAGTGTGATTGAGCAGGTTGCAAGACACCAGAAAACAATTGGAGGCTTTACCTATTCCACTGGTAGGTAGCCTGGGGACAATTTAGGGAAATAGTTATGGTACAAAGCAGAAGCCACAAGTTTCAATCCCACAACAGTGAGATGTGAAACCCACTTCAAACACCCACAGCACTGGCACAGTGTGACTGGAATGTGCATAATCTCCCAAGATGCAGTGCAAAGATTCGCCAAGGCCTCTTTGACAGTACCACCCGAATCAACCAAATCAAGGCCAAGGGCAGGAGGTGCACCATCACCTCTAAGACATTCTCCTCTCAGATTCTGAACCAACAACATTGAAGGGGAACATCTGCTGCGAAAATGCTCTCAGTTGCATGTGCCAGTGATGCATTTGCTCGTATTTATTGTGCTTATTTGGAGGCTACCTTTTTTTTTATTGGAAAGGCATTTCCAAAAGTGTGCAACGCAGGACTCTTGTGCATCTATAATGAGAACCTTTAGGGGGTGCCAGGAGATTCAACCACAAAGGAACAGTTCACTCTCAGCGAGAAGAAATCCTTACCTTTACAGCACAGAGGATGCACTGAGGGTGCAGTGACAGAAACATAGCAAATAAGAGCTGAAATAGGCCATTCAGCCCTTCAAAGCCTGCACCTCCATTCAACATGATCATGGCTGATCGTCCAGCTGAGTATTCTGTTCCCAGTTTCTCCCCATTACCTTTGATTCCTTTAGCACTAAGAAATGTATCTATCTCCTTCTTAAAATATTCAATGTTTTGGCCTCAACCACTTTCTGTGGTAGAGAAATCAACAGGCTCACCACTCTCTAGGTGAGAGAGTTTCTCCTCAGCTCAGTCCTAGTTTCTAAACTCCTGGTTATCAAGAACATCCTTCCTCTGTTTACTCTGTCTCGTCCTGTTATAGTCCTGTCACAGTTTTTGTTTCTAAGGTCTCCCCTCATTCTTCTAAACTCCAGTGAATATAGTCCTAATCAATCCTGCCTTTCTTCTTATGTCAGTCCTGCCACCCCAGGACTCCAGTGCTTCGAAGTGGCATCTCACCACCACCTTCTCAAGAACAAGTAAGGATGGCCATAAACATTGGCTTTTCCAGAAAGGGCCCTCATCCCAAGAATGAAAAGATTAATTGCTGTCCAGCACCAATCAGAAAGAAAAGCTTCTGCAGACATGATATACGATAAGTGTAGCCAGCTTCAGAAGAATAGGTTACTTTGGATTTATGTTTTCTTTGTTCATGCCTGGGTTTGTCGTGGACTAATTGATCGAGATTGATTACTACAATTAGCGAAGAACTTCCATTACTGACGCATCAAGTGACTGCTAGGATTGTAGAAGACACTAGGCAGAATATGGTCATTTGTCCTCCAGCAATTCCTATGTCAAAGCACTTTTAGGGGGAAAAAAACTGGTTGTCGTGCAGTCACTGGGTCTGAATGTGCTGCAGCAGTCAATGCAAATTCAGCAGATGATGAGCAGAGATGTTTGGGCCATTAAAAACGGAGTGCTTTACAATTTGGCACCATTCCCATCAGATAAGATCACACCAATTCATCACTGCCGCTGAATGAGAGAATTACTTTAGCAGATGTCATTTCAATCAATATGCTTTTCTATTCTGTCTGGTGCCTTTATATTGCTATTCAGAGAGAAATCAATAACAGGCAGGGTCACCCACCACCAAACTGGCTCACACACAATCCTCCTGAATTTCTCTTCTCTGGCTTTCAATGGCATTACAGATTCGCTATCAAAAAGTCCACGAGCCTCTCAGTTCTGAACAATAGGATTTAACTGAAGACATCTGAATCTGTCTGTTCAGTAACAGAAAACTGTCTCATATGATTGTCAGCTCCAACATTTTCTGGCCTGATAACTTAAGGCTTTCAAACTGTCAACTACTGAAAACAGCTCATGTTCCCAGTGCACTTTTACAAGAATCCAGTACTGTCCTTTCCCATTAGTATGGCAAAGGTAAAATCGTCATAGCCTTAGCAGACCATAGGGTTGCTCTCTCATTAGAAAGATGATTGTTGGTGGGTTAATCTGAGGCTCATTTTGCCTCCAGTGAGGCTGAGAAAGGGAATGGTAACCTCAGCTGATGTGAGAATTGAACCCACGCTCTTTGTGTCACTCTATATAGCCAACCAGCCACATAGCCAAATGGGCTAACCAACTCTCTCTCCCATTTTGTATCACTGCTGGTTCACAATGATTGCTAACTGCTGTGTTTAAACAAGTTGGGAGATGACAATCTCCAAGTGTGTAAGAATCCTAACACACTCTGCTGACAAGCAGACAGTCGCTTCAGATTGACCCTCCACAGTGGACGCAAAAACATTTTGCTTTCTTTGTATAAAAACACTCCTTACTCATCTTTTACATCAGCCCCTGCACATCACAGTATTTACCTGTTAAAGACTCTGGGGTTTCTGATTGTTTGCTGCATTCTTTCATTTAGTTTCTCCGAAAAAGCTACCGGTCTGAATAGAAATAATCAGCATTGATGCTTGGAGGACCTTACTGCACATTGCTAAAATAGTTCTGGGTCCTTTATAGACAACAATTAGTTTGAAGTGCAGAGACCTACACTGGGTGGGATAGTAATTCCCATCGATGGCAACTCTATAGTTGATGAGCCACTACTTATTAACAGTTGCCAATGCAAAATTAACTGAGGTGCCATATATGCCACCATAGCCATACTGTGGGAATCTGTCCCCGTTCATGCCACCCCTTGATCCTGATGGGAAACTCTCGCTGTTTAATCTTTAGAGTTTGGACTGAAAACAGGGAGCTGGACTGAGCGCTCAAACAAACGCAGTCGGCTCTGCAACGACTATTACCCCAAGTGGAGAATGACTCTTCACGTGGTGGTGAATCAGTGAACAGCTGAGGCACTGAGGGTTGGGAGGGCTCTTCCTCAAAGCAGCTGGACTGTGGTCATGTAGGCGTCATGAAAACCGAATGATAACTCAGCCTAACGTGAAGGTGGATGAGAGCATTAACGGTGGGTGTTTGGTGACACAAACACACAGCAATGAGTATAAGATCATTAAGGGATCGGACAGTCTGGAGGCAGGAAGCATGTTTCCGCTGATGGGTGAGCCCAGAACCAGAGGACGCAGTTTAAAAATAAGGGGTAGGCCATTTAGAACAGAGTTGAGGCCAACTCTCTGGATACTTTCAAGAAAGAGATGGATAGAGCTCTTAAAGATAGTGGAATCAAGGGTTATGGGGATAAGGCAGGAACAGGATACTGATTGTGGATGATCAGCCATGATCATAATGAATGGTGGTGCTGGCTCGAAGGGCCGAATGGCCTACTCCAGCACCTATTGTCTATTGTTACTATAGTCATCGATCTTGCCTCACACTTACAGCTGCAACCTGGTTGGTGACATTGTCCATTAATGCAGCCATTTCTTAAAGCATGAGGAAAAACCATCAAATCGTAGGGGTTCCTGGGGGGAAGCGGTGCAGAGGACTGGGCTGCAGGAATCAAAGTTCAGTTCATGTAATTCCTTCTGTCTTCAGCAGAGAAGTTCAGAAATGGATTTATCAGAGTCACAACTTTCATTGCAAAATGCCAAATACAGACAGATTCCATTCTGAAGTCTGTTCACAAATCCATCTGTACGCAACTCAGAATACAATGCAGGACAATATTAAATAGCTGCTGGTGGGCACAGGAAATGCTCATATATCAGATATTTAAAATTACGCCCCTGTTTGAACAAGGAACTACACAGCAAAGGAACACGCTCTTCAGCCCATCCAGACTGTACTGACCTATAATGCCTTCCAAATCTCATTCAAATTTCACAATCTCCCAACGCCCAACCATCTCTTAAAAATCTCATTCATTAGCTATGAAGAGAGGTTGAGTAGATTAGGATTATTTTCATTAGTAAAATGGAGATTGAGGGGGGGGGGACCTGATTGAGGACTACAAAATCATGAGGGGTATAGACAGGGTGGATAGCAAAAAGCTTTTTCCCAGAGTGGGGGACTCAATTACTAGGAGCCATGAGTTCAAAGCGCGAGGAGGAAAGTTTAAGGGAGATATGCGTGGAAAGTTCTTTACACAGAGGGTGGTGGGTGCCTGGAACGCGTTGCCAGCGGAGGTGGTAGACGTAGACACATTAGTGTCTTTTAACATATATTTGGACAGGTACATGGATGGGCAGGGAGCAAATGGACACAGACCCTTAGAAAATAGATGACAGGTTAGACAGAGGATCTTGGTTGGCGCAGGCTTGGAGGGCCGAAGGGCCTGCTCCTATGCTGTAATTTTCTTTGTTCAAACTTGTCCCCCTTTTCCTATAAAACTATGTGCCCTAGTAATTGATATTTTCATGTTGGGAAAAAGACCATGCCTCTCACAATTTTATAAACCTCTATCAGGTCACCCTTCAGCCTCTGACGTTCAAGTGAAAATGGGATCACATTTGTAAGTTGGATGTGCTGTGGATTTGGATAACTGAAACAAGAACAAAATCTGAAAAACTCAGTGGGTCAGGCTGCATCGGTGGTGACAAGCCAAGTTAATCTTTCACCTCAGAGGCCACTGAAGCTTTCCAGCTTTATTTTATTTGTAATTTTAGTGACTTGGATGGATTGGAGAAGATGAGGTATTTATTATTAGAAACGATCCAGAGGGGTTTTGATTAATGATGTTTAAAATCACAAGGTGTCTGGGCAGA
Organism: Stegostoma tigrinum; assembly: GCF_030684315.1. Lineage (NCBI taxonomy): Eukaryota > Metazoa > Chordata > Chondrichthyes > Orectolobiformes > Stegostomatidae > Stegostoma > Stegostoma tigrinum. The sequence continues at coordinate 52,268,684 of NC_081371.1, forward strand.
GAGAATCTGTTCCTGTTGGTGGGAGGACTGAGAATCAGAGATCACAGACCATTTTTTATAAAGTAATTCACAGGATGTGGGCCTTGCTGGCGAGGCAGCTTTTACTGTCCATCCCTAATTGCCCAGTCAAGTCAAACACATTGCTGTGGGTCTGGAGTCACATGCAAGCCAGACCAGGTAAGGATGGCAGTTTCCTTCCCTAAAGGACATTAGTGAGCCAGATGGGTTTTTCCTATCAATCAGCAATGGATTCACAGTCATCATTAGATCTTAACTCCAGATATTTATTGAATTTAAATTCCACTATTTGCCATGGTGGGATTCAAACCAAGGTCCCCAGAACATTGCCAGGGTCCCTAGGTTAACAGAGATAACAAAGTGTGGAGCTGGATGAACACAGCAGGCCAAGCAGCATCTTAGGAGCACAAAAGCTGATGTTTCGGGCCTAGACCCTTCATCAGAGAGGGGGATGGGGAGAGGGTTCTGAAATAAATAGGGAGAGAGGGGGAGGCGGATTGAAGATAGATAGAGGGGCAGACAGCCTTCGCCACCACGCTTACTTCTTTAACCGTGAGCCTAACCCTCCCTCTACTGACCCCTTCTCTGCCTCCAACACACCCCCTCCTCCTGGGCACCACCCCAATGCCTCCAACGCTCCCTCGACCTCTTCATCTCCAACTTCCATCGAGACATCAATCGCCTCAACCTCTCCACCCATCTCGCCCACTCCAACCTCTCCCCTGTGAAATGTGCAGCCCTCCGCTCCCATCCCAACGTCACCATTAAACCCGCAGACAAAGGAGGTGCAGTGGTAGTACGGTGCAATGACCTCTACATCGCTGAGGCCAGACCCCAACTCTCTGACACCTCCTCCTACCGCCCCCTTGATCATGACCCCACCCCCGAGCACCAAACCATCATCTCCCAAACCATCCACAACCTCATCACCTTAGGTGACCTCCCACCCACAGCCTCCAACTTCATTGTTCCTCAACCCCACACCGCCCGCTTCTATCTCCTTCCCAAAATCCACAAACCTGACTGCCCTGGTCGACCCATTGTTTCTGCCTGCTCCTGCCCCACTGAACTCATCTTCACCTATCTGGACTCTATTTTCTCCCCCTTGCTCCAGGAACTCCCTACCTACGTCCGTGATACCACCCTTGCCCTCCACCTCCTCCAAAAACATCCAATTCCCTGGATCCCAACACCTCATTTTCACCATGGATGCCCAGTCCCTATACACCTGCATTCCCCATGCAGATGGCCTAAAAGCCCTCCACTTCTTCCTGTCCCGCAGGCCTGAACAGTCCCTCTTGACCAACACCCTCATCCGCTTATCCGAACTTGTCCTCACCCTCAACAACTTCTCTTTCAATTCCTCCCATTTCCTACAGAAGTGGCCATGGGTACCCGCATGGGCCCAAGCTATGCCTGCCTCTTTGTAGGTGACTTGGAACAATCCCTCTTCCATACCTACACTAGCCTAAATGCCACCTCGTCCTCCGTTACATTGATGACTGTATCGGCACCACCTCGTGCTCCCATGAGGAGCTTGAACAGCTCATCCACATCACCAACACCTTCCACCCAATCCTTACGTTCACCTGGACTATCTCTAACACCTCTACGTCTCTTGGGCAACCACCGAGAAACTGATATCCATTTCAAGCCCAATGACTCCCACAGATACCTATAATACATCTCCTCCCACCCACTTTCCTGCAAAAATTCCATCCCCTATTCCCAATTCCTTCACCTCCACCGCATCTGCTCCCAGGATGAGGCATTCCACTCCCGTACATCTCAGATGTCCTTGTTTTTCAAGGACCGCAACTTCCCCCCTGCAGTGGTCGAGAATGCCCTCGACTGTGTCTCCCGTATTTCCTGCACCTCATCCCTCACACCCCATCCCCGCAAAAACCGCCAAAAGAGAATCCCCCTCATCCTCACATACCACTCCACCAACCTCCGGATCCAATGCATCATCCTCCGACACTTCCGCCATCTGCAATCCACCCCCACCACCAGAGACATTTTTCCATCCCCACCCTTGTTTAGCTTTCCGGAGAGACCACTCTCTCCGCGACTCCCTTGTCTGCTCCACACTCCCCTCCCACCCCACCACACCCGGCACTTCTCCCTGCAACCGCGGGAAGTCCTACACCTGCCCCTACATCTCCTCTCTCAACCCAATCCTTGGCTCTAAGAGAATTTCCACATCAAGCAGATGTTCATGTGGTATACCGCATTCGCTGTTTCTGTTGTGGCCTCCTCTACATCAGGGAAATCAAGCCGAAGCTTGGGGACCGCTTTGCAGAACACCTAATAAACAACTGCACCTCCGAGTCGCAAACCATTTCAACTCCCCCTCCCATTCCTAAGATGACATGTCCATCTTGGGCCTCCTGCAGTGCCACAATGATGCCACCCAAAGGTTGCAGGAACAGCAACTCATATTCCGCTTGGGAACCCTGCAGCCCAATGGTATCAACGTGGATTTCACAAGCTTCAAAATCTCCCCTCCCCGTACTGCATCCCAAAACCAGCTCAGCTCGTCCCCGCCTCCCTAACTTGTTCTTCCTCTCACCCATCCCCTCCTCCCACCTCAAGCCGCACCCCCATTTCCTACCTACTAACCTCATCCCGCCCCCTTGACCGGTCTGTCCTCCCTGGACTGAGCTATCCCCTCTCTAGCTCCCCACCTACACACACCTTTACTGGCTCCATCCCTGCCTCTTTAACTTGTCTGTCCTCAGTCCACCTATCTTCTTCTCTGTACATCTTCGATCCGCCTCCCCCTCTCTCCCTATTTATTTCAGAACCCTCTTCCCCTCCCCCATTTCTGAAGAAGGATCTAGGCCTGAAACATTAGCTTTCCTGCTCCTCTGATGCTGCTGGGCCTGCTGTGTTCATCCAGCTCTACACCTTGTTATCTCAGATTCTCCAGCATCTGCAGTTCCTGTTATCCCCAGGTTAACAGTCCAGCAAAAACACCACAATGCCATTGCCTCCACCAAATATCTCAATGCTGGTTGGACAACCATGGAAAAAGAAATCTCTGTGACAGAAGAAGATATAGCAGTTGTTGGAGATCTGACGTAGATAGTAGGTACTGGAGCATCTGGAGACAGAGAAACAGAGTTAACATTTTGAGTCCAAAATCAGAATGAGAACTGGTGTGAGTGGTTATTGTCTGGAATGTGGTACAAAAGGCAGATTCAATCACAGTTTTCAGAAGATAATGGGAAAGCCTTCAGAAATGAAAACAATGCGCAGGGTTTTTGGGAAACGGGATTATAGCTAAACCACTTCAGAACTGTGAAGAGGGATCAGATTGAACACGAAATGTTAACTCTGTTTTTCGCTCTCCACAGATTTGGTTGAACCTAGTAAGTTTCTCCAGCATTTTCTGATTTTATAATGAACAATGGATAGGGAAAACAACAAGGGTGGGGAGTTCAAAACTAGACGGAAAGGTTTATGGTGAGAAGAAAAAGATGTAAAAGGGACCTGAAGGACAACTTTCTCACACAGAGCGTGGGTGCGAGTATAGAAAGAGCTGCCAAAGGAAGTGGTGGAGGCTGGTTCGATTAGAAAACTTAAAAGGCATCTGGATGGGAATACGAATAGGAAGGGTTTAGAAGGATATGGGCCAAAAGCTGGCAAATGGGACTAGATTTATATAGGATATCTGGTCGGCATGGATGAGCCGGGCTGAAGGTTTCTGTGCTGTACATCTCTATGACTCTCAGACTCTGGCTATACTGATGGTGAATGGGGCTTGGCAGGCTAGACTTATTTCCCTGGCTGTTTTACATTCCTCCGCAAGTGCTGATGTCAGACATTGCACCTCTAAACCCCCTCAGCCTTTTCAGCAATTTCCCTTGATTATTCTGTGTCAATAAAACTTACATTGACATACTGCCTTTCAAGTAATGAAACCTTCCCCGATTATCTCACACAAGCATTCAAAAGTGTTATTTGTCACTGAACTCCATAAGATGGATATTAAGGCAGACTGCCACAAGCTTGGGCCATGGAGAGAGATTTTAAAGGTGTGTCTTAGAGGAGGAAAAGTAGGATAGAGAGGCAGAAATACACAGGGAAAGAACTCTAGAGTTTGAGCCTTAAAAGTGATGACAATTCCAATGGTTTGGTGACTGGGATGCAGAGAATGGCCACAGTTGGAGAAATGCAGACATCTCAGAGTTTTGGAGCAGGGGAAAATTAAACAGAGGAAGAAATGTGGAGGAGGACACAGGGGAATTTGAAAAGAACAATAAAAACTACATTTGGTTTTTTTTGAGCTGATTCAGACTTTGAATATGGAGATTTGTCTGCTTGGGAGTGGAGACTGAGAATTTGGCTTCAAAATGAAGTGCACCATCTCCCCAGTTTTCCCCTTCAACCACCTCTCTCTGCAATCGGTCCTCTTGCTCATCCATGTCCTCATTGGAATTCTCTCTATTAAAAATAAACAACATCCAAATCTATTTTACGCACAACTAGGGAAGTGCTTGTTAATTCCAAGATAATAAAATGTGAGGCTGGATGAACACAGCAGGCCAAGCAGCATCTCAGGAGCACAAAAGCTGACGTTTCGGGCCTAGAACCTTCATCAGAGAGGGGGATGGGGAGAGGGAACTGGAATAAATAGGGAGAGAGGGGGAGGCGGACCGAAGATGGAGAGTAAAGACGATAGGTGGAGAGAGTGTAGGTGGGGAGGTAGGGAGGGGATAGGTCAGTCCAGGGAAGACGGACAGGTCAAGGAGGTGGGATGAGGTTAGTAGGTAGATGGGGGTGCGGCTTGGGGTGGGAGGAAGGGATGGGTGAGAGGAAGAACAGGTTAGGGAGGCAGAGACAGGTTGGACTGGTTTTGGGATGCAGTGGGTGGGGGGGAAGAGCTGGGCTGGTTGTGTGGTGCAGTGGGGGGAGGGGACGAACTGGGCTGGTTTAGGGATGCAGTAGGGGAAGGGGAGATTTTGAAACTGGTGAAGTCCACATTGATACCATTAGGCTGCAGGGTTCCCAGGCGGAATATGAGTTGCTGTTCCTGCAACCTTCGGGTGGCATCATTGTGGCAGTGCAGGAGGCCCATGATGGACATGTCATCTAGAGAATGGGAGGGGGAGTGGAAATGGTTTGCGACTGGGAGGTGCAGTTGTTTGTTGCGAACTGAGCAGAGGTGTTCTGCAAAGCGGTCCCCAAGCCTCCCCTTGGTTTCCCCAATGTAGAGGCAGCCGCACCGGGTACAGTGGATGCAGTATTCCCACTTCCTACAGACTAAGGGGGTGGCCATGGGCACCCGCATGGGCCCCAGCTATGCCTGCCTCTTTGTAGGTTACATGAAACAGTCCCTCTTCCGCACCTACACAGGCCCCAAACCCCACCTCTTCCTCCGGTACATTGATGACTGTATCGGCGCTGCCTCTTGCTCCCCAGAGGAGCTCGAACAGTTCATCCACTTCACCAACACCTTCCACTCCAACCTTCAGTTCACCTGGGCCATCTCCAGCACATCCCTCATCTTCCTGGACCTCTCAGTCTCCATCTCAGGCAACCAGCTTGTAACTGATGTCCATTTCAAGCCCACCGACTCCCACAGCTACCTAGAATACACCTCCTCCCACCCAACATCCTGCAAAAATTCCATCCCCTATTCCCAATTCCTCCGCCTCCGCCGCATCTGCTCCCACGATAAGACATTCCACTCCCGCACATCCCAGATGTCCAAGTTCTTTAAGGACCACAACTTTCCCCCCACAGTGATCGAGAACGCCCTTGACCGCGTCTCCCGCATTTCCCGCAACACATCCCTCACACCCTGCCCCCCCCCCCCCCCCAAACCGCCCAAAGGGGATCCCCCTCGTTCTCACACACCACCCTACCAACCTCCGGATACAATGCATCATCCTCTGACACTTTCGCCATTTACAATCCGACCCCACCACCCAAGACATTTTTCCATCCCCACCCCTGTCTGCTTTCCGGAGAGACCACTCTCTCCGTGACTCCCTCGTTCGCTCCACACTGCCCTCCAACCCCACCACACCCGGCACCTTCCCCTGCAACTGCAGGAAATGCTACACTTGTCCCCACACCTCCTCCCTCACCCCTATCCCAGGCCCCAAGACGACATTCCACATTAAGCAGAGGTTCACCTGCACATCTGCCAATGTGGTATACTGCATCCACTGTACCCGGTGCGGCTTCCTCTACATTGGGGAAACCAAGCGGAGGCTTGGGGACCGCTTTGCAGAACACCTCCGTTCAGTTCGCAACAAACAACTGCACCTCCCAGTCGCAAACCATTTCCACTCCCCCTCCCATTCTCTAGATGACATGTCCATCATGGGCCTCCTGCAGTGCCACAATGATGCCACCCGAAGGTTGCAGGAACAGCAACTCATATTCCGCCTGGGAACCCTGCAGCCTAACGGTATCAATGTGGACTTCACCAGTTTCAAAATCTCCCCTTCCCCCACTGCATCCCTAAACCAGCCCAGTTCGTCCCCTCCCCCCACTGCACCACACAACCAGCCCAGCTCTTCCCCCCCACCCACTGCATCCCAAAACCAGTCCAACCTGTCTCTGCCTCCCTAACCTGTTCTTCCTCTCACCCATCCCTTCCTCCCACCCCAAGCCGCACCCCCATCTACCTACTAACCTCATCCCACCTCCTTGACCTGTCCGTCTTCCCTGGACTGACCTATCCCCTCCCTACCTCCCCACCTATACTCTCTCCACCTATCTTCTTTACTCTCCATCTTCGGTCCACCTCCCCCTCTCTCCCTATTTATTCCAGTTCCCTCTCCCCATCCCCCTCTCTGATGAAGGGTCTAGGCCCGAAACGTTAGCTTTTGTGCTCCTGAGATGCTGCTTGGCCTGCTGTGTTCATCCAGCCTCACATTTTATTAACTTGGAATTCTCCAGCATCTGCAGTTCCCATTATCTCAAGTGCTTGTTAATGTCTGGTTTCCCTGTGTTTAAAGCCAGATCTACACAGCAGGAACATACCATCCTCACTGGTGTGTGTCTCAGTGCCAGCATCGAGATCAACATCCTCCAGTGTCCCGTGTTCACTGTACGGACTGTCACTGTTGGACAAAATGGTAGAGAAAACAGCTTAATTCTGAAGACAGTCATGCACTTCACGAGAAAGGAAAGTTGTCTTGGCTCTACAATTGGTTCCTAGTTATTCAGTCAGTAGTTCAAAATCTGCTGGAGGCATTTAATATGATTGAAAGATTCGTTTGGATCGCGGGAGCGAGACAGAGAAACCATTGCAACTAGCAACTGTGTCTGACATAAATAAAGTGAATTACAATGAAATGAAGGTACAGTTAGCTAAAATGGACTGATGTGGAAGTGCTGGTGTTGGACAGGGGTGGACAAAATCAGAAATCATACAACACCAGGTTATAGTCCAATAGGTTTATTTGAAATCACAAGTTTTTGGAATGTTGCTCCTTCATCCGGTGAGGCAATAGCAGAATATTTGGAAAATCATAATCTATTCAAACAGAGTCATCATGGCTTCATGAGAGGGAAATCTGGCTAATTAGTGACTAGCTGGTTTATTAGAATTTTTCATGGAAGTCTCTACCAAAATGTATAGACGGTAACCAGCAGATATGCAGTATTTGGACTTCCAGAATGTCTTTGACAAGGTACCTCAGTTATGGTTGAGTCACAAGATAACAGCCCACAGTGTTGGAGGTGAAATTTTGGCATAGATGGAAAATTGACTCAAAGACAGGAAATGGTTCTTTTTCAGGTTGGTGACCTGTGACATTCCACAGGGATCAATGCTGGGACCGCAACTGTTTACAATACACATTAATGACACAGAGGAAGGAAGTGGATGCACTGTAGCCAGATTTGCAGAAAACGCAAAAACAGGTGGAAAGGCAGGCTGTGAGAGGGATACTCACTTTTTTGCAAAAGGTTGACAAATGAAGTAGAATGTGGGAAAATGCAAATTGTTAACTTTAGAAGACAGAACAAAAAAAAGGCTGTTATTAAAATGAAGAAAAATTGTAGAGAACTGCAGGTCAAAAGGGACTTGCGCATGAAACAGAGAAAGCTGCCACACAGCTGCAGCAGGTAATCAGGAAGGCTGATGGAATGTCAGCCCTTATTTCAAGGGGATTGGAGTACAAGAGTAGGGATGTCTCACTGCAACTGGACAAGGTGCTGATGAGACCACATCTGAAGTACTGAGAGAAGTTTTGGTCCCCTTGTTAAAGAAAAAATGATTTCATTAGAGACAATAGGGCAACTCAGAGTAGCAGAGTTGGTGTCCCAGCATTTGTGGAGGTCAGTAGGTGCTTATGTTTTACCTCAATGATGCCCAAGGCCAGTGATACAGCTAGGATCTTGGTGTTTACAGCCCTACAGAACAGGAGGAGCCGGTGGCAAAGAATTGGACAAGCACTGGCAACCCTTCGAACTCCTCCTTTTGAAAAACAGCTCTCTGAATAAACTCTATTGGCGGCTTGGCCAATCCTGCCTTCCCTTGTCCTGGAACAATGATCAGACCTGTATCACTTGCCAGTAGGTAGCAGACTTCAAGGGAGAGTGACTCAGGAAGGACTCAGCTTACCAATAATCGTCACCGGCCATACACTTTTCATAGATGGGTCCCTCCAGATCCTTCGGATCGGGAAAAATCAGCTCGCTGTGGATGATGATGGTCTTGATCAGCTCGTTCACGTGCGCCTGGCACAAGACTTGGTCTTGCGTATCGGGCACAGGCATTAGGGTGGGGCCGAAGCAGATTGCCAAGTTGTAAGGATCCATCATATTTTCGTCGCTGTATTGAGACAGGCTGCCAAGAGACAGAAACAAGGTGATTAATGTCTCACAGCAGCAGAAGGTTGATTCAATACCATGGCACTGGACTCTTCATTAAGCAAATGGAAATTCTTTTAGTCTTGGCTAACTGTGGTGAAGGTATAGTTTCTTCCAAATCCTCTGAAGCTTTGTTGCTGAACTCCTGTTGTTCCAATCAAGAAGCAGGATAGGCCAAATAACTCCTATATTATAAAGTGACGTGTAATATTTATGACATCAAAATAGGCCATTCGACCCCAAATTCTGCTGGGGTTTACGCTCCATGTGAGGTTCCACTCATCCTTCGTTGAAATCCATCAACACATCGTTAAGCCCCACACTGCAGATAGATGCCATTTGGCCCATCGAGCCCAAACCAGACCCAGTCCATTCCAATAACCCCACATTTCACATGGTCAATCCACCCAGCCTGTGCATCTTTGGACGGTGGGAGGAAACCCACACAGACATGGGGAGAATGTACAAACTCCAAATCGACAGTTGCCCGAGGCTGGAATCAAACCAGGTCCCTGAAGCTGTGAAGCAGCAGTGCTAACCACTGAGCCACCGTGCCGCCCATCCTCTGCAAGTGTTTGCCTCATTTCCTTGTGAGAGTATCTACTGTATTCACTTTAACAGCCCTCTTGAGATTGAGTCCCACATTCTAAACACTGCCCTAGATTGATACAGCATGGAGAAGGCCCATTTGGGTCAATGTGCCTCTGGTAGAGCTATCCAATCAGCACTCTCTTCTCATACTGTATAAATGTTGGTTTCATTGTTACAGCGGCATTCTTGAAAATTGTCCTGATGAGTGCAAATGTAAAGTACTGACAAAATATATCTTCTTTTTTAGCAATACAGAAGTTATAGTATGAGCAAATGACCATTTACTTGTTGGCAGACAGAAAAGGAGTAGTTGGGGTGGGAATGATGTCAGTATCATGAGAATGCATCATGTTGTCGATTAGATCATTCATATTCACTTGCGGACTAAAACAAAACATGGCAGCGTTCTCAAATCAGAACCCTGGAAACAGGAGATCTTCTTGATAAACCAATCACTTGCAGAGGCCTATTTGTTTTACCCAGTGAATTTTGGTTCCCCTCATTTTTAGTTATCACAAAATCAGACAGGACATCATCTTTCAAATGGTTGCTTTGGAAGATCGTGGCCCCCCTCAAGTTTGCTCCACCATTCAATATGAGCATTACTGATCGGATTGTGGTCTTGACCCCACTTTCCTGTCAATCATATCTCCCCACTCCCACACACTCCTCATAATCCCACATCTGCCAAAAATCAGTCTAACTCAGCTTTGAATATAAGACCATAAGACATAGGAGCAGAAATTGGCCCATCGAGTCTGCTCTGCTATTCAATCATGGCTGTTAAGTTCCCTAACCCCATTCTCCAGCTTTGTCCCCATAACCCTTGATCCCCTTGATAATCAAGAACCTATTTATCTCAGTCTTAAATGTACTCAATGACCTGGCCTCCACAGCAGTCTGTGGAAGCGAATTCCAAAAATTAGTGACATTCTAAGAGAAGAAATTCCTCATCTAGACACTAAAATCCATAAAGACATACAGGGCGAGAGCAGGACTGTGGTATCGAGACGGAGGATCAGCCATGATCATGTTTAATAGCACAGCAGACTTAATGGGTGAATAGCCTCCTCTTGCTCTTTTTTTTACTGATTAAACTCGAGTGACTATAGACTGGCCTGCATGATGTTCCCTCATGAACCATCTCCCTGACCCTAGGGTTTCTCCATAATCACTCAACAGCTGCCTCATCAGGTCATTTACTCTAAAAATGATCCTTTCAGTAACTTGGTCACAATCATGAGGGTCACATCTGAACATGCAGGAGATGACAGGACAATACTCACTGGTTTAAAAAAGCAAACAGGTATCTCATCACGATGATCACAGAGCGGGGAAGGGTGAGGAGAATCTTGCGAAGGTGAAGGGCTCTCTCATACAGATTCTCTATTCCTGGAATGGCAAAACATGGGAATATGGTCACTTTGAACAAATATTAGGTTTCAAATAACCTTCCCACCCATCCCCTGGCTCCCTTACCAGCCCTTCCTTCTCCCTTTCATTTCAGCTGCTAACTGGATTCATCCCTCCCATCGACCAACCAGGTCATACCTGCTACCGGTGTCCACCTAACACAGCCATTCTGCTACCCTCCCCTTTCACCTCGCTTTATCCATCGCTCCCCCTACCCCTACATCCAGTCCTGAAGAAGTCTTTACTCCTGCTGCCTGACTTGCTGTGTTTTTCCAGCCTCCTGTTTGTCTACCTTGGATTCCAGCATCTGGAAAGGGTCACCGGACCCGAAACATTAGCTTTGATTCTTTTTTTCTCTCCACAGTTGCTGCCAGACCTGCTCAGCTTTTCCAAAAGCTTCCATTTTGTTACAGCAACCTCAGTTCTTTCAGTTTTTTCTTTCTCTGCAGTTCTTTTTGTTTCTCATCTATCCATGTCAACTATGGCATGGCTGACAACCACAACATTTTTCTATCATTTGAATAGAAGTCGACATAAAGACTGGATTTTACATCGTGCCGTTCACAATCTAAGGGCATCTCAACTCGCTTTGCTGCTCCAAACCAGTACTCATTTAGAAAATAAGGCAGCCAAATTTCACACAACAAACTCGCACACAATGACGTTAACCTGATTGATAATCTAGCTCACGGTGACACTCTAAATAACCTGAAGGATTCAGATTCCTGGGATACTAGGACCAGTCCAAGCAAGAAAGATTTGCGACTGGGAAAGAAAGACTGGGACCAATGTCCTTGCAAGTGACTGTTGGGGTGTTTGAAAGGTCTGTTGGGGAGCGTTTAAACTAGAATGGCAGGGGAATGAGAAACTGAGCAGGGGGACAAAGGAGGGAGAAACAAGGGGTAGAAACAAATGACAGAAAGTTAACAAACAAAAGTGTTAGACAGAAAAATCTAGCGAGAAAAACAAATGGGACTAAATAAAGGTTTAAATAAAAAAGACAAGTCGAAAAGATTGTGTCTAAATGCAGAGAGCATTTGCAATTAGCCACACAAACAGATGTACGGGGTTATGATATAGTTATGATTGCAGGGATATTACAGCTGCAGGGTGACCAAGGATGAAACGTGAACATCCAGGAGCGTTCATCAGTGAGGAAGAACAGGTAAAAAGGAGCATTTTTAATAAAAGACATTCACAACATGGCAGTAAAGAATGATATTGGCTCAAAAAATCAAAATGTGGAATCTGTAAGGATGGAGGTAAGAAACACCACGGGGCAGAAATACCTCAAAGCAACAAAGAGAAAACATTGTTGGGGGTATTTTTAGGCCTCCAAACAGCAATTCAGATGCAAGGGAAGGCATTACTATCTATTCAATTTCATGAGGCAAACATGGAATATTTTCAGGGGAATACTGACCACGCAGGAAAATCTGGGGTTTTGTTTAGATTAGATTAGATTAGATTCCCTACAGTGTGGAAACAGGCCCTTCAGCCCAACAAGTCCACACCGCCCCTTGCAGCATCCCACCCAGACCCATCCCCCTGTAACCCACACACCCTTGAACGCTACGGGCAATTTAGCTTGGCCGATCCACCTAGCCTGCACATCTTTGGACTGTGGGAGGAAACCGGAGCACCCGGAGGAAACCCACGCAGACATGGGGAGAATGTGCAAACTCTGCACAGACAGTTACCTGAGGCTGGAATTGAACCCGGGTCCCTGGCACTGTGAGGCTGCAGTGCTAACCACTGAGCCACCGTGCCACCCTAAATTCATAGTGTTTTCTTTAAATTCACTGGCAGATGTGGGCATCACTCGCAAAGGCAGCATTTCCGGCCCATCCTTAATTGCCCTTGCGAAGACGGTGGTGAGATGTCTTGTTTGAATACCACAGTGACTGGTCAGGACATTTCAGAACACACTCAACTACATTACTGTCTGCCTGGAGTCACGTGTAGACCAAACCATGTAAGGACGGCCCATTTCCTTCCTGTGAGGACATTAGTGAACCAGATGGGATTTTATAATTTGGTCATCAGTACTGATCCTATTCATTTTATTCCAAATTGGATTCATATTTGGAGACTAGTGGTCCAGATTATGAGTACAGATACACAGCCAACTACTATTTCCCTACAGTATCACACCTTGCATGACAAGAGATTTATCCAGGGTGGTGTGAGACATAGTAGTAACCATTTGAAGATGGATGCGCTCAGTTTGTTCAACTCAGTCCACTTATTTTGCATGGAGACTTGAATCGTGATCTTTAAATGGATTCGAACAAATTGGTAAGTTTCAAATGAACTTTTAACGTGAAATTATTTATTCATATCAAACAAAGATGGCTTCTCTGCTCTCGACTTGGCTGGTTTCAATGAGGCTTTTCTTATATACCTTAATTCCAGTGTATATTTGAGAAAAATCAAGGATATTTACTTATGCAAATGATAAATATTTGTTTAGAAGTTCTTACCTGTTTTCTCTTCCGACCATTTTTGTTTGGATCTGGGTGTAAATCGCACTTGGAAGAGCTGAATGCAGTCAGCTCAATAAATAAAAAGACAAATTTAGCACAGAGGACACAAGTACTTTAGTTCTTGCTTGACCAGGTTGTCTAAGTGTGGTCCCTGTTTATATTTATGGATTTTTTCCCTTGGTTTAAAATGTTGTTTTATTTAAGGGGGAATGGTTCTGCAATGGTATCCCAGATTAGTTTTGACTGCCTCAGTGGGTTGGAGCAGATGTTTCGTTCTCCCCTTCGTTGGTCCTGGGTCTTAGTGTTGTGAAGTTGGGTACAGTACTGGTGGATTGGAAGGCAGGACGTTAGAATTTGATGTTTGTAAAATGATAGAGGCTGGGGGGGGGTGGGGGGGGGAATGCAAAAGAGTGCACATTCCATTTAAAAGATGATGTGTTTTTCTGTGCCTAGTGATTCAAAAAGGATGCCTGTGGGTTTGCAGGTGCACAGAGCACTTGAATTGAAGTGTTTGTATCAAAAAGCTGCACTGTTAGCAGGAACAACATTTTTACCGAGACAACACGTTTTCAAATTTAGCCAATTAACTTAAACCAAGCCCTTAGAGACCATCAAACAATTAAATTTACAATCTGATGATTTTGATTAGATAGGCCAATCTTTTTGTAAGAAATTGATAGGTCATCAATGGTACAAAAGAAGGGGAGCATTTGAAAATTAGTATGACAGCAACTGCCATCTGATACAGTCAAAAAAGCATCAGCTCTGGCTCTCTCAGATTTCTCTAAGCTCTCAGAAAACCATCATCTAACTAATAGTACTCTTAGTTAATATTCCTGACACAAGAACTCAAGGGAGAAAGGCATTCCTGACTGAAGATCAGCAGCGAAGCACAGAATATTCTGGAAGACATATCCTGGCTGTAATTTTGAGAGACTAAGTTTTAATTTTTAAAATAATTTTGGTTTATGTAAGTGGGACTTGTATTTATTGGAATGGTATACCACTAAAATTTTGTTTTATTCTGGAATAGTTAGTAGTTAAGGGGGAATTGTTTGGTCTGTTAACAGTTCAGTTAATTTATTCACTGTTAGAGTTAAATAAATAAATTGTTACTTGTTGATTATAGAGTGAGTGAACTGAGTTCATTTCCTCTAACCACTCCTTTGTAACAGCTTGAGGGTGAGAAGCAGGTTATACCAGTTTTCACACTTCTTGTAACAGATTGTAGGGTGAGGCAAGCCTCTCTGGGTGTTTCAGTTTTAGCTATCAGAGAGGCAGGGTCAACCTCCTCTTTAAAACACTTAGTCTTTCCCAGGAGATGCATAGTCGTGGAAGGAAGTAGCCGGAGGTAAATCTCAGGCGTCACTGGTTTGTGGGGTCAGGTGTGATGTGCTAAATGGTCTCCTCTTGTCCTTTGTACATTTTTATGATGGCCGTATGTCAAGTACTCAGAGAATTTGGAAAGCTACCAATGCCATCGACACTCCCTGGCTATTTATGTTAAAGTGTTGTTCAACTCACCTGGACCTGTACCCAAAAAAGCCTTCCCAAGAACAAAGAAAACACAAACTATGTTGGTGTCCAGGGTCAGAATTATCCCTGTGGGCTTTAGAACCCTACCATCAGGCTGAAATGGTGGCCTAAATCTCACACCATGTAAGAAAAAAGAGACAGTCACTTGTGTGATTGCCCCCGTCAGCCAGTCAATTAAGGACTGTGGGTGGTCTCACAAAGTGGGAATGCTCAATCAGAAACCTTCCGGTTAGAAAGGAAGCAGAAATTAGAAGGAGCATGTCATTTTGCCCATCAAGCCAACTAAGCTATCCATTATAGTCATAGCTGATCTTGTGTCCCACTCTCTCTCTGTCTCCATTCACCTTGAAGATTGTAGTGTCCAGAAAATCTCTTTTATCAAAATGTATTCAGCGACCTGGCCTCAAAAGCCTTCTGTGGTACAGAATTCCACAGATTCACTACCCTCTGAGTGAAGAAATGTCTTCTCAACTCAGTCTGAAAAGACCTACCATGTATTCTGAGATTGTGATGGCTTGTCATCTGATAGGATGTATGGGAGAAAAGAGGTTGCTTCTAAATGAAGGTACCTTCTCTTCAACTTTACTCATAAAAGTAAACTGGAAACAAGCTGGCTCTGGCCCAGCCAGGTCTCTGGGAGAGGGGAGGGTCTCCAGGACTTGCTTGGAGTGCTGGGCCACCAAGACTGCCACCTGCAGGCTGCCTCCAAGAAGTGAGCGTGGAACCCACCAGGCTGTGGGGACCAAGAGGTCAATGGGAATTGGGCCCTGCACAGACCTGGAGCCTTTGTTACTCACCACCTGCAGATGGGTTGCCTTGCCACACCCTGCCACTCCCTTCCAGGTCAGGATGGAACCAAAGAACTGGTAGAGAAGCAGGTGGGTGATTTGTTGCCTTTGAGACACTTGAATTTGCCAGACCAGAAAGAATTCTATAAAAAGTGGTGACCAGAAATGGAAGGCAAATTGTGGGCTGTTGGGGTGAAGGTTCCAAGGTGCTTATACTGCTATTGTGTATCCTCTTTCTTGCTGCCCTTTCCACCTCCCACAATCCTACAAATACCTGACCCCGTCCCCCATATCTTGTTACATTCTGGCCTATGATGTTGCCTTGGAGTCCTGGGGAGGTTGGCCCACTCTGCTGTTTTACACAAGGCTGGGGAAGCCTTCACCTAGTTTCCTTTCCAATCTGCCTGCCCATCTTCTTGAAATAACCTCATGCTGCAACAACCTCTAGGTCTATAACTGCCCACTGTCTGCCCACAGGCCTTCTCCCTGCCTACTCCAAAGAGATCTCCGATCCTGGAATTCTGGCCTCTTGCTCATTCCTGATGATAATCACTCTGCCATTTGCTACAGCTGTCAAAATTGCAAGCTCGGGAATTCCGTCCTTAAACTTCCCTTTCTCCCTCTGAGCCTCTTCTCAAAACTGACTTCTTGACTCAGGTTTGGTCACCTGTCCTCTTACAATGTTGAGGCTGGTACAGAAGTTAGAGAGCATGTTCGACAGATAAGGCAGGCAAGAGCGCAGCAAGGAATGAGGGAAGACTGATGAATTAAAACACATTTATTTCAATGCAAGAGGCCTGAGAGGTAGGCAGATGAACTCTGGGAACATGGGAGTAGGGTATCACAGCTATTGCAGAAACATGGCTGAGGGATAGACAGGACCGGCAGCTCGATGTTCAGGGGTATAGATGCAATAGGAAGGATAGAAGGGGAGGCAAGACAGGAGGGGGAGTGGTGTTTTATATCAGGGAAGACATCATGGCAGTACTTAGAGAGGATATTCCTGAGGGATCGTCCAGTGAAGCTGTATGGGTGTAACTGAGAAATAAGAAGGGGGTGATCGCTTCAGTGCGATTGTACTATAGGACCCCCATCCGCCAACCCTAGGAACCTGGCCAGCAAATATGTAGAGAAATCACAGATGGTTGTAAATGAATTAAGTTTCCAATAGGGGATTTTAACTTTTCAAACATAGACTGGGACTGCCATAGTGTAAAGGGTTTGGACTGGGAGGAATTTAAGTGTATTCAAGATGGCCCTACTAAAGGAGGGTCAAAACTTGATCTCCTCTTGGAAAATAAAGCAGGGCAAGTGACTTAGGGGGAGCACTTTGGAACCAGTGACTATAATTTTGTTTGTTTTAAAATAGTGATGGAAAAGGATAGGCCTGGCCCACGAGTTAAAGTTGTAAATTGGGGCAAGATCAATTCTGATGGTATTATTAGACAGGAACTTTCAAACATTGAGGGAGGCTGTTTGCAGATAAAAGGACATCTGGCAAGTGGGAGGCTTTTAAAAGCAAGATAAAGAGTGTTCAGGGCCAGAGTGTTTCTATTAGTGAGAACAGGCAAGGCTGGCAGGAGTAGGGAACACTAGATGACTACAGACGTTCAGGCTCTGTTTAAGAAAAAGGAGGAGGCATATGTCAGATATAAACAGCTGGGATCAAGTTGTTGCAGGGAATCCTAAGAGACAGGATCAACGTGCACTTGGAAACACATGGGTTGATCAGCGATAGGCAGCAAAGCTTTGTGCGTGGGAAATCATTACTCACAAAATTGTTGAGATTTTTTTTGAAGAGTTGACCAAGATAGATGAAGGCAAAGCAAGACGTTGTCTTACATGGAATTCAGCAAGGCCTTCGACAAGTTCCACGTGGTAGATTGGTTAGTAAGGTTAGATCACATGGAATCCAGGGAGAGCTGTCCGACTGGATACAAATTGGCTGGACAGTAGGGGAAAGAGGGTGATGGCTGATGGTTGTTTTTCAGACTGAAGGCCTCTGACCAGCAGCGTGCAACCAGGATCGATGATTGGTTCACTGTTGTTTGTCATTTGTGTAAACGATTTGGATAAGAATATAGGATATGTGGTTAGTAAGTTTGCAGACGACACCAAAATCGGTGGTATATGCTATGTGAAGAAGGTTATCTAAGAGTACAATGGGATCTTGATCAACTGGGCCAGCGGGCTGAGCAATGGCAGATGGAGTTTATTTCAGGCAAATGTGAAGTATTGCATTTTGGTAAGACAACGAGGACAGGACTTACACGGTTAATGGTAGGGGCCTAGAGAGTATCGTCGATCAGAGACCTAGGTACATAGTTCCTTGAAAATGGCATCCCACGTAGACAAGGAATGCATTTAGCATGCTTGCCTTTAACCGTCAGAGCATTGAGTACAGGAGTTGGAGTGTCATGTGATGTCATAAAAGATAATGGTAAAGCCACTTTTGGAGCACTGTGTACAATTCTGGTCGCCCTGCTATGAGAAGTATGCTATTAAACTGGAAAAAAGATTTACAAGGATTTCACTAAGTTTGGAAGATTTGAAGTATGAGGAGAGGCTGGATAGGCTGGGACATTTTTCTGGGAGCATAGGAGGCTGTGGGGTGACCTTATAGAGGTTTACAAAATCACGAGGGGCATAGATAAAGTGAATAGCCACAGTTTTTTCCCCACAGTGTATGGGAGTCCAAAACTATACAGCATAGGTTTAAGGTGGCAGGGGAACTATTTTACACAGAGGGTGATGTGTGTATGGAATGAGCTACCGGAGGAAGTGGTACAGGCTGGTACAAATACAGTATTTAAAAGACATTTGGACAGAAAGTTGGATCGGAAAGGTTCAGAGGGACACAGGCCAAACGGGACTATTTCAGTTTAGGAAACCTGGTTGGCATGGATGTGTTGGGCCAAAGGGTCTGTTTCCGTGCTGTAAGAATCTATGACTCTATTTGCTTTTACGTATCTCAGTGTCAATCTTTAACGAGTAACAACATTTGTGAAGCACCCTGTGATCGACTTTAATATATTAGAAAGACACTATACAAATGCAAATCAATGCTCATGACTCATTGAGAAAACATGCCTTGGGACTAGGTTGAACACACCGATGCCACTAGTCAGTCGCCCCATAGAGATGGTTCTAATGGAGCACAGTACATTATACGGACGTTCCCGTGGAATGACGGAAATGTGTTTCATTTATACAGAAACAAAGTGGATAAGGTTAATTGAGTAAGTACAGTGCGATCTCAAAACCAGCATTTGCTATAAATTCCTGCAAAGGACCTCCTGTGTTTGACTGCATTGAAAAGACCCATTCTAGGAAATTAGCCTCAAATACTTCTATATCCCACAGCTCATCACATGACATGACGGATCAAATTACCAGCCATATATTCATCACAGATGACATCTGGCTTATGTTCTGCTTCCCCACAGTAAGCGGTAAATGGTAGGCGCCCATCTGAATCAGGCTTTTCATTGATATCTTGTACTGCTGCCAATTTGCTCTCAGTCTTGCACCAGGCCTAGTAAACAAAGTTATGATTCTAGTCCTCCACCTGGGAGCCTACAAGTGTCCTCCATGCATAAAGGGTAGGATTTGACAAATGGACAATGGGCCTCTTGTTCCTTCTCAGTCATTGTCATTTCGCCATCACAGGCTGTGCCTCCAGCAGCCCAGATCCCAAACTCTGGAATCCCCTCCCCAAAACCTCCTTTTTCTCCTCAAATTTGCTTTTCCAAATTGACATCCTTGAGTTGGCCATTAGTCGTCCGTCCTCAAATGCTTTTATGTGTCCCAGTGCCAACGTTTGACTGACAACTATTTCTGTGAAGGACCCTGTGATATATTACATTAAAAGACACCATACACAGGGATGTTTCCAATGGTGCTGATGTTTGGACAAGGAGCAGAGGTGACGGTGGTGGTTGGAAGGGGGGCAGTGGTGACAGTGGTTGTTGGATGGGGGGGCAAGGTAGTTGGTTGGTGATGAATGCCTCGATCCCTGGAATTGAAGTATACAGGTGACCTGACAGATCAAAACAAGCTTGCCCTACCCTGTCATGGTAAAGTGTAGCAACCAGCTACGTTCATGCACCTGGGGCCTTTGCCCCCCTTTCAGCCTGGTAAACAGACCCTCTGGAGTTAATAGCCAATTGGACTATGGCAATGCAACCAATCCTAGCCAATCCTGGCAGTACTGCTGGTCACGATAGTGCCACTGGTCTGCACAGTGCCACCGGTCCCAGAAGCTGGGTGATGACAGCTGCCACGAGTGCAAGCTGGTCCACACAGGAGTTCTGATGGGTCCCAAGTCCAGGCAAACCAGAGGGACTTTGACTGTGAACTCGAGGAGCAGATGTAGGCCATTCAGCCCACCAAGTCTATATACATATATATCATGCTTTAAAGCTGTGAACTTTACTGCCAACTGCTAGAAAACCTCATTCCATTCAGCATCACTTTGCCAAGTGCTGCTCATCACCAGGTATTTCAGAAAAGATGTTGCATCTAAATATTTCTTCAGCTGTATTCAGAGAACCAAGTCCGATGTCTGCATGGGTTTTCTCCCGATGCTCCGGTTTCTTCCCACAGTCCAAAGATGTGCAAGTTTGGTGGACTGGCCATGCTACGTTGCCGCTAGTGTCTAGCGATGTGCAGTAGAAGCGGGTTTACCATGGGAAATGCGGGGATGGAGGCTGGGTGGGATTTCCTTCAGAGGGTTGGTGCAGACTTAATGGCCTGAATGGCCTCTTTCTGTACTGCAGGATTCTATGATTCTGTTACTCATCTTATATCAAGTACTGGCCTAGCAGGTAACTGGATGTGTTTCATGACTCAGAATTGCTCAAGATACCTCAGGTGAGGCATATGAATTTATGAATGACCATGAATAGACATAGCTAAGCTGACCATTAGCTCTCCAGAACATTGGAATAGACTACTGCACCCGGGCTCTCAGGAGCTCACTACTTACTGACACACTTGTGGGCTCAACTGCTCAGTTCGGACATCTCAGCAGATCATGTAAAATATGAACAAGTCCAGATTCATCAGATAACAAGACCCAAGGGAACATTGGTGGCCAGACCCTTAAGAGAATTTTTTTCTAATTCGTTCATGGGATTTTGGCATCACGGGCATATGTTATCCATCCCAAACTGCCCGATTGGCCATGTCAGTGGTTTAGTGTCAACCACATTGACCTGTATGGAGTAGGCCTTCCTCTGCTAATGGACCACGTGGACTTCTATTGACAATTGATGATAGTTGTGTTGCTAATCCATAATGAGACTAGCTTTCAATTCCAGATTTATTAACAGAGTTTAAATTCCACCAACTGTTGAGAAAGGATTTGAACCTGGGTCCTCAGTTCATTCCTATGGATTATCTAGGCTATTAGTCCAGTGATGTTACTGCCACCCCC
Organism: Stegostoma tigrinum; assembly: GCF_030684315.1. Classification (NCBI taxonomy): domain Eukaryota; kingdom Metazoa; phylum Chordata; class Chondrichthyes; order Orectolobiformes; family Stegostomatidae; genus Stegostoma; species Stegostoma tigrinum. The sequence goes on from NC_081371.1 coordinate 52,289,791, forward strand.
TTCATTAATGGCTTAATTTTGTATTTCCATTGCACATTATCATAAAACACATAAGGGGGAAAGGGATCCTCAAGGCATTGTTTCCGCAGTTTGCAAGTCAAGGGGCCAGGGCTGTATAATATCTTTTGGAAGTAAATTTTAAATGATATTCTGATTCTCAAAGGGTGAGCTTTCCTGTATTCCTCTTCAGTTTACAATGACTGAAACTGGAGGCCTTGGGTGATATATGAGAGCTGAAGGCCAGACAGACCCTCAAGCCTGCTCCATCATTCAACTATGATCAGTGCCTCATCTACCTGATCTCCAATTTCTACTATCGAGTTTTGAGAAGATTTGTAGCTCAGGTTGACGTTCTGGATGTGAGTTTGCTCGCTGAGCTGGAAGGTTAGTTTTCAGACGTTTCGTCACCATTCTAGGTAACATCATCAGTGGGCCTCTGACGAAGCGATGGTGTTATGTCCCGCTTTCTATTTATCTGTTTAGGTTTCCTTGGGTTGGTGATGCCATTTCCTGCATTGGTGATGTCATTTCCTGTTCTTTTTCTCAGAGGATGGTAGATTGGCTCCAAATCAATGTGTTTGTTGATGGAGTTCCGGTTGGAATGCCATGCTTGTAGGAATTCTCGTGCGTGTCTCTGTTTGGCTTGTCCTAGAATGGATATGTTGTCCCAATCAAATTGGTGTCCTTCCTCATCTATATGTAAGGATATGAGTGATAATGGGTCATGTCGTTTTGTGGCTAGTTGATGTTCATGTATACTGGTGGCTAGCTTTCTGCCTGTTTGTTAGAAAGCTAGCCACCAGGATACATGAACATCAACTAGCCACAAAACGACATGACCCACTATTATTCATATCCTTACATACAGATGAGGAAGGACACCAATTTGCTTGGGACAACACATCCAACCAAGGACAAGCCAAACAGAGACACGCACGAGAATTCCTACAAGCATGGCATTCCAACCGGAACTCCATCAACAAATACATTGGCTCCAAATCAATCTACCATCCTCTGAGAAAAAGAACAGGAAATGACATCACCATCCCAAGGAAACCTAAACAGATAAATAGAAAGCGGGACATAACACCAGCGCTTCGAAGGAGGCTCACTGATGATGTTACCTAGAATGGTGACGAAACGTCTGAAAACTAACCTTCCAGCTCAGCGAGCAAACTCACATCCAGAATTTCTACTATTTCCATCTACTCAGGGATTGAGCATCTGCTACCCCACCTCCAAGTATTCAAAATTTGGAATTTTGAAAAATCCCAACAATCCTGAGTGAAGAAACACCACATCAATCTCATCTCAGTCCTAAATTAACGCCCCTTATTCTAAAGCTACAATCTCTCGTTCTGGACTCCCCAGTCTATGGAATCAGCATCTACCTCATCAAGCCCAATTCTGCTTCGATTATATCACCTCTCATTCACGAAAATCCGCAGAGAATATATAGACTGATTCTACTCAAACAAGAACAGAAAAGGCTGGAAAAATTTGAGCAGCAATTGAGTTCTGACACAAGTTAACATTTTAAGCCATTCCTGACTTGTTGAGAGTTTCCACCTTGTTTTTTGTTCATGGTTCAGATTTCCAGCATCTGCAGCGCTTTTCCTTTCTAATTCTACTTGATCTCTTCTTACAGGTTCACCTTGTCTCCTGAGGAAGGTTTAGGCACCTGGCTAAACCAGCAGTGAGGTTTACCTGAGGAAAATACTGATTAGGGACATAACCTCATTGTGAAGCTCTGAGCAAAGGTGGGAAGGGAGGCCTGTGAGTGTGCATCTATACCTTACGTCCCTCAAACTAAACAGTGGCAGGGACAAAACGACCGTGTCATTGAAAGATGGTGGGGGGGGGGGGGGGGGGGGCAATATACTTTACTCTAAAAGTCATATGCTCAGTACTGTTCCAGCACAGCAGTCTGTGTTGAATCCGTAAAATGTAAACAGTCCTAGTTGGGAAGCCTCAAACTTGCTGCACTTAATGAGAAAACATTTGTAGAGAATGAGTTAATCATTGTGAAAGCTTACTGCCCATCTCCAGCACTGGGAATTTTGCTCTATTTTAAACAAACAATAAAAGCCATCAAGTTGTTCAAAATGAGAGGGAAAGAATTTCACAAGCCAGTCTGACCCATTAAGCATGACAGCGCGTTTAAACATACTCTTGTAAACCTCTGTCTTACGATTTTACAAATTCATAAGCTCCCTGCAACGTGGAAGCAGGCCACTTAGCCCATCAAATCTGCATGGACCCGCTGAAGGGCATGCCACCCAGATCCAGACCCAGCCCCTGCTCCTACACCTACTCCATCCCCTTAACCATGCACTCCCCATGGTCAATCCACCTATTCTGTACATCTTTGTGACAAAACCACAGCACCAAAAGGACACCCACACAGACAGTCAAGAATGTGAATTGAACCTAGGTTCCAAGTGTTCTGACACAGCAGTGGTAACCACTGAGCCACTGTGCTGCCCCAGCAGTGAGGAGATGCTTGATTGCTGTTCACTAATTTCATCTGAAGAATTTGAACAGAAACACACTTCTAGCATGTGTATACTTTGACGAGAGATGTGTCTCCCATTTGTGTTTTGAATAGCAGCTCTGAGGAAAAATCTGTCAATTAACACTATTTTACATTTTTCAAACAAGCAACAATTCTCACTCTTTGGATGATTTACAGTAAAATCCACAACTGGTTCATGCAAGAGAATGTGCAGAATGCAGCATTTTTAATGTTAAAACCTTTCAACCAGATGCTATCAATTTCAATGGTGCCCAAATCCACGAGGATCCCATTTAATAATGAATACAATCTGGCTAATTCCTGCTCACTGAAGGTTCAGCCGTACAGTTGACGGAAAGACAGTCTTCCTTCATGAGGTACACAGATACTACAAAGTGACAAATCCTTAATTAAAAATATAGGAACGGGACGAGGTTGTTCAGCCCTTCAACCCTGTTCTGTGATTCAATGAGATTCCGGAATCTCTCTCTTGCTTCCATTTTTCCACCTTTGCTGCATACTCCTCAAACCTCTTCTTGAAAATAAACTTCAGTCTTAAGATTTCATTTGGCTTCGCTTTTTAAGAATCTCAATTTTTACCACCATTTATGTCTGACCCTTCCCGCCACTGGAGTTTAGGAGAGTGAGGATGACTTTACTGATGCGTATAAGATCCTGAATGGTCTTGACAAAGTGGATATGGAAATTACGTTTCCTCTTACAGGTGAGTCTGGACCTGGCAGAGGTAACTGTTTAAACATTACGCGTTTCCCTGTCAAGGCAGATGAGCAGAAATTATTTCTCTGAGGGGTGGATAACTTGTGATACTCCCTGCCTGAGAAGGCAGTACAAGTGAGGACATGAATACTTAAGGTGGCGATAGATAGATCCTTCTGAGGCAAGGGAATCAAAGACTCTTGTGGGGTCGATGGAAATTTGGAATTTAAATCACTCATGACCTTATTGAATGTAACAGCAGCCTTCAAGGGCCAAATGGTCTACTTCTGCTCCCACTTTATATATCCATACATATGCTCATAAGATTTCATTCCTTGATGGATAATGCTTAATTTTAAAAATTTTGCTCCTTGCTCTTGGATTGTGGAAAATCATTTTTTGCCATCTCCCTTTCAAATAACCATCACTTAAAACACCAAACAGCAGTCCCACACTACTGCCATCCTTTGCTTGACATGTTAATATTTGTGATAACTGATCAATGATGGTGGTTACATTACCCACAATACCTAGCTCTCCAGAAACTGGTCTACTTATTATAGTGTTTTGCATCAACTGGGGCAGTACTCCATGCTGGATGGATTGCAGGCCTATCATTTATAGGTTTGGTCAGTGTAACCTTTATCCCCTTAATTATGTGCAGCTGTGACTGACAGAATCCTCTGGCCTTCCAGGAATCTCCAAACACAGGAGCTCCAAGTCTCCAGTGAGGGTTTTGTAGATGCTCGTGGGATGTTAGTATTGCTGGCAAGGCTGGCATTTATTGCCTACCTCTAGGTTGCCCTTGAGAAGGTGGTGGTGGGCTGCTTTCTTGAATCACTGTAGTCCTTGTGCTGTAGGCAGACCCATGATGCACTTAGGGAGGGCATTTTGACCCAGCAACAGTGAAGCAACGGTGATATATTTCCAAGTCAGAATGGTGAGTGGTGTTCCCATGGATCTGCTGCTTTTGACCTTCTTGATGGAAGTGGTCATGGGTTTGGAAGTGCTGTCTAAGGATCTTTACTGAATTTCTGCAATGCATCTTGTAGATGGTACACACTGCTGCTACTGAGTGTCAGCAGTGGAGTGAGTGGATGCTTGTGGAACTGTTTGAGCTGTTCCATGCACAGCACAAAAAAAAGTTTATCACAGGATGTCATTAAGCAGTAGCTTCATCACTCAATTTGTGACCCAGCAACTTACACTAAAAATCCAAAGATCGGATTTTAAAATCAGACCCTGGGAGTTCTTCGTTGTGTTTTTCAATCTGGAAATAAAAAGCATGAAACTCTTGGGTCATAGTATGTGCTCCAATTGGTCCAATCCTGTCCCTTCAGGAAGGAAACTTACCTTGTATGGTCCACGTGCGACTCCAGACTCTCACCTGCATTATTGCTGTTAACTGCCCCTTGAAGTTCCAGGTGTACACAGTTTCCCCGATTTATTCCATCAAAAACCCTCTTCTTAACCTTCTCCAACAACAACAGAGCCAGCACCTCCAGCCTCAACACATAACTGAGGTCCCTCATCCCTAGTAATGATTCTGTTGCCCAAGGATCTGCAGGCTAGGTGGGCTAGCCGTGGGAAATGTGGGGTTACAGGGACACGGTGGGCGGCTGGGTGTAACTGGGATGCTCTTCAGAGGATTGGTGCAGACTCGAATGGACAAATGGCCTCTTTCTGTGGATTCTATGATTCTAAATCTGCTCTGCTGCCTTTGTAATATGGTATCATTAAATCATACAGAACAGACCCTTCAGCCCATTGAGTTGGTGTGGCCAAAATAATCCCCTACCGACACTAGTCCCACTTTCTGACACTAGGCCCATAACATTGAATGTTGTGACACTTCAAGTGCTCCTCTGAGCACACTTTGAGGTTTCACTCCTCCATTATCTCCCCAGGCAGTGCATTTCGCTCCCACCACCAACTGGGTGAAAAGATTTTTCCTCACGTGTCCTCGAAACCTCCTGTCTTTCATTTTAAAATTATGCCCCCTTGTTCTTGACCTTAAAACCACTGAGAACAGCTGATTTCTATCCACCCTGTACCTATCCCTCATAACCTTATACACCTCCATCAGGCTCCCCCCCCAACATTCTATGCTCCAAAGAAAACAACCCGAGGTTATCCTGCCTCTGGCTAAACAATCTTGTGCAGAAAGATCTCAAAGCTACTTCCTCCTTACAATGATGCTTAAACAATAACAAATGCATTGGTTTCCTTTCAATCTGTCTAACATTTCTACTTAGATTTCAGGGAATCACTCATTCAGAATGACGTGGTGGCTGTAAATTGCTCTGAGCTGTATCGAAGACATGGGTAAAGCTTCATAAAATGCAAGCTGTTTTCCTTATTTTCATTTTTTAAAAAAATGAACTCAACACAGCTCGCAGATTTTTGTGGGCAGTGCAGCCCACCTCACTAACTCTGTCAAAGCAACTGCATCCTTAAATAGTGTCTGGTAAATTCTTCAAACATTAACTACATCAAAATTCAAAATACTCAAGTAACCCAGTGGAATCTCAAAGAAGAAAATTTCAATACCAATTCAGGTTCCTTTGAAACAGGACAGACGAGATGGAGACAGAGACAAGAAAGACAGAAAAAGAGAGAGAGCCGGAGAGAGAGAGCGAGATGAGTGCAACAGCTAGAGAATGATGGCACACGGATCAGAAATAAACATGCACACATGAAAGAGAGAAAGAGAGATAAAGAGACAGTGCACATGAGAGAGAGAGAGAGAGAGAGAGGGAGAGAGATATGCAACATACAAGTGAGGCACGGTAGCACACATAAACAAAAGAGAGTTGTAGTTTGCATGCGCATGAATGAGAGAGCCGGCTGCAAGATAGAGAGAGATACACGGTGTATACAAAAGAGTGAGAGAATGGCAGCATTCTCGAGAGAAATGGTACCCAAAACAGTGTGTGAGGGGACAGAGGGTGTGAGAGAGAGACAGAGATGGAGAAGAAAGTGCAAGGGACAGAAGATGAGAGACAGGAGAGAGAAAGAGCCTGAGGAGGCAAGGACGAGAGCACGAATGCACAAGGAAGACAGACTGAGCGAGTGGTTTGGAGTGTGAGAGAGACAATGGTGGGGGTGGGGGAGCGGGAGAAGAAGGGTGAAAGAAAGGAGAGACAGTGCGAGAGCACAGAGGGCATAATAGAGGGTAGGAGGGCAAAGGAGGGAGACAGTGTGTGAGACAGAAATGGTGATGACAGCGAACAAGTACTTACGGACACAGGGAATGAGCTCGTTAAATCTTTCCTTAGGAAAGAGTGGGTTTTCCAATCCTCTGAAGTATAGCTTCAGAACCCCTGCGACTGAGTTAATGTCGTGGTTATCCTGATCATCAGCCAAAGGGTCTTCACCTATTTCAGAACAAGCAGAAACATCTGTACAAACAGCACCTGATGAGTGGTGAAAGGCTGTACACAATCTTTTAATGTAATCCACAACAACATTCAAAGAAGAGAGGACAGTTCTCCTGATCAATACTGTTCCTCAATGACCAAAGTTAAATGGAGCATGCACTTACTCATTGTAACTTGCTGTGTATAGATTGGCTGTCATGCTTGCCAAGAGCTCACACAACATGAAAAATAAAAATCTCTGGACATAAATTGAGCCGTCCTGAGGATGAGAGAAAGCACTTTCTGAATGCAAGATTTTATTCCATAGCATTTGGGGTAAAACTATCAACTGTTAAATGCCCTGGCGTAAGGAGCAAGTGCAGACTACAAAATATTGTTGTAGGTTCCTTTGGAGAGACTAGGCTAAATTAGGCAATCACTCACTGCTGAAATATTGGAAGCTAACACTAATTGCTAACATACCCTCTAAATGTCTGTCTAAACAGTCTTTGCCTGCACAAAAAAAAGTTGCTGGAAAAGCTCAGGAGATCCGGCTGCATCTGTGAAGGGAAAAAACAGAGTTAATGTCTCGGGTCCGGTGACCCTTCCTCAGAACTGATCGCGGCTGAGAAAACGTCCCAACCACCGGCAGTTCTGAGGAAGAGTCGCTGGACCTGAAACGTTAACTGTTTTGTTCTTCACAGATGCTGCCAGACCTGCTGAGCTTTTCCAGCAACTTTGTTTTATTCCTGATGTACAGCATCCACAGTTCTTTCAGTTTTTACGTAGTCTTTGCCTGCAGCTTTATGAACAGGTTGATGAAACCAAAAACCTTTTTGAGCTTTTTGATTTAATTAGTAAGAAACTCGGCCAATTGAAAATTTCATCCTTTGGTTTTTAGGCCTTTGGACAATAAAGGCATTTGTATTTTGTCCTGTTTCAAAGTATCATCTCTGCAGAGTGTTTGTTGTCTTTTACGTTGTGAAAGTGTGCTTGTGTTGTGATCAATACAGGATATAGTTCTAGTGTCCGATCATAGCCTAGATATTAACCAGTTTAGCCACTTTTTTGAGAAGTGAGTTTTGTTTACAATAATTAGATTTTTTTTAACGATGACAAAGAGGAAAATGGATCCATTTGCCCTTTTTCAGAGACTCCAATGGCAACAGGCTCACCTAAATAGTAACCCTAAGTAAGCTGCAGGCACTGGGAAGATGAATTAGGTGGGGTACAATGTGGATGATTGAGCTGACCCTACCTGGGATGAAACAGCTTAAAAAAACCCAGCTGCTCTTTTGATTCATAAATTGCATCTGATTAGCGTATGGTCTTCAAGAAAAATCAGCTGTAATCCAGACACTCCAGAATGAACAGTGCCTCACTGACAACCACACATGACTGGGAAACTTATGTCTTCCCCCACCACTGCAACTTGTCAAAATGAGAAAGTATCCTTAAAAATTCTAGCACTGACTTACTAGCCACATTAATCAAGTTGGTAAACTATTCCCAGGCGCAGGAGTCATTACAAAAGCAATTATCTCCCTAAAGCATCACAGGCAAGAGACATGTCTTATCAGAAGGCTGTAACATATTGCAATGCCAGAATAAATGCGAATGGGATATGGACGCTTACATGTTCCAGCTCTGCCTCACAGTCAATCGTTCGCAATTACTCACCTCGCTCAAATGAATTTTTGATATCATTGACTTCAGCCTGTGATCCAGGCACTCGGAAGATCCCCTGATGCTGAAGACCTGTAGACAAGACGGGGAACGGAGAAGTGAGAACGTGTCCAATTCATGGCTAATGCAACAGGTCAAACGTCAACATGTTGCTCAAAAAGAAATGACGGTGGTAACTTTGTAAGTACATTATTGGGTTCCAAGGGAACAACTTAACATGTCAGTGCGGATCTGGGCTGGACCATATGGCCCCTCAAGCCTTCAAGAAACCTCTTCTGACTGTGCCTTTCAAATCATGACTCTATCATCGAGAAAGAATAGAGTGGCAGATGCCTGGGATCAGCACCACTGGCATGGGGAACTCCCTCTCTAACAGCATCGTGGATAAACTCAAACACACGTGGACTGCAGCGGTTCAAGAAGGCAACTTACCACCAACTACTCCAGGGCAATTCGGGACAGGCAATAAATATTGGTCCAGCCAGCAATGCCCACATCCCATGAAAAAATTAAGCAAAGGTTGACATACATCTCAACTCCTTCTTCCCATTGCGTGTTCTCTAATGCATTTTATCCCCCAGAATGTATCCTGAGATTTGAACATACTTTCTGTGGTAGAGAATTCCAAAGATTCAACACTGTCTGAATTTCAAATGACTCCTGATCTCAGCTTTAAACAGCCAACCACTTATTTGAAGGTGTCTCTGTGGCACAGAAACATTTTCCCAGCATCTACCCTGTCTAAGACTCCTTCAGAAGGTTCATTACACACTGTTGATTCTTCTAAACTCCAGAGAATATAGTTCTGTTCAATCTCCCCTTAAATGATGTATCCTCTGATCTTAGGAACCAGTCCAGTGAACCCTCACTGCCTTCATTCTCAGGAAAGTACGTCTTATTATCGGCAAAAAGATCTTAACAGGAACATACCATATAGGTTGATAAATCGCACACAACTTTCCACAATCAGAGGAATGGTTTGTCCAGAGTCCTAGAAAAGGAAATTTGAAGGACCTTGTAATTGTCTGCAGAGGTCACGTCAGATCAGTGTACAAATATAAAGAGTGTCTGCTGCCAACGGGTCTTTTATCATCAGATAGATTAGATTGGTTTCTCATTTCTGAGGTAGATTCATGACACTGCATGAGCATTATCTATAACCATTGCAGTTCTTCACTGCAGAGGGCTCCATTGGATTTGGCCGTGGACTGTAAGGCCTTTTCCTCAACATCTGAGCTGCAAAGAATCCATTCACAGAATCAAATGCTGTGATACCCAGGCTCGGGCATGCACTAACAAGGTGTGTGGGGCTGTGCTCATCTGCTTGGCACATTCTCAATCCAGACTGGATCACTATTGGAAGAGTTGGCGCTGTGCTTCATTAGCACATTGGAGGCTTTAGCCTAGCAACTGCCAGCTCAAAGTGGGCTGGCACAGGGCTACACAGCAAAGGAGCTAGACTTCATGTCTCAAAGGACCCAATTGCACAGCAGGTCAATGACATGCGATATAGGGTAAAAGATGGAACAAAAAGGGTAATGACATATTCCTTGTGGAATTAAATGACAAACAAATGACAATTTGTTAAAATAAAAAGCGGAGCCTCAATCTTCTTGGAGACATTATATTCTTTGGCTTCTTACAAAACTACACTTCAACCTGTAATCAGAAAAAGCATGAGATGACAGACATTCTTTTTATTTGACTTGACTCATAAAAATGGGTTAGAAGTCTTGTTAATAAAAGAAGCAACGCAAGTAGGAAAATTAAACTGCGTAGAAGTCGAACGTTTGCAAGAGTCCAATGATTGGGACAATTTTCAATTCCTCTCTGCTCACTTGGCACTGATCCACCATTCCTGCTTTGTGAAATTTAATTTTCAAAGGGAGGGGTTGATCTGAAACGAAAACTGGGCTCCTCTCCCCAAACGGGCTACCTGACCTGCAGAGTGTTTTCCCAGATTTTCAGTTTTTATTTTAACTTTACGGCAGCTGTGGAATTATTGCTTTTAAGAAGCTGTTGCTATGCAGGTACTTTTCTGCCAAGAAGCTTCTGAAACAAGCGTGCAGCTTAGAGAATGACAAAACGTCCTCTACGTTCAGTTTTGAAGCATCACTGGAACTTTTACAAAGTTTGAAGTACCAGTTTTATTTGGAATAACTTGGCAGTGATTCTTTCCAGTGAATGAGTGCCTTCTGGTTCTCCAATCAACATCAGCTCAGGTGGATGTGGACCCTGAAGCAACAGTCCTGGCAGCATCTGTACAGACAGAAACAAAGCTAACGTTGAGTCTGGTAATGACGCTTCTTCAAAAGGAGGAAATGTTAACTCTGTCTCTCTCCACAGATGCTGCCAAACCTGCTGAGTTTCTCCAGCATCCTCTGTCTTTGTTTCAGATTTCCACCATCTGTAGTATTTTGCCTTTATTCAATGCAATAGGACCTGACCCAAGAGGTTTGACCCTGATTTTGTAAACATGACAGATTTCAATAGCATGGATTTTAATTGGAATGCCCATGTCTGTTACTGAACTGATGCAAACATTCTGGGTTATAATTTGCTCATTTGCTGTATGTTAACCCAGGCACATATGGCAAGCCCAGTTGCTTCACAATGGCACTGTACCTGGTTTCTGGCGTGAGAGTTTCTTCGTCCTCTGATAGGAGCAATGATAAGAGCGGAGGACGAAAAGGAAGATAGTGAGACAGACGGCAGCAAATACAGCAAAGGTGCAAGATACAGACAAGGGACCCCAATAAGAATCTTGAATATAATGTAAGTCCTTCTGGGGGCTATTGGCCCGCAAGAAATTAGCTCCCACTGACTCAGTTTCAAGGAGCAAACCATTATATTCTGGCTAAAGACAAAGCAGGTGGTCAAAACAGGTTTGAATATCGAGGGGTTTTCCTCAAGATCAAGGATGTCACTGCTTATGGGGTTTGTGCACCCAAGAAGTGCCAGTCTCATTAAATGCGTCAAGAAAGGGAGTTCAAATTTATCTAATTTTTGTGATCTACAAAGGGGGAAATCGAATTGCTTACAGATAAATTAACACAAAAATTGTACCTCCCTGTGGTTTCTCCGTGATCAAAAAGCATTGTGATTCTTGACTTGAGGAAAACAAATACAGAGACAGGAGCAGAAATAGGACTGAACATAACGGCAAACCCTCAAGCCTCTGGATTTAAACGGACAACATTCATGCCCCAAAGGAAAGGGCAGCCAAATGAGTTCGAGTGCCCTTAGAAAGTTTAACTTGAGGAGCAAGCCATTATGTTCTGACCGACGAGGTTTAAGATAGAGCTCTCCACTACCATCATACTTTGATGTCAGTACCTTAACGAACGTTTCCAAATCCCCATTAAACAACTTAGCATTATATTCTGATCGGGGCCTGGATTTCCTGGCTTTCTGAGGTTTAGGGGGCACATTTGGAGGCCTGAGAAGAGGATGGAACAGTTTGAAAACAACTTAATAAGTGTCAGTCAATGTGGTGCATCACTAGGAGCAACTGAAACCGTCAACATTCTACCATCGTCAGACATTAACTTGTGCGATTCAGAAACCACATGGCATCGCAGGAAACAGGGCTGACAATGTCTCAATCACTGGGAAATACACTGAGGACAATTCTCATAATGGCCTTGTTTTTAAAGCATTGTCATGTGATACATACGGATTCTAATCCATCGAGTGAACAATACCATCAGTCCAATCTTGAAATGGTACCTATATGACCCACGATTCTATTAATAAATATGATCTCTTAAACCAACTGCTTCACCTGGGTTTTCCACAGAAATAAACTAATCTTTCGATTGGGCTCTTTACCATTAAAATCCCATTGAGCCCATAGCTTGAGCAATATGGTTTCACCTTTGGGGTGGGCATTAATGGTGCAGTGACAAAATGGGGAATGGGCCTGATAATACAGCCTGTAAATTTAGGAGTGACATCAGGTAGCAGCATTTCACACAAGACGGGGGTGGAAATGTGTAACTTTTGCCCTGGATAGGTGGCTGAGACTGACGGTTCAATTGAAAACCACAAAACTGAGATTGGTAAATTTTTGTCAAACAAGGGCATGAAGAGTTTCGTGACTGAGATAGATACAGCGGTAGGAAGCCACTGATCCAATTGGACTAATGTGATAGATCTGAAGGCTGACTGATCCCATCCTGGTCTTCTGTCCCTTTCTACACTTCTTACTGCCTTGGGAAGACAGCTAATATAATCAAAGACCCCTCCCACCCTGCTCATAATCTCTTCCAACCTTTTCCCATATGACATAGAGTCATAGAGACGTACAGCACAGAAACAGGACCTTCAGTCCAACTTGTCCATGCTGACCAGATATCCTAAATTAATCCATTCCCATTAGCCAGAATTTGTCCCATATCCCTCCAAACCTTCTTATTCATATACCCATCAGAATGCCTTTCAAATGTTGTAATTGTACCAGCCCCCACCACTTCCTCTGACAGCTCATTCCATACGTGTACCACCCCCTGTGTGAAAGGGTTGCCCCTTAGGTCCCTTTTAAATCTTTCTCCTCTCACCTTAAACCTATGCCCCTCTAGTTTTGGGCTCCCCCACCCTGAGGAAATGACCCTGTTTATTTACCCTTTCCATGTCCCTCATGGTATTGTAAACTTCCACAAGGTTGCCCGTCAGCCCCCAATGCTCCAGGGAACACAGGCCCAGCCTGTTCAGCCTCTCTTTGTAGCTCAACCCCTCCAAACCCATTTTCTGAACCCTTTCAAGTTTAATAGCATCTTTCCTAATGCAAGGAGACCAGAACTGAACTCAGTATTGCAGAAGTGGCCTAACCAATCAAAAGCTTAAACACACATGACAACATATTCAAGAACAGCATCTTTCCCACTGGCTTTAGACTTCTGAATGGACCTCTCAAATTTTAAATGTAATGTTTATCTTGCTCTTTGTGTGCCTTCTCTGCAGCTACAACATTGTATTCCCCTATTCTATTACCCTAATGTACTTTGTATGGTATGATCCATCTATACTGCTCGTAAAACAAAACTTTTCACTCTATCTAGGTACATGTGACAATAATAAATCAAATCTAGTCAAATCAAATAATAGTTATGGGGAGAGCTGTAAAATAATTATTGTTTTCAGTAAACCATTGAGTTCAATGAGAAACAATGTAAAAAGTAAAGAAACACTTCAGCCAAGAGATGGTGTACTGTTCTATGTTCTATGGTGATGGAGGAATAGTTAATGCAATAGGTAAAGGGGTTATAATGTTTGACTTGGATCGAAAGTTGTCTCCTTCTGGCTGTGTCATAGATAATGAATGAAGAATTTACAAAAATGCTGACTTCTGTTTTCTCAACTTATTCACCTCTCACTGCCTCAGCTGACAGCTATCTGTTTGTCTACTGAGGAAAGTGCAATATCTTCCCTCTGATAATCCCTTAAACTAACAGCAGAGCCTTTCTCGATTACTTCCTGTCCTTTAATACTTTGAGTTAGAGTATTTTTGCCCCACTAAATGTCATGCTTGGATCTGAACCCGTGCCTTCAGAACCCTAACTCGGGGATTTATCCTGTGACATTATCCACAATTTATCGTAACCCCAAACTCCACTGTATTCATATTAGATGGTGAAATCTAGATTCAACAGAAGTCTGAAATAAAAAGCTAATCTCGTCGCGATTATAAAACTTGTCGATTTTTGGAAAAATTCATCTGGCTCACTAATGTTATTTGGGGGAGGAAATCTGCCATCCTTACCTGGTCTGATCTACATGTGACTCCAAAACCACAACAATATTGTTGACCCTTAACTGCCCTCTGGGCAATTAGGGATGGACAATAAATTGTGCCTGGCCAATAATATCCACATTCTGTGAGTGAATTAAAAAAAAGTGTTTCGAAGTGAATGCAACTTGAAATATATTAAGTCCTGAGGTGTCTGGGCAGGGTTGATGTGGAATGGTTAGCTCCACTTTTGGGAGAGTCCAGAACCAGGGATCATGGGTTTTAAAGTAAGTGGCTTTAAGAGACACGAGGAGAAGTCTTTCCTCAACAGAAGACTATGAATCTTTGGTACTGTCTTACTGAAAATGCAGTGAAAGCAGAGTCTTATTTTTTTTTAATATAGATGTTGATTGATTCATGATAAATAGAGGGAGATGAAAGAATCAAATGGAATCATAGAATCCACGTTGTGCAGAAGCAGGCCATTCAGCCCGTTAAGTACACAGTGACCCTCAGAACAGTACCTCACCTAGAACTACCTGCCTACCCTATCCCCATAACCCTGAATCTCCCATGGTAAATCCACCTAACGCGTACAGCCCTGGACAATGGGCAAGTTAGAATGGCCAAGCCACCTAACGTGCACATCTTTGGACTGTGTGTATTGGGGATGGACAGGAATATGGAGCAGTTAGATCAGCCATGATCTTAATGAATGACAGAGCAGGATCAAGGGGCAGAGTGACCTATTCCTTGCTCCCAATTTGTACATTTCTTTAATCCCAGGGCCATGAAGTGATGCCATTCTGGTCATTTGTCTCCTGCAATGCCAGCAAAGATTCCGCTTGAGGACTATCAAATTTTAGGGCTTGAACACCTCCTCCCACATCCTTTACCATCTCTACACCTCAGGTCCTATCATGACATAGACTGCTTTCAGCACAGCCAACCCCACTGCCATCTACTCATTGCTTCCATGATCAAATGTTCTCATTCCCTGGCCTACCATCAGCCATCTTTTTGTCTCTCTCTCTGTCTCTGGGCTCCGTCTCTACCTGTCCTTGTACTCCTATCACATGTGCGATCCCTCATTACCACCATAAATACCACCTTTACCCATCAGTTTTGAAGAAAGGTCCCTGGATGTGAAACATTAACTGTTTTCTCTGTCCACAGATGCTGCCAGTCCTACCGAGTTCCTCCAGCAATATTTGTTCCCATTCCAGATTTCCAGCATCTACAGTTCTTTTTTTTTTAATGTTTGACTCTAAGCTTCAGGTCAGAATATGACAAATAGGAGAGCAAAGAGGCTTTAGAATCAATATATTATTCCTTAGTTTTTAACCACAATAAATATCTCAGCAAAAATTTCCACTTGACGCTCAACCAGATTGAGATTGCCTGGCAATGGACCAGGGACAGGTAATCTGGGCAGCTAAATTCATTGAAGCCCACTGACTGATAAAACTGCAGTGTTAGTGTCTATTGTCCTTTCCTAACTCATCCAGAGTTATAGAGTCAGAGTTGTACAGCATGGAAACAGACCCTTTGGTCCAACTAGTCCATAATCCCAAATTAAACTCATTCCACCTGCCTGTGCTGGGCGCATAATCCCTCCAAACCTTTCCTATTCATGTATTTATCCAAATGTCCTTTAAAGGTTGTAAATGCACCCTCAGTCACCACTTCCTCTGGACGTTCATTCTACACACAAACCAGTCATTGTAAAAAAAATTGCTCTTCATCCTTGCCTTTCACATCTTTCTCCTCTCACTTTAAAGATATGCCCCTTAGCCTTGAAATTCCCCACCCTCTGGAAAAGACACCTGACATTATCCATACCTCTCATGATTTTATAAAACCAATAAGGTCACCCCTCAACCTCCTGCGCTCCAGTGAAAAAATTTCCAGCCTATCCATCCTCTCCTTATAACACAAACCCTCCATTCCCAGTAACATCTTTTCATACCCTCTCCAAGTTAATAATATCCTTCCCATAACAGGATGAACAGAACTGGACACAGTACTCCTAAACAGGCCAACTGTAAGTGAGCAGTTAAAAATCTAAAAGGCCATTCCAAATGGAAGGCACGCAACAGTTTTTCACTAGGATCCTGGACACATTCTCCTCTCTCAGTGAATGGACCTACTCTCACCTGGTTTGAATTCTTACTCATTGACAGTCTTCACTGGATACACCAGTGGAAGCACCTCCAGCAGGAACTTCTCTTCTTGACACACACCTATTTAAAACCTTTGCTTCCTCACCTCCACCACCCCCCCGCACTCTCAATTTCTCATATCATTCCAAAACACACTGCAATGTTGCACATGGGCACTGATGGCAGCTAGCTCTGCTTTACATGGTCTCTCTCAAACCACACCACTTCTATGCTGCCCGACAGTCTTGGAAGAACCAGAATATCCTACAATGAAACAACAGCAAGACCGAAGCATTCACCTTCAGTCCTACAGCATTATTGTAAATCACTGGAACTGTGAGCTGCAAAGCCAGTGTGGAACACCAATATCATGAGATGATGTATTTTGAGCTCAGTTGCTAACAGTACTAATGTAACATTCTTGCAAACCCAGTCATTTTGTATTATGGATTCAGAAACACAGATACATCAAGCGTTAAATACTCCCAGTTTCAACAGACTGCAATATAACACGTGCACCCACAGATACAGGTAGAGGGAAACGTTTACGCAGATGCACAAAATACACACGTACGAACATGCAAATACACAGACACATGGAGATGTGCGTACATGGACATCCATCCACACATAAGCGCATGTACATACAGACACATGGATACACACACACATGTACATGCACTGACTTACAAAAAAAATGTAAACACAGACATAGAAACAGACTTGTGCACTGACACAGGGACACATGTACACACAGATACATGCTCACAGACAGAGACACTGACACGTGTGCGCACACACACACACACACACACACACACACAGACATGTGAACATGCAAACAGTAATCACACTTAAATCACACAGTGGCTTGCATACAGAGAGATGCATGCGTGCAATCAAACAGGCAGGTTCAAAGTTCCCTAAAGAAATGACCATGACCATTTCCCTACCTTGTGGTCATGAAGTCACTCTTCTGGCCTAAAGAGAAAAAGGAAAGAGATTTTGTTTGTGGAGTTGTGCTGGGAGTACAGGAAGCTGATCAGAGACACAGACTAACCCAGGCCTTGCTCCCTAATCACCAGGTTAAAAAGTCAGGCTTTGAGATGTTGACACATGGAGCCATGAGAGATCATCTGATCAGCCTTGGAAACCTGTCTTCCAACTCTGACTGGAAAAATGATACACTCTTACCTTTGGAGGTGATCCCCATGTGATTCTCCACACTGTCAGCTTTTCTTCCTGCTGCAGACCGGACTAGGCCAGACCAGGCCAGGCCAGGCCAGCAATCCACACTGGGAGCAGACTGCATCAACATTGGGACCACAATCACTTCTGTCAATGTTAGTTGCCACACTGCAGGGGTAAGTAGGGCGCCAGGTGGGTGAGAGGCATAGGGAGGGTGCCAGGTGAGTAGGGTTCCACATGGGTGGGAGTGTAGATGGAGTGGCAGGTAGTTGGGGGCGTTTAGGAAGGGTGCCCACAGGTAAGGGGATGGGTAGGGTGCCAGGTGGGTAGGGTCTCACTTGGGTGGAGGTTTAGGTAGACTGCCAGGTGGGTGAGGGGATGGGTAGGATGCCAGGTAGGGAAGGATGATTGATAGGGTGCCATGTAAAAAGGTGATTGTTTAAGTCAGGTTAGGGATGGGTGGTGGGGTCATTGGATTGGGAGAAATCTGGAGGTTATTAGAGTGGGTCCAGCCACAGAATAGTGATCTTGGGGAACAGAATGGTGGGGTACGGCGTTGGATTTGGTTCAAGTCCCTGGCAGGGGTATGGGGAGGGGGAGGGGGAATGGTGTAGTCAGTGAGCGGGCAGGGGATGTCATGCAGCGTGTTTGGTGCAAGTTTAAATGGTCCAGAACCCTCCTAAACCTTCTGACTCTAATTCCAAACTGGTGTCTCTCAGGGTGGGGGGGAAGGGAGAGTGGTCCAGGAGCCCAGCAATAGCCTATTTGGGGATTCAACTTCCCAGGCCACAACTTTGCATCAGGGACGTCTGAATGTTTCAGACCCAAAGTATCAGGTTAGCTGGAAGACATGGTCATTGTGGTTCTAACACGGGCTGTTACAAGAAGTGCTACTCAAAAAAAGAAACAAACACACATTCTTGTAAGCATGGATCGAAGATTATTAAATGTACCAGCCAAAGATTGCACATCACACCCAAACTCAATCATCTCTCCAAATGCTTCAATATGTCCAATTTCATCAACAGAATTTAAGCTAATGCAGCTAAGAATCAAGGCTTGCACATTTTCTAAATTAAATGGAGGGGAAAAAGTGTTATTGCAAGAGAGTAGCACTTAGCAAATACAGGGACAGCAAGAACTGCCGATGCTGGAGTCAGAGACAACAAAGTGTGCAGCTGGAGGAACACAGCAGGCCAGGCAGCATCAGAGGAGCAGGAAAGCTGACGTTTCGGGTTGGGACACTTATTCAGAAATCTCTGAAATTTCTGAAGGAGGGTCCTGACCCGAACGTCAGCTTTCCTGTTCCTCTGATGCTGCCTGGCCTGCAGTGTTCCTCCACCTCCACACTTTTTTTTAGCACTTAGCAAATATCTTTTCAGCTGCGTTTTGTGAAAATAGAGCACCATGATTTGATTTCAGGATAAATACCATTGACAAAGCCACTGCCATAAATGCAGTGTGGTAACAAGATTAAGTGGATTTTTTTAAGGAAAGGGTGTATTTGCTTTTAAATTGAGTTTAGGAGGGTATTGGTGAGGGTGGTTCCAATACTGTAGCAAACAAATGCTTGAGTACGTAAGAAGACTTAAGGGGGAAATCTCACTGCCGTGTTTAGGTTAAAATATTCACTAAAACCTGTCCCCTGGCTATGGGCATGGAAATTGAGACTGTAAATGGAGTTGGAAGACAATCCTGTGATAATGGGAACTGCAGATGCTGGAGAATCCAAGATAATAAAGTGTCCATCATGGGCCTCCTGCAGTGCCACAATGATGCCACCTGAAGGTTGCAAGAACAGCAACTCATATTCCGCTTGGGAACCCTGCAGCCCAATGGTATCAATGTGGACTTCACCAGCTTCAAAATCTCCCCTTCCCCCACCGCATCCCAAAACCAGCCCAGTTCGTCCCCTCCCCCCCCCCCCACTGCATCACAAAACCAGCCCAGCTCGACCCCTCCCCTCACTGCATCCCAAAACCAGCCCAGCCTGTCTCCGCTTCCCTAACCTGTTCTTCCTCTTACCCATCCCTTGCTCCCACCTCAAGCCGAGCCTCCATTTCCCACCTACCACCTCATCCCACCTCCTTGACCTGTCCGTCTTCCCTGGACTGACCTATCCCCTCTACCTCCTCACCTATACTCTCCTCGCCACCTATCTTCTTTTCTCTCCATCTTCGGTCGCCTCCCCCTCTCTCCCTATTTATTCCAGTTCCCTCTCCCCATCCCCCTCTCTGAAGGAGGGTCTAGGCCAGAAACGTCAGCTTTTGCGCTCCTGAGACGCTGCTTGGCCTGCTGTGTTCATCCAGCTCCACACTTTGTTATCTTGGAAGACAATCCTGCTGTGTTCTAATCAAAAAGTAGAACAGATTCAGAGGGCTGAACGACCTCATCCTTTTGCAGAATCTTACAGAATTACAGCAGTGTTATGGCATGGAAGGAGGCCATTCGGCCCCAGTGTGGCTACAACATTACAACTTTGGGAAGACTCATTTTAAAAAAAAGAACAACAAATTGGGTCTTGCTGTACCTTGGCGTGTGGATGCCAGTGGGATTTGGGAAGATGTTGGGAGCTGATCTCACTCCAAATGGCATGAAAGGAGAAATCACGAGAGACAGAGACAGAGAGGCCCACAGCCCCGGACAACGGCGGCTTACCTTCCCCGAGGGTGTGGTGTAACAGGTCCTGCTTCGCCTGCAGCTTCATGATGAGGTTGCTGCCCTCGAGGTACTCTTTGAGTTTCTGTTGAGAACAGAGATGATGCATGTTCATGTGAGAACCATTCCGTGGAGCCTACTTTCACATCGCAAACAGGCAAAGATACGCACCATGAAATAGAACTGCTCAGTTTCTTGCTGATTGGCTCGTCTTTTCGCAATGCTTGGCTTGCTCAGGTAAGTTTCGGACACTGTGGATTTGACTGACTCTGTTGACCGGCTGTGCTGGAAACACTCTGAGACATCATAATCCTCAATGGTCACCATGTCCTGTATTGTCTGCAGAGTTGCTTCCATTGTCTTTTTGACCTAGAGAGAGTGGAAGAGCTTACAGTCCTGCAACACAACCTCAGCCCTCCCAAAGTGCTCCATCCCCAATTTCAGCAGGGTCATTCTCACAAGAGGGCTTAACAGGAGAGATACCAAGAGGCTGCTTCTCTACGGGCCAGAGGACTGGACCATTTTGGACCAAGAGAAGGAGAAAATCTCTTCATCCAAAGCATTGTGAAGCACTGGAATCCTCTCCTCCAGAGGATTATGGATACCTGGTCATCGGAGTATATTTAAGATTAAATTCAACAGATTTCGATAATGTCGCTGATTAGAAAATATCTAAAAGGCAGGCAGCAAAACAAAACAAATACCTGTCGACAATCCAAGATAACAAAGTGTGGACCTGGATGAACACAGCAGGCCCAGCAGCATCTCAGGAGCACAAAAGCTGACGTTTCGGGCCTAGACCCTTCATCAGAGAGGGGGATGGGGTGAGGGTTCTGGAATAAATAGGGAGAGAGGGGGAGGCGGACCGAAGATGGAGAGAAAAGAAGATAGGTGGAGAGGAGAGTATAGGTGGGGAGGTAGGGAGGGGATAGGTCAGTCCAGGGAAGACGGACAGTTCAAGGAGGTGGGATGAGGTTAGTAGGTAGGTAGGTAGGTGCGGCTTGGGGTGGGAGGAAGGGATGGGTGAGAGGAAGAACCGGTTAGGGAGGCAGAGACAGGTTGGACTGGTTTTGGGATGCAGTGGGTGGAGGGGAAGAGCTGGGCTGGTTGTGTAGTGCAGTGCGGGGAGGGGACGAACTGGGCTGGTTTAGGGATGCAGTTGGGGAAGGGGAGATTTTGAAACTGGTGAAGTCCACATTGATACCATTGGGCTGCAGGGTTCCCAGGCGGAATATGAGTGGCTGTTCCTGCAACCTTCGGGTGGCATCATTGTGGCAGTGCAGGAGGCCCATGATGGGCATGTCATCTAGAGGATGGGAGGGGGAGTGGAAATGGTTTGCGACAACCAGCCCAGCTCTTCCCCCCCACCCACTGCATCCCAAAACCAGTCCAACCTGTCTCTGCCTCCCTAACTGGTTCTTCCTCTCACCCATCCCTTCCTCCCACCCCAAGCCGCACCCCCATCTACCTACTAACCTCATCCCACCTCCTTGACCTGTCCGTCTTCCCTGGACTGACCTATCCCCTCCCTACCTCCCCACCTATACTCTCTCCACCTATCTTCTTTACTCTCCATCTTCGGTTCACCTCCCCCTCTCTCCCTATTTATTCCAGTTCCCTCTCCCCATCCCCCTTTCTGATGAAGGGTCCAGGCCTGAAACGTCAGCTTTTGTGCTCCTGAGATGCTGCTTGGCCTGCTGTGTTCATCCAGCCTCACATTTTATTATCTTGGAATTCTCCAGCATCTGCAGGTCCCATTATCTCTGATACTATTTTAACCTGTCGACATTCACATTATTTTGGGATTGCCATATGGGGGAAACAATTAGATAATATGCAAACAAACAATTTTTTTTTTCAGTTCATAGGAGTTTAAAAGTTTTTTTCTCCAGTTTAGTACAGGTAATAATTCAGACAAAACACAGGCTTTTGTCCAATTAACAGTTTTGCAGATTTCTGGCCTGTAGAAATTTGATGGGCTATTTGAAGGCTTCCAGTCGATCGTTGTCTTACTGAGACTGAAGCCAGTTTATCATCTCGTTTATTCATGGTTTAAAAATGTAGAGATGGAATGGCAAATCTTTGCAGAAGACAGCAAATTTCGCTGACTTAGAACATGGAAAAGCAAGTTCTCAAACTAACATTTGTGAAAGGGTGATGAATGCAAAATTGCTAAGAAAGGTAATGTCACCCACACACTAAAACAGAGATAGCCACAGAGTCTGCCACGTCTTCTCTAGGACAGAAAGAAATTCTCAGCACCACACTTTAGAAGGATGTATAGTCTTGAGACAGAAGGACTTCACAAAGGATTGATGAGAAAGGGTCAAGGGATGTGATGCTTCAGATAGAAGGATAGTTTGGAGCTGTGGGAGTTCTCATTGGCAATGGCAAGATTGAGGGGAAATGTCATTGAGGCATATGTCATGATGGTCTAAACTGTGTGGATGAAGAGAAACATGTTCCCATTTGCTGAAGATTCATGAACCAGAGGACACAAATTTAAGGAATTTACAAAAAGAGCCAAAACTGAGGGATGAAGTTGGTTTAAATGCAGTGAGTGGTTAAGATCTGGAATGTACTGAGTCAATGGGTGGGAGGCAGATTCAATTGTGGTTAAAAATGGGCATTGGATAACCATCTGAAGGGGGGGGAAAATAGTTGAAAGAATGCAGGGAAAGGTCCTGTGAGGGGGAATGACCTACATCGGTTATGGAGAGTCAAAATGGGTTCAATGAGCTGAGTGGTCAGAAAACACAAGGAACTACTGTGAATGTATCGGTTAGAAGTGCTTTATGTGACAGTGGCTTAGTGGTCAGCGTTGCTGCCTCAAAGGGCCAGGGACCTTGGTTCAATTCCACTGTCTGAGGGTAGTTTCTCCTTGTGTTTGTGTGGGTTTCTTCTGGTTTCCTCCCATAGTCCAAAGATATGTAGGTTCGGTGGATCAGCTAAATTGCCATGTTGTGTCGGCTAGTTGGGTTAGCCACAGGGAAATGCAGGATTGTAGGGAGGGGAGTCTGGGTGGAATGATCTTTGGGAGCGTTGTGTAGACTTGACAAGTCTGCTCCCACACTGTCAGAATTCTAAAGTGCAAACACTATTGTTTAATTTGGTGCACAGCAAGGTTCCACAAAAAACAAGATAAGCAGTTAATCAATTTTACTTTGCTTTTTTATAAAAGTGATGTCTATTGTCAACACCAAGAGAAGGCTCTGTTCATCTCTGAACAATGTTAGAATTGTTAATCATTCCCTGAAGCAGCTGGGTAGAATCTTGGTTTATTGTCTCAATCATCTAGGGGAGGCAATGGCCTAGTGGTATTATCACTAGACAGTTAATCCAGAGATTTAGATAATTTTCTGGGGACCCAGATTTGAATCCTGCCACAGCAGATGGTGGAATTTGATTTCAATAAATATCAGGAATTAAGAATCTAATGATGACCATGAATCTATTGCCGATTGCCAGGAAAAACCCATCTGGTTCAGTAATGTCCTTTAGGGAAGGAAACTGCCATCCTTACCTAGTCTGGCCCTCACGTGACTCCAGACCCACAGAAATGTGGTTGTCTCTTAGCTGCCCTCTGGGCAATTAGAGATGGGCAATAAATGCTGGCCTAGTCAGTGACGCCCACATTAAAAAAAAACTGAGCGCCTCTGACAATGCAGCACTCCCCAGTACCACACAAAGGCTTTAAATCCTGGTCTGACAGTTGAACATGTTGTTGAGAGGCAAGCGTGAAACTGAGAGTCAGTTGGTATCACATGACTTCCTGACCCTCAGACAATCTTAAAGGAATCATATCTCCAAAATACTTGGTAACACCCTGTTGTATCAGAGTATGCTAGGTGAAATAACCTGACTTAAATTTGAGTCTTAAGGGTGCTAATGGCTTGAGGCTGGGGGTGTAAGGGCAGAGAAGGGGGCTTTTCCAAAACTAACTTGTGAATGTTACTCTGCGTGTGCTTGTCCATCAGCATGGCTGG